>NC_132917.1:42596442-42905713 GCF_047675955.1 Chlorocebus sabaeus | reverse complement strand
AGACCTTGGGTTAAGCATTGCTCTCCAAGGTCCTTGCTGTGTGGGCAGACCCTGTCCTTCCTGAGCAACCAGCCACGGGTTGACACTGGGGGATCTGGGCTGTTCTGGGGAGAAGGTCCTGGAGGGAAGGACTCAGGCAGAGCTGCTGACCAGGTGAGACCAGAGACCCTGGTTCGGAGGGGTGCTGTGCGCAGCTTTGGAATGAGGGGGAGGGAGGCAGGAAGGGTGGGGAGCATATTCAAGCCAGAGCTGGGTTTTGTCTTCACGGGTAGGAGTGCCCAGGATGAGATGCACATGAGAGGAAACCATGAGGAAGATTCTGGAAATCTATGCCTTTTGCCTCCTTCCTGAACTTCCTCTCTCTCTCCCCTCCTCCCACCTGGAATCAGGATCCAATTTCCTCTTTTTTCAAAATACAACTCAAAACAGATTTAATCTCAGAGGATTGTTCTGTGAGGACCTGTGGAAGCAAGTTGTTGCTGAGGTTGTAAGATAAAAACAAAAAGCTCTGAAAAATAAAAAGCTCATTCGGCACGTGAAGTGACTT
Source organism: Chlorocebus sabaeus (assembly GCF_047675955.1). Classification (NCBI taxonomy): domain Eukaryota; kingdom Metazoa; phylum Chordata; class Mammalia; order Primates; family Cercopithecidae; genus Chlorocebus; species Chlorocebus sabaeus. Next base: position 42,905,166 of record NC_132917.1, on the reverse strand, counting down.
GAATCCCTGGCTGCCGGTCACCTGTGTCCTGCCTGGACATCAGGTAGGGCCACATCTCAGGGTTGGTTTCCCTCCCCTGCCCCTTCCTGTCCTAAAGTGGTCCCAGTCCATGGGGACCTTTCAGAAATTACCACCTAGAAACCCTAAATTTGGAAAGGGCCTAGCACCCTGTGACCTGTGATAATCCTCACGGCAGAGGCTAAGCATGAAGATTCCCAGGCCCCTTTCAACCGAATGAATTGGAATCTCCTAGCAGCTTTTGGGGATTCTGCTGCAGCTGGTGCATGAAGTCCACCCTGGGCAGGCCTTGTCCCTGGCTGGCAGCTTGCTCAGTGAGCTCCTGGAGGTGGTCTGTGTTGGGGGCCTTTCTTTATGCAGTGCGTCAGAGAGGGGGCTTCAGGACAGAACTTTTAAGCTCTTGAAAACTGTCTGTTGATAGCCACAATCATTCTGAAGTGCAGTGAGATGGGGTGGGGTAGAGTAGGGTGGTTGTTGCCCAGTATGTGAGATGTGGGATCCTTTGGTGCCAGGTGACAGAGGGTCAGCACTGATACAGTAGAATGTGTTGGAGTCGCCTGACAGGGGTTGTCTGAGACACTTCTCAGGTGGTAGGTGGTGTAGCAATGATGCTCCTGACCTCCCATCACTCAAGGCCAAGGGACACAAAGGACACAAGGGACACAGGCAGTCCCACAGAAAGGAGGGCTTTCCATTCCTCTGGAACAAACTGTGATCCACTGTGGGCAGCCTGCATTTATGGTCCTAGACACCCAAAGCCCTTCTCTTTAAGCTTTAAATTCCTACCAGGCCAGTATTTCCAGAACTCTTTGAGCAACATTACTAAACCATGGAATGTAAGAAGTCTTCTCCCACAAACACACAAAACTAGTAATTTTTTTTTCTTTTTGAGACAGGGTCTTGCTCTGTCTCCCAGGCTGGAGTGCACTGTCTCCATGAGACAGCACATGGAGAGAGAGAGGCCATGTGGAGGAGCCAAGGCACCAGATATTTTAGTGCAGCCATTTTGGACTTTCTAGACTAACTCAGTTGAATGAGCAGCACTAAGATACCAGCTGGAGCAGAACCAACCAGCTGAGCCCTACTTGAATTCCTGACCCACAAAATTGTGAGAGATATTGCTGTTTTAAGCCCAATCATGGTTTACTGCAACCTTGACCTCCCACCTCATCCTCCTGAGTAGTTAGGGCTACAGGTGCATGCCACCATGCCTGGCTAAATTTTATATTTTTTTGTAGAGACAGGGTCTCATTATGTTGCCCAGGCTGGTCTCTAACTCCTGAGCTAAAAGTGATCCTACTGTCTTGGCCTCCCAAAGTGCTGAGATTACAGGTGTGAATCGCTGTGCTTGGCCAAAACTGGTAACATTTTTAGTTTAAAATTTATGTTGAGGCTGGGCACAGGGGCTCACACCTGTAATCCCAGCACTTTGGGAGGCCGAGGTAGGTGGATCACAAGGTCAGGAGATCAAGACCATCCTGGCTAACACGGTGAAACCCTGTCTCTACTAAAAATACAAAAAAATTAGCCGAGCATGGTGGTGGTTGCCTGTAGTCCCAGCTACTCCAGAGGCTGAGGCAGGAGAATGGCGTGAACCTGGGAGGCAGAGCTGGCAGTGAGCTGAGATCGTGCCACTGCACTCCAGCCTGGGCAACAGAGTGAGACTCCGTTTCAAAAAAAAAATTTTATGTTGAAAAATGCATTAATATATGTGTGAAAATTATAAATATGTGACTACACTTATCATCATATGATCATCTGCCTTTACAAAATGGGACACTATCAGATGTCAGGAATTCATATTAGGGCTTGCTCAATGCATGAATGATGTTGAGAATTCTGTGATCTCTAATACATTTCAGAAGTGCTATACTGGTCTGTGAGATACTTGAGGACAAGAGTCAGGACTAGTGTCCCCTCATATCTTGGGATGAACTGTTATATTGGTAGCCCCTAGTGAATAATACCTTTTGACATTCATGCCCTTGTATTGTTGTCTTCCCCTCATGGGCATGAACATGTAACTTGCTTTGGACAATGTAACATTGATAAGCATGATGCAAGTATAGATCTAATAAGCACTTGCTTCACATCTTGCAGCTTGTCCTGTTGGAATGCTCTCGAGGAATCTAGCCACCTAGCTAGCCACCTGGGTAGATTCATGAATGATGAGACAGCACATGGAGAGAGAGAGGCCATGTGGAGGAGCCAAGGCACCAGATATTTTAGTGCAGCCATTTTGGACTTTCTAGACTAACTCAGTTGAATGAGCGGCACTAAGATGCCAGCTGGAGCAGAAGAACCAACCAGCTGAGCCCTACTTGAATTCCTGACCCACAAAATCGTGAGAGATATTGCTGTTTTAAGCCACAAAATTTTGGAGTGATTTGTTATACAGCAATAGATAACTGAGATACTTGTAATAGGTGTGTAATAAATGTGTATGAAATGACTGAATGGCAAATCACAATTCTAGCCCTGGTGCTAATCTCTTACATTGGTCTTGGATACTCATTAAGCCTTGATCACATCTGTTTTCTGGTATGATTCCTCTGATGGTTAATCTTATGTGTCAACTTGACTGGTTCACAAAGTGTCCAGATATTTGGTCAAACATTATTCTGGGTGTTTTTTGAGGATGTTTTTGAATGGGATTAACAATTAAATCTGTAGACTAATTAAAGCAGATTGCCCTCCATAATGCAGGTGGGCCTCATCTAATCAGTTGAAAGTTTAAGTAGAACAAAAGGGTGACCCTTCCCTGAATAAAAGAGAATTCTGCCTGATAAACCTAAAATTGGAACATTGGCTCTTCCCGATTCTGCAGTGGTCTGCTGGCCTTCAGATGGAAACTGAGACATTGGCTCTGCCAATTTTGAACTTGCCACCCTCCATAATTGCTTGAACCAATACCTGATACTCTCTCTCTCTCTCTCTCTCTCTCTCACACACACACACACACACACACACACACACACACACACGTTCCTTGACTTATGATGGGGATATATCTCAGTAAACCCATCATAAGTTGAAAATATCATAAGTCAAAAATGCACTGAATACACCTAACCTACCAAACAGCACAGCTTGGTCTGGGCTAATTTAAATATGCTTGGAACACTTACATTAGCCTACAGTTGGGCAAAAATCATCTGGCAATATAGTAAACTGTAGAATATAAGTTGTTTACCCTCATAATTGTATGACTGATTGGGAGCTGCAGCTCACTGCTGCTGCCCAGCATCATGAAAGAGTATCATACCGCATATTGCTAGCCAGGAAAAGATCCAAATTGAAAATTTGAAATATGGTTTCTACTGAATGTATATTGCTTTTGCACCATCATAAAGTGAAAAACATCATAATTCTGAACCATCATAAGTTGGGGACCATCTATGTATACATAGGAGACATATGTATACATATCTCCTATAGGTTCTGTTTCTCTAGAGAACCCTGACTAATATAGATTTTGCTACCAAGAGTGGATGCTACTATAACAAATACCTAAAAATGTGGAAGTGGCTTTGGAATTAGATAATGGGCAAAGACTGAAGAGTTTTGAGGTGCATGTTAGAAAAAGCCTAGATTGCCTTGAAGAGACTGTTGGTGGAAATAAAAACATTAAAGGCAATTCTGGTGAAGGCTCAGAAAGAAAAGAGTTGTAGAGAAAGTTTCTGTCATCTAAGAGAATACATATTATCATAAACAGAACGTTGGTAGAAATATGAACATTAAATGTGCTTATGGTAAGGTCTCAGAAATGAGGAGCATAATGTTGGAGACTGGTGAAAAGGCAATCCTTGTTATAAACTAGTAAAGAACTTGGCTGAATTGTGTTCAGCCAAGGTAAAACTTGGGAGTGATGGCCTTGGATATTTAGCACAGGAGATTTCTAAGCAGAGTGGTGAAAGTGTAGCCTGGTTTCTCCTTACTGCTCATAGTAAAATGCAAGAAGAAAGAGATAAGTTGAAGGCATTGTTGTGCAAAAAGGAACCAGAATTTAAAGATTTGAAAATGCTCAACCTGTCCATATTTCAAAAAAAGAGAAAACACATTTCTCTGCTTGGTGCGAACACCAAAGGCCTGTCTGGACAATCACTCCATGAAAAGATTCCCACAAACTTAACCATCTCAGCTTCAACCAGCTCAACTGAAACCGGGAATAAAGATGGGATTATACTAGCAGAAACACTTCCAGCTGGGACTAAAGAAAACAGAGAAAATAGAACAGAATGAAAGAAGGCTGTTGGACTTCTGGGATTCTACAGGACAGGACAATAGAGTTATCCAGCTTTGAACATGTGTTATCCTTCAAGAAAAGGGAAGAATGACCCCTGAAGACAATTTGGAGATTATCAGGGCTGCCACTCACACCCCAGGCCCAGGGGCATGGTTGTTTTTTCCTATTTTTAGAGAGCATGGCCACCTTCTTGGTTTCAGTGGGCCAAAATGTTGCCCAGTGCCTCAGGGGCAAGATGACTAGCAGAGCTGCAGGATGGGGTCTACCACCTAGGGTGGTGGGGGTGATGCAGCTACCCAGTGGGCAGAGCATTCAGCCAAAGAGGATTATTCATTCTTTTTTTTTTTTTGAGACAGGGTCTCCTTCTGTCACCCAGGCTAGGGTGTGATCATGGCTAACTGCAACCTTGACCTTCTGGGCTCAAACGATCCTCCTGCCTTAGCACCCCTACCCCTGAGTAGCTGGGACTACAGGCATGCACCACCATGCCTGGCTAATTTTTGTATTTTTTATAGAGACAGAGTTTCACCATGTTGCCCAGGATGGTCTTGGACTCCTGAGCTCAAGTAATCCTTCTGCCTTGGCCTCCCAAAGTGCTGGGACTACAGCCTAATGGACTGCAGATCTAATGGAATTTTCCTTGCTAGGTTTTGGATTTGTTTGGGATCCATTGCCCCTTTCTTTCCAATTTCTCCCTTTTGGAATAGGGATGCGTATTCTATGCCTGTCCCACCATTGCATTTTGGAAGCACATAAGCTTGTCTGGTTTCATAGGTTCACAGCTGGAGAGAATTTTGCCTTAAGATGAATCATACCTCAAGTCTCATCCATACCTGGTTTAGATATTCAGTGAGACTTTGGACTTGGAATTGATGTTGGAATGGGTTAAAACGTTTGGGGGTGCTGGGATGGGGTGAATGGATTTTGCATGAGAGAAGAATATGAATTTTAGGGGGCCAGAGAATGGAATGTTTTGGAGTGAGTTGTATCTCTCCACCAGATCACATGTGAAAGCTCTGACTCCCAGTGTGACCCGATTTGGTGATAAGATCTTTGAGGAAGTAATTAAGGTTAAATGAGGCTGAGCATGGTGGCTCACGCCTGTAATCCTAGCACTTTGGGAGGAAGTGGGCAGATCATTTGAAGTCAAGGGTTCGAGACCAGCCTGGCCAACATGGCAAAACTCTGTCTCTACTAAAAATATAAAAGTTAGCCGGGTGTGGTGGGGCTTGCCCATGGTCCCAGCTACTCAAGAGGCTGAGTTAGGAGAATCTCTTGAGCCTGGGAGGCAAAGTTTGCAGTGAGCTGAGATGGCGCCACTGCACTCCAGCCTGGGTAACAGAGTGAGACTTCATTTCAAAAACAAACAAAACAAACAAACAAAAAAGGTTAAATGAGGTTCTAAGTGTGGGGTCCTAATCTGATAAATTGGTGTCCTTATAGAAGAGGGGGAAGCGCCACAGCTCTCCTGTCTGCATACATGCACCGAGAGAAGAGACTGTGAGAGGGCACAGTGAGAAGGAGCAATTCAAGGAGAGAGGCCTTATCAGAAACCAACCCTGCTGGCATTTTTCTTTTTCTTTCTTTCTTTCTTTCTTTCTTTTCTTTCTTTCTTTCTTTCTTCTCTCTCTTTCTTTCTTTCTTTCTTTCTTTCTTTCTTTCTTTCTTTCTTTCTTTCTTTCTTTCTTTCTTTCTTTCTTTCTTTCTTCTTTCTTTTTCTTTCTTTCTTCTTTCTTCCTTCCTTCTTTCTTTCTTTCCTCCCTCCCTCCCTCCCTCCCTCTCTCTGTCTCTCTCTTTCTTTCTTTCTTTCCTTCTTTCTTCCTTTCCTTCTTTTCTTTTTTTAACAGAGTCTCACTCTGTTGCTGGGTTTGGAGTGCAGTGGCGTGAACTCGGCTCACTGCAACCTCTGCCTCCTGGGTTCAAGTGATTCTCCTTTGTCAGCCTCCCGAGTAGCTGGAATTACAGGCGCCCACCACACCTGGCTAATTTTTTTCGTGTTTTTTGGTAGAGATGGGGGTTTCACCTGTTGCCCAGGCTGGTCTTGAACTCCTGACCTCAAGTGATCCACCTGCCTCAGTCTCCCAAAGTGCTGTGATTATAGGCATAAGCCACCATATGCAGCCCCATGCTGGCATTTTGGTCTTGGACTTCCAGTCTCCAGAAGTGTGAGAAAGTACATTCTTGTTTAAGCCACCCAATCTGTGGTATTTTGTTATGGCAGCCCAAGCAGACAAATACAACTCCCCACAGCAATTTGCAGAGGAGTCATGAAGATTTAGATCTCAATTCTAGCTTTCATTGATTCATTCATTCAGTCAATATTCAAGTTCTGCTATGTGCTGGACACTGTCTACTGATTTCTACACCCACTGGGTTTCAACAGTGAGCAAAATGGACATGGTTCTCGTCCTCAAGGAGCTTAAAATCATATGAGGGAGACATATTCATCAAATAATTACTCAAAGAGACATAAAATAATAACAGCAATGAGTGCTGTAGGAGGATGTCGCCTAGTCAAGGAGGTCAGGGAAGTTTTTGAAGAAGTGACACCAGACCTGAGATACAAAAAGGGTGATTAGGAGTCAACCAGGTGAAGACAGGGAGGAAGGGTTTTCCATGCAAAAGAAACAGCATGTGCAAAGAATGATTCTACGGAGGGGGAGGCTGGTGGGTGTTCAGGGGACTGGAAGAAGGCTGCCATGACTGAAATGGAGAGAGGAGGAGCAGAGTGGGTGGGGCTCGAGAAGAGGCTGGATCGCACAGGCCAGGCAGACCATGCCCAGCAAGTCTTTGTCATAAGACCAGTGGGAAGCCATTGAGCTGGCTTAACCTGGGAGTTGGCATGGCTAGATTTGCGTTTCCAAAAAGGCGCTAGAGCCTGCCTTGGGGGTGAGCATGGTGGAGTGGAAGAAGACTTGTATGGGGACTGACAAGGATGCTCCTGCAGGAGTCAGAGGAGGCATGTGGGGGCCTTGGACCAGGGTGGTGGCAAGGGCAAGATTGGAGAATGATTTATTAAGGAAAAAAAACAGGACTTTGGTGCCCAATTGTCTATAGGAGGTGAGGACAAGAGAGCAGCAGGGATGATCTGAGGTTTCTGGGTTGAGTACCCAGATGGGTGGTGGTGCCATCTGATTAGAGAGAGAAGATGGGGAAGACCAAGTTAGGGCTGGGGGCAGCTACTTACCAATTGCATGAACTTGGACAGGTTACTTTTAAGCCCCTGTATGCTTCAGTTTCCCCATGTGAGATGAGTGATGTGAGATGATATTTGTAGAGGATCTGCTCGGAGCAGCTGCTCCTGCATATCAAGCTTTCTGATCTTTTCCTCTGTGAAGTAGCCTGGGCAGTTGCTATTGTTCCATTTTCAAGGATGAGGAAGCTGAGTCTGCAAGACTGGAGTCTTGCCCAAATTCACATACTTTGAAACCAGGCTTACAGGCAGGTGGTGGGAGGAGCCTACCCTCCCTGCCGGTCTGCTTTCAACATCAGCTCGCAAAGCCTAAGAGCAGAAATTATTCATCCATAAGTTACTCAGTCTTCACTGAAGGTATGGTATGGGTGGGGAGGAGGGAACATAGTTCAGGTGAGAAATGCAATTAGGGGAGGGGACAGAGCAGAGTTGGAGTGAGCAGGGTGAAATTTAATTTTAAGCACCAAATTCATATCGTAACCAATTTCCCAAATGTGGGCGGCTCACAAAGTTTCTTTTTTCACTCACATAAAGGCTCAGATGCTGTGACTGGCTGGCAGCCTTCCTCTGAGTAGAGATTCAGGCACCCAGGCTCCTTCCACCTTATGGCTCTGCTGTCTCTAGGCCATGAGGTCAGGCAGTGGGGGAAAGAGAGGTGGATGAGGCACATCTGCCTAACATCTTCAGCCCAGAAGCGAGACACATTGCTTTTGCTCACACTCCACTGGCCACCCTGGATGGCAAGGGAGCTGGAACTGTAGTCCAGATGGGCACCTAGGGGGAAGGGAAAGGGAGTTTTGGTGGTAAGCTTCTCAGTCCTGCTGTAACAGGTCAGAGCTGGTTTCTACATCCTAAATATTATACTCTGGAGCCTGGTAAAGAGAGACATATCTTACTGGACAGGAACCTGAACTGCTCCAGGCCAGGCTCCCAGGGTCCATCTGGGAATAAGCCTCTTGGTCAAGGTGGAGGAGAGGGGACAGAAAGACTGTCCAGGCTCTCCTGGGATTTCTCCAGGAGGGGAGAGGACCAGCCTTGGGGTGAGCAAGCTGAAGGAACCAAGCTTGATCCCATGCACTGGCTGACTGGGTGGCAGGAAGGCTGCTTCTGGGTACACTTTTGTGTGCCACAGAAATAGCCTCTGGCCAAGGCCAATGGGGAATTTGTCCCAAGTTTCTGAAGAGAGTGGGCTGTGCGGAGCCAGTGAGCAAAGCCTCTTGTATTGCACATAATTAAATGTTTGTGGACTGCCAGAGAGAGGGGCATTGTTGTGAACTTTACTTGGGTGGCCTCATTGAGAAGGGATATTTGAGCAAAGACATGAAGATGCTGAAACATGAGGATACTTCAGGCAGGGCAGAGGGAACAACAAGCACCAAAGCCTTGTAGTAGGAGCAGGGGTGCTGTGTTCTGGACCCCTTGCCTTCATCCAGGCCAGAGATGATGGTGGTAACAGTGGGTAAGAGAGAAGGAGAAGTGGCATCTATTTGGTAGGTACCTCCCTCCTTCCTCCTCTTCCTTTCTTGATTTTCTAGGGGTGACTTGTGAAGACACACGAAGGTGTTTCTACCTCTGTGCCCTTTTATAGACTATAAGCCCCATGAAGACAGGGAATGGGCCTTTCCCTTACAGCGGGCTCAGGCGCAGCTTATCCCTAGCACCTGGTTAAACATGTCTGTGTCCTGAGTCATCAGATTTCCTGGGGCTGAGCCTAGGTATATTACTTATGATGAGAAAAGCTTTCCTGTGGCTTGGACACTCCTGTTCCTCTTCTAAAGGAACTGTCCTGTGTACCCAATCAAAGGAGATGGAGCTTCAGTGTCTTTTTTTTTTTTTTAGATGTCTTTCTTTTTTTTTTTTCTCTCTCTCTCTGTCACCCAGGCTAGAGTGCAGTGATGTGATCTTGGCTCACTGCAACCTCTGCCTCCTGGATTCAAGCAATTCCCCTGCCTCAGGCTCCCAAGTAGCTGGGATTACAGGCACACACCACCACATCCGGCTAATTTTTGTATTTTTAGTAGAGACAGGGTTTCACCATATTGGCCAGGCTGATCTCGAACTCCTCACCCCAAGTGATCCACCCACCTCAGTCTCCCAAAGTGCTGGGATTACAGGCATGAGCCACTGTGCCTGGCCAGGCTTCAGTGTCTTAAGTACCAGAGAGTCACAGTCCATCCATTCTTCCCGGCCCCACTGTGAAGTGCTCAGGAGCTCAACAGTAGACAAGTTCCTGGGTTCTGTTTTGTCCCTGATAACGCCTGCCTGCTGGTTTCCTGGGGAAGTGACAGGGGCACATACGACTGTGTCCAGGAGGTATCCCTGGCCCAAATAAGCTTGGCCCATGCTCAGGCGGGGAGTGCTGGGCTCTGCATTGCTCACTCATCGATGTCAGGAGCGACCCGCAGGAGCTTCTGAGAAGCGTCTTGAGCTTGGCTGTGGAGTGTCCATCACCCACAACCTGCAGCCTTTGTTTAACCTGGGCCTTTCCCTGCAACACCTCTTGCTCGCTGACTTTTGCAGAAACTTGGGTGCAACTGATATTTACAATCCAGTAGGCTCCTGATGTTTGGGAGGGCTCTGTCCACAGGCCTTCCAAAAGCCCCACAGTCTTGAATGCAAAATATTGGTATGGGCTTCCGGCTTTCTTGCGAATGGTGTTTTCTTGAGAATTATGTGTTTCCTGTGCTCTCATGCCACAAATTAACTGCCTTTTCACTTTTCCCACAGGTTTTATCTCTCTTTCTGTGTGGCAGGGTCTCACAGTGTAGTTGTTAAAAGTGTGTGAACTGGCCAGGCGTGTAATCTCAGCACTTTGAGAGGCCATGGTAGGCAGCTCTCCAGAGGTCAGGAGTTCGAGACCAGCCTGGCCAACATGGCAAAACCCCATCTCTACTAAAAGTACAAAAATTAGCCAGGTGTGGTGGTGAGCACCTGTAATCTCAGCTACTTGGGAGGCTGAGGCAGGAGAATTCCTTGAACCCAGGAAGTGGAGTTGCAGTGAGCTGAGATTGTGCCATTGCACTCCAGCCTGGGTGACACAGCAAGACTCCATCTCAAGAAGAAAAAGAAGTGTGTGAACTTTGGAATTGGACAGATTTGAGTGGGCATTGCAGCTTCTGCTCTTACTGTCTGTGTTGTGTCTGGCAAAGTCCTCTGAGTCTCAGTTTACTCATCTGTAAAACAAAGACAATCGCAGTGTCTACCTAGTACTTGGTTGTGAAGCTTCATTGAGGTAGTAACATAATGTCTGGACCCCCAATAAATAAGAACTATTATTAACCTTAATGAAAACCCCGCCAGGTGCAGGGGCTCATGCCTATAATCCCAGCACTTTGGGAGGCTGAGGAGGGCAGATGACTTGAGCCCAGGAGTTCGAGACCAGCCTGGGCAACATGGTGAAACTCTATGTCTACAAAAAAATACAAAAATTAGCTGGGTGTGGCGGTATACACTTGTAGTCCCAGCTACTCGGGAGGCTGAGGTGGGAGGATTGCTTAAGCCTAGGAGGCAGAGGTTGCAGTGAATGGAGATTGCCCCACTGTACTCCAGCCTGGGTGACAGAGTGAGACCCTGTCTCAAAAAAAAAAAAAAAAAAAAAAAAAAAGGAAGAAAGAAAAAAAAAGAACCCCCCCCGCAAAAAGAAAAAGAAAAAGAAAACCCAAAACTGCTTGTGGGGACTTTCAGTGCTGGGCGCAGGCCAATGTCCCCAGTCAGCTCTGAGGCTTGTTCCTACTTCCACCAGCCTCTCAGCCCAGTCCACTTCAGGCCAGGGCAAAATACGAAAGCCTTGCTTGTTCTAGGTCTTTGGGGGAGTCTGTGAATAGCTGAATCCATGAATGATGCCTCTGCAGGTGCCAGGGACCCACGGCTCCACCCTCACCCAGTGCGAGTGCTGCCTGCCAGACCCTTGTCAGCGGTTACAACTTCCAACTGCCTCCTGCTGCCCGAGTTTTATCAAAAGCTCAGTTGAGAGAAATAAAGTTCATGGGGGTTATTTAAAGGTCATGCATTCCATCCATTCTTCCAGATGGGACTTATCCCTGAACCAAGTCGGACTCTCACGAAGCTGAGTCATTCTTGAAGCAAAGTATTTAGTCTCCACAGAATCTTTACTGCATCCCTCCCTTATGATGGAGACTTTAAGGAAAATGGTTGAAGGAGTCTGGCCATTATGTTTATTCTGGGATGTTACTGCTTCAGCTAGTATTCTCTGTAAGTCCTATGAGTGGAATGAATATATTTTAGGCTCCAGTTTCCAGCAAAATTCTGCATCCTCAGAGGAATTAGGGGGCTTCTGACTTATGGGCAATGTGCCTCATGAAACTAATCCCAGTTCCCACTTTACTTGGGTTGCTGGGAAGCTCAGAGCCAAATTTGGCACTCATTCTTAAGAATCTTAGAGGCTCTCTTGGGCTGTTTTTAAAGGAGATGATTACTTTCCAGGTGCTGGTTTCTAATAGACGGGATTATAATTATTATTTTGTATGTATCTTGTCAATTGCTTCAGGGCTTTAGTGGGACCAGAGTGGGAGTAAGTAAATAATATAATCCTCACCCTGAAAACAAAAGAGGAATGGAGAATTGGCCTGGGTGAGTGAGAAAAGGAGGAGGCAGCCAGGGGGAGAAATGGTGCGGGGCCGGTGGTGACAGGACAAATGTCCCTTTCTAGGCCACTGTGGTGATGCTGAAGGGTCTGGCTTCACTGACCCAGGGGTTGTGAAAAGAAGATTTTCCATGAATTTGAAAAGAGAACCGCAGTCATTGCTCAATTTGCACTTCTCCCCATGGCCCCCAGGCTTTGGCGGGTATTTTTGTAATGTTGTGAAACATAGAAACTTGCAGTGTCTCCTTTCTCTTCCTCTTCTCTCCCAACCCAGTCACTCCTACCCATTTTTTTTTTTTTTTAAATCATGTTTTGTTCCTTCCCTTCATGTGGCCACTGGTGCAGGAGCGTGAGCTGGGCTGCCCACTGTGACTGCTCCTCCATCTCTGGGCAAGACAGGTGTCCCTCTGGCCCAAGGCCCACAATTTGCTGCTGGAACAAACAGAAGAGGGTCAAGCAGTTCAGATCCTCAACAAAACAGTAGCAGTAGAGCAGCAAATACTACTTGAAAACTCAACTGTGTGACACTTAGGAACCATTATTATTGCCATTTAATTTTACTTATTTAGGTTTGCCCTATGCCTTAGCTATGGTACATGTTCATTATTTGTTTGTGCAAGGCCCCTGCATCTATTTGTTTGTTTGTTTGAGACAGGGTCCTGCTCTGTCACCCAGGCTGGAGTGCAGTGGTGTGAACATGGCTCACTGCAGCCTTGAACTCCTGGGCTCAAGCGATCCTCCTACCTCAGCCTCCCAAGTAGCTGGGACCACAGGAGCATGCCACCATGCCTGGCTAAATTTTAAATATTTTTGTAGAGATGGGGTCTCACTCCAGCCTGGCCAATATGGTGAAACCCTGTCTCTACTAAAAATACAAAAATTAACCAGGCATGGTGGCTCGTGCCTGTGGTCCCAGCTGCTCAGGAGGCTGAGGCAGAGGAGTCACTTGAACCCGGGAGGTGGAGATTGTGGTGAGCCGAGATTGCGCCATTGTCCTCCGGACTGGGCGACAGAGTGAGACTCCATCTGAAAAAAAAAAAAAAGAGATGGGGCCTCACTATGTTACCCAGGCTGGTCTCTAACTCCTGAGCTCCAGCAGTCCTCCTTCCTCAGTCTCCCAAAGTGCTGGGATGACAGGTATGAGCCACCATGTCTGGCCCATTTGTCTGTTTGTCCATCTCCCTTGTCCAGAGTTTCTCATTGGCCACACTTTTGACATGTCAGGTCAGATCATTCCTTTTATGCAGGCTGTCCTGTACATTGTAGGACGTTTGGCAGCATCCTTGGCCTCTACTGCGTGCCACTATGACCCACCCCCACACCTCCACTGTGACAACCAAAAATGTCTCTAGACATTGCCAAGTGACCCCTGGGGAAAGGGAGCAGAATCATCTCAGGCTGAGAACCACCATCCCCTTGTCCCCTTCCTCACTCCCCTCCCCTCCTGATAGAAGCCTCTCTGATGCATCTGCTGTGTGTCGTCTTGTTTGCACACATCCGTGCAGCTCTGTTCGCTGCCCCGTTCGTATCCTTTGTCCACCTTTCTATTGGAGTTGCCATCTTCTTTGCATCTGCAAAGGGCAGTCCTTGTGTTTTCTGTTTTCTTTTTTTTCTTTTTTTCTTTTTTTTTTTTTGAGATGGAGTTTCACTCTGTCGCCCAGGCTGGAGTGCAGTGGTATGATCTCGGCTCACTGCAACCTCCACCCGCTGGGTTCAAGTGATTCTCATGCCTCAGCCTCCCGAGTAGCTGGGATTACAGGTTCCCACCACCGCACCTGGCTAATTTTTATATTTTCAGTAGAGATGGGGTTCCTCCATGTTAGTCAGTCTGGTCTCAAACTCTTGACTTCAGGTGATCCACCTGCCTCGGCCTCCCAAAGTGCTTGGATTACAAGGGCGTCAGCCACCATGCCTGGCCAGTCCTTGTGTTTTCTAAATATGAGTCCCATGTTGGTGTGGTCTGTGTTTTCTTCTCCTTTTCTGTCCAGTCTGCTAACCCTTGCCTTACAGATGAGGAAGCAGAAGTGCACAGCCATAGCTGCCAATGCTCACTCTGCTAGTAAGTGGTGAGCCAGGTCCAGGCCTCTGTCTCCAGAGCCCAGGCTCTTGACCCCTGGGCTACAGTAGTGTCCCTTCCATTCAAATATGACTTTGCAGGCAGGCAGGCAAGGTCAGGCCCTGAGGCCTGGGCAGGGAAGGGAGGTGACTCACTCCAGGTCATGCAGCTTGACAGCAGCATCGCCCAGGCCACCCTGATGTGATGCCAAGTGTCTTGGGAATTGGATTCAACTTTTTTTTTTTTTTTTTTTTTGGTTGAGGAATGACCAAGTGATTTCGCTTAAATGTCCAACAGGAGGCTGTGGCTCTGGTGAGAAGAAGAGGTGGGGATCTGAGGGCGTCTGTGCGAGAGGCCCCTTTGTTGGCTCTGCATGGTGCTCACAGACTCATGGTTGGGCAGATTTCTGGATTTGGATTTTCTGGCCTGGATCTCTGTGCCCTAGACCCTGGCAGAAGATGCTTCTCTCCAGGCCCAGGGGATGATGGTTGGTGGGGAGCCAGGTTTTGTTCCCTAAATGGCATTCACATGACTTGCTGACCTCAGGGTCCTTCCCCTTTCTCTTGTCTTTTTCTCCTTCACTGCATTCTGCCCTGCTTTGGTTTCCCTTCTCTATTTTCCTTTTTTCAATCTGCACAAAGCCCTTGGAGGGCTGGGGCTGACCTGGGGCCTCTTGGCTCTGGCTGAGGTTGGTTTCCAGTTCCTGGACTATAGCCCTGGGGCTGTCTGCCTTCGAGGGCCATAGTGAGACTTGGGAGGTGGGAGGTTTGGGAGGAAGCAAGCCAGCCAGTGAGCCAGTGCCTGGAGCCTGGTCCTCTCCTGCATCCTCAGGGCAGGGCCTCTGAACCACCAAAACCGATGACAAATACCTAGTTCAGGCCACAGCTACTCCCTACCCATCCCTTACAGACATGCCTAGTTCATCCCAGATCTCTTCCTACCAGCCTCTAGATCATTCTCAGCAGAGAATGTGGAACGGAAATGTATCACCTCTGGCTTATAGCTTCATCTTTACTTCCCGGAAGATTTTTCCACCGTGGTTCTCAACCCTGAACGCTCAGCAGAATCACCTGGGTAACTTTCCAAACAGGCTGATTTCCAGGCCCCAACCTGAGATTCAGATTTCATGGGTCTGGAGTGTGTCTGGGGATTGAGATGTTGTAAAATCTCCGAGTGATTCTGCTATGTGGCCAGGACTGAGAGCTACTCCAAAGTGTTGCAGAAAGAGCACAGAAGGGCAGGTGGGGGACTGAGTTCACGTCTGGACAACCCTCAGGTGGCAGCATGTCTCTCAGCAAAGCCCCTTCCCTCTCCAGGCACTGCGCAGGCGCACCTTAAGGAGAAATGACCGATTTACGGAGTTTTAGACTCAGAAAGGACCAGGAAACCAACCAAGCTATCCCCTCATCCTGCAAAACAGAAGACTGTGTCTGGAGGGGGTGGAGTAGCCAGGGTCCCACAGGGCACTGGCAGGGTTGGGGATGTGGGAAGCCAGGCTAGGCTTTGGGCTGCTGCCTCCCCCTGGCTGGGCCCCTCAGTGAGTCCTCTTTAGATTAGAATGTTGGGAACATGATGTCTCCCCACTGTTTACTCGAAAAGGAGCCTGTTCTCTCAGTGCCTGGGAGTGGGGGAGCAATGGCTAGAGTTAGAGGGTGTTGGTCTCAGCCAAACTTGGCAACAGGACTTTTGCAGTGCCGCTGACTGTCTGCAGCTGTTTTATAGGCCCTGTGGCTCAAAAGGGGAAGTGTGGCTGCATTTAGAAAGTTGTCCACAAGGAGGAATGGTGGGGGTGGGAGTGGGGGTGGGGCTGACAAGGGTGGCCAGGCTGGGGAGCTTGGGGAGGAAGAGGGACGCAGGCAGGACCTGTGGACAGGGGTTTGATTTGGGGCCCACATGTTGTCACTTTGGAAACTCTTGGGTTTGAGGGGATGGAGATAGGGGAGAGTGAAGGGGAGGCAGACAGAGAAGAAAGGGGGAGGTCGGGAGGGAGAAAGAGCTCCCTGCTGCGAAGCCTGGCTTTTCTTAGGTTGGAAGCAAACATGAAGTGTGCTGGGAGCATGCCCAGCCATGCCCATGCCCCGAAGGCCCAGGAAGGGGTTTCCTCTAAAGGGGGGCAGGGAGATGGTGAGAGGTGCTGGAAAGGGGAGGTTTTCTCACCATAGTCCAGCCCACAGTAGGCGATGTGAGAGGAGGAACTCTTCCTTCCCCAGGCTATACAGAAATATCTCTGATATCTGAGTCCATTCAGGCCATGATAACAAAATATCATGGACTGGATGGCTTGTAAACAGCAGACATTTAATATCATAGACTGGATGGCTTGTAAACAGCAGACATGTGTTTCTCACAGTTCTGGAGGCTGGAAGTCCAAGATCAGGGTGCTGGCAGATTCAGCGTCTGGTGAGGGCGATCTCCTCATAACCTCATGTGGCAGAAGGGGTGAGGGGTCTGTCTCAGGGCATAATATAAGGGCACTAATCCTTTTCATGAAGGCTCCACCCCCAGGACCTAATCACCTCCTACCTCCATCACTTTGGGGGTGAGGATTTCAACATATGAATTTGGAAGGGACATAAACATCTGGACAGCCTGAATGAAACGTACCATCCATATGGCCAGGAATGCATCCAACCCTTCCCAGGGCTGAGCTGGGGCTCAGGTCTCCATGATAGCAACAGGAAGATTGCTACACAAGGCTCCTAGCCCAGGGGTTGGAGGCTGGAAGACCTCAGAGAGCCTGATTGAAGATCCCCAGGCCTCAGGTTCCTGTTCCTGTTAGTGACAGGGAGATGCACCTCCCCTGCCCTATCACAAGTGCCCTGCCCCAAGCATCAGGGAGAAACATGGAGCTCCTGCTGGTCGTGGGCCACACTCCCCCTGCTTCCCTCAGGCCTACTGCTCTCCCTCAGTCACTGGCACCTGCAGGGTGCTGCTCTCTGCTGCCCCCCATGCCCTAGCCTTGTTCCTACTGTGTATGTGGGGATAGAGTGATGGGGTGGTGGAGGTCGGGGGTGATGGTACCATAACTTCAATCCAGAGCTTTCCTACAGAAGATCCTGCCTTCACCAGAAAGGTGCTTTACCAAAGCTCCTCTTCCCGAAGTAGCCCCACCCAAAAGGACCATGAGAAGAGGACCTTATCCTAACTTTGATCATATTACACTGGCCATAGAGAGCTCCACCATCTTTGGTGATAGAATCAGCAGCCAGAGAGATCTGCTCTGAGAGTGGGAGTTAAAGCAGAGAGGGGAGGCTTGCATTAATTCTGAGTCTGTGGTTGAGCATCTGATGTCAGAAGCACGACTCCCAAAGAACCTGCTCAATGTACCCTGGGGAAGAAGGCAACTCAACTCAACCCAATCCAACTGAACCCAATTCAACTCCACCCAACCCAACTCAACCCCACTCAACCCAACTCAACTAAACTCAATTAAACTCAACAAAACTCCCATTCATTCACTCCATGATTTAACTAGTATGTACTAGTCACCAACAATGTGTCAACCACTGTGCTAAGTGCTGGGGATGCTGAAGAGAGCAAATAAGACACAGCCCTGCCCTCATGGAGCTTCGAGTCTGGTAGAGGCACTTAAGGGCACATCACAGGTCTGTGTCCCTATTAAGCTCATAGGATGGCCATGGGAGGGTAGGGAGAGGAAAGGCCATTACCCCTGTGGTCTCAGTGGAGGGACAATATTCATATACACAAAACACTCAGAGAATAAGGCAATGTTTAGTAAGTCCATTGTTGACTCCGGTAACCACCAGGTGTGCTTAACCACTAACTAACCTTGAAAAAAAAACTTTTGGCTGGGCGCGGCTGCTCACCCTTGTAATCCCAGCATTTTGGGAGGCCAAGGCAGGCAGATCACTTGAGGTCAGGAGTTCAAGAGCAGCCTGCCCAACATGGTGAAACCACGTCTCTACTAAAAATACAAAAAATTAGCCAGGTGTGGTGGTATGCACCTGTAATCCCAGTTACTTGAGAGGCTGAGGCAGGAGAATAGCTTGAACCCAGGATGCAGAGGTTGCAGTGAGCCAAGATTGTGCCACTGCACTCCAGCCTGGGTGACAAAGTGAGACTCTGTCTGAAAAAAACAAAAACAAAAACAAAAACCCAAACAAAACAAAAAAATTAGTTCTGACATGAGTGTACTGGACTGGAAAATCCATGTGGACTCTGCCATCTTTCTTGGTTTCTTCTTCCATGTGGCTACCTACCCCCTTCTCTTCTGCCTTCCACCTCACTTAGAGCTAGAAACCTTACATGGCAAATGATTGGATTCTAGGTTTGATTAAATGCCTACCATTGACAAAGTGCATTGCTAGCTGCAGTAGGATTCAGAGGTAAACAACACTGGCCTTCCCCTTAAGGACGCTGAGCCTGACTTGGGTTCACAAATTGCTATGACGGAAGACAGTGAAAGAGGCATGCATCTTTGGACTGCATTTTACCAGTTCAAATATTTTATTTTTAATAATATATTATAAAATATAAGGTGTAACAGGGAAAGGAAATGCACAGGTCTTAGGTGTGCATTTCCAAGCATTTTGAGTGTGAGTGTGACTGTGTGTTGCAGGGGGAAGGTAACCGGAGAGCTGAGTCCCTTCCCTGGGTATGGGATTTGGAATATTGGTGCCATGATGTTTTGGTGTGTCTGCTGCCTACTGTTTTGGTTTTTAAATTTCAAACTTCAGAAAGGTTATAAGACTATATAAGGAATTCCTGTATACAAGGAATTCCTGTATACCCTTTCCCCAGATTCACCAATTATTTACACTTATGAAATCATTTGAGAAAAATTTAGAGACATCTTGCCCCTTTACCCTTAAATATTTCAGTTTATATTTCAAGGACATTCTTTTACATAGTCTGGCTTCCTCTTAGCTGAGCCTTGGTCATCTCATTTTCAGACAGTATTGGGTCATTCTATATCTTAAGTAAAGCTGATTTAATGGGAGACAGAGCTGGATTGGTTTTCTGCTTGATGCTGTGCTGGTGACCTGGCTGCTGGGGGCTGCCTAGGTCACAGGGTCCCCCTGGGAAAATCTGTTGACTTCCGCGGCTGTGCTTGAGTCTGCTTGTTACTGGACAGCTGGTGTGTCCCCTTAGAGGCTTGGCTGAACTCTGTGCTCTCCTTCCCTCTACTTTGTTCTCGAGTTTTCTGCACATTCTTCCACCCACAGATGTGAATGTCGTGTGATGTTGGCTTTCCAGTGTCTTGCATGGCGTGGTAGCAGCAGAAATAAGCTTGGCTGGGCACCCTCTCTGGGCCTTGGAGGACAGCCTGGGCTCTTCTGAAAATACAGGCAGCTTCCTTTCCCTGACTCGCCTGGAGGAGCAAGGCCCTGTGGTGCGGTCTGGCTCTGAGGCCTGTGGTCCTGCTTGGGACTGGCAGTCTTAGGCTGAGAGAACATTTTCCAGAGTATAGCCGAGGGACAGAATGTCTCAGTAAGACGGGCTTGGAGGGGCAGGGTTTTGGAAAGGCATCTGCTTGTTCTGGGAGGTGTTCAGGATGCTGAGGTTTTGGAAATTCATGGCGGCTCTTCACAACTGCTCCCAGCTTTGGGAGGAGGAATAGACGGGTGCTCGTTTCCTTGGGTTCAGTGGCAAAGGTGAAGCCCAGCACTGCCGACCCGGGACCTGGGCCTCTCCTTGGCCTGGGGAGGACACTGGACTTTGAAGAGGAGTGCAGCCTAGAAGGCCTGGACCCTGGAGTCATGAGATGCTGCTCCCATCCAGTAAGCCCTGCCTGGAGCTCTGCTGGGCACTGACCCTGGCATAAAATCAGTGGGGCCTCTGGGCCTGCACTCAACCGTGCCTCTGATGGAGCAGGTAGGAGAACCCCCCGCAAATCCACGAGGCAGAACAGAACACGCTGGAGGCATTTAACCAGGCAGACAGGTCTCCTGCAAGGAGAGGCCAGGGAAGGGAGAGCTCAGACGCCCCGAGCTGCCAGGGAATGCTTAGGGGAGGAAGTGAGGCCTGAGACCCCCTTTCTAGCACCCTCTCCCTTCTTCTGTTCTGCTTTTGTATACAACCAACGTGCCCAAGGTCCAGTTCCAGCTCTGTTCTGTGATCTTGGACAAGTCTGTTTATCTTCTTGGGCCCATTTCCCGCCTGTGAAATGGGACGTGGAGCACTGGAGCCACCTTCCTGGGACAGTGCTGAGTGGTAACCAAATGTTGGCGGGCTTCAGAGGCGCTTGGAGAGCTTAGGAAAATGCAGATGCCTGGAAAGTTGGGAGCCTGAATCCCCGGTGGTGAGGCCCAGGCGTGTGTAGGCAATGCTTTCAACCGGCTTTCCTGGTGGTCCTTGGAACGGAGCTGGATTACTGTGGAGGCACCACATCCCCCGCCCCTAAATTAACTGCAGGCTCCTCGGACCCAGACTCGGGCCTTTATTCCTGGATGCATTTTTCCCGGTGTCCGGGAGGGCCTGGTACAGGTGGGGGCACCCGGGCCTGGCCACTGGGCCGTCCACCGGCCCCTCCCACCTGGGAGCCGTGCCACGGCCTGGGCAGCCTGGACGCAACCCCCCTCCTTCCCTATGAGCCAGCTTCAATGCCCCGCATTACCATTTCCATGGCGCCCTCCTCCAGGGCCCCATGGAAATCACGAGGCTTTCTGAGGAGTCGTGCAGACTTCAGAAAAGACCCCGGGCCCCCTGCCCACCCCAGCTCCCTGGCCGCTCTAATCCCGCGCGGGGCGCGAGAGACAGAGCTCCCAGTCTCCTCGCGGCCCGGCCGGGCGCTCATTCTCCCACAGAGCTGACGTTTCTCTGCGGCCCAGCTGGCTGCAGTTTTTAGAAATAACAATATCCCCGGGGGGAGGAGCGGCGGGGTGAATGGGCGCCTTTGTCCCAGGCCCTGTGAAGCCCGATTAATTATGCGCGGCGGAGCGCGGGGAGCGCGGCGGCCGGGGCCCCCCCTGGGCGGCTGAAAGGCCCGGGCTTGGGAGCTCGGCCGCCGGCTCCGCGCCGCCGCACAAAGGGCCGCGAATTAGAGAAGCCGCAATTACCCCGCATTTTGTATGTGCCCTTGTCTCGCTGACACTGTGGACGGCCCCTCCCCGGGCGGCTGCACTTTGAGGATTTTCAAGCCCTTTCTTGGTTACCAGGGGCGACTGGGCAGAGGGACTGGGGGCTTGGGGAGAGGGGGAAGCGCCAAGGGCTGAGTGGGATCGTGTGCAGTGGGGGGCGTCCCGGGGTGGGGGGCAGGGAGCGGCGTGTGGGTATCGCCCCTGGGGACCTGGGCCTCAAGTCTAATGCTCTCTCCAAAGCTGGAGCCCGTTCAGCATGCAGATTCCAGGGCCTCGCCAGAGAGGACTCCCTGACTCAGTGAGTCTGGGGCGCCCAGGAAACTGCATTTTACCAGTCTAAATATTTTACTTTTAATAATATGTAACAAAATATAAGATATAACAGGGAAATGAAATACACAGATTTTAAGTGTGCAATTCCATGTCACCCACATCCCATCAAGATATAGAACAATTCCATCACTCCAGAAAGTACCATGGATCCTCTTTCCAGTTTCTCGACCCCACTGCTCATCCTCCCAGGTAACTACTGCTCTGATTTCTAGCACCATTCCTAAAGTTTCATCTGTTTTTGGACTTCATGATAAATGGAGCCATACAGTATACGTTTGTTTTGTTTCTGACTATTCTCATTTGGAATCATGTTTTTGAAATCCATTCACGTTGTGTGTATTAATAGTTTAGTTTCTTTCTTTTGATTAAACAGTTTTTTTGATCCATTCACCTGTTGATGGACAGACACCTGGACTGTTTCTAATTTTTGGCTGTTATAAATAAAGCTGCTATGATCGTTTTATATGAGTCTTTTTTTATGTGAACACGTGTTTTTATCTTTTGGGTAAATGTCTAGGAGTGAAATTGCTGGGTCATAGGGAAGGTATTTAGCTTTAGTAGATTCTAAAGTGGCTGTATGATTTTTGCATCCACACCAGCAATATATGAGGGTTCCAGTTGTTCTGCCTTTTCATCAGCACTTGATATTGTCAGTCTTTGTGATTTTAACATTCTAGTGTGAGGTGGTATCTCACTGTAGTTTTCTGGGTGGGTGATTTTAATGCATGAGTTCCAAGGATTACACTTGGAGAAAACTCCTGTCTAGTCCAATCCTTGCATTTATCTGCAAGATCCAGCAGAGGTAATGTCCTCCCCAAGGCCCACAGCTGGTTGAGCAGAGGCAGGATGAGGACACAGGACTCCCATCCCAAGCTAAAGCTCTCTTCTTGGTATCATGTTACACCTTTGGCCTATACCTCCTGAGCTTGTGTGTATGAAGCATGAATGGTGCTCTGCCTAGGGCCATTCAAAGTGGACCTGGCAGGAGACTTCTGAAGAGTCTCCACCTGCCACCCAAGCAACAGCATCCATGGGACTCAGGTTGAGAGACTGGGCTTGGCCAGGTACATGTGGTGTGCACGCGAACATAGGAACAGGGGTAGGAAGCTGCTGGTTAGCTACCCTTGACTCTAACTCCCAGGACACAGACCTGGCTTTACTGCTGTCCACCACCTTGCCATACATTTGAAGAGCCAACTTACGTGAAAGCCTAAACCCTGAGAGTTCCTCTGCTTCAGGTACTCATGGGGGGCTTTGCATATTTTCTGATCAAACACAGAGAAGATGCTTGGTGGATGGGAAAAAGAAAGCAGGAGTCCTGGGGCTTCCAAAGTCTTCCTTTATCTGTAAACATTGTCCTACATGTGCTTTGTTTTTTTTTTTTTTTTTTTTGAGATGGAGTCTCACCCTGTCACCCAGGCTGGAGTGCAATGGTGCGATCTCAGCTCACTGCAACTTCCACCTCCTGGGTTTAAGCAATTCTCCTACCTCAGCCTCCCGAGTAGCTGGGATTATAGGCACACACCACCATGCCCAGCTAATTGTTTGTGTTTTTAGTAGAAACGGGGTTTCACCATGTTGGCCAGGCTGGTCTGGAACTCCTGACCTTGCGATCAGCCCACCTCAGCCTCCCAAAGTGTTGGGATTACAGGCCTGAGTCACCGCACCTAACCTCTACGTGTGCTTTTTAAGACCCTCCAGAACCTGGCCTGACCTATCCTTGTTGCCTTGTTTTTTCCTGCCTTCACCTCACACATGCTGCTCCAGTCATAGTGGACACTGGTCTATTGTTGTTCCCCCACCCCCTCCCATCCCCATCAACACAGGTGGTGGGGATTGTGTTTTCCAAAGATGACTGCACCACAATATATCTTACAACCCACATGCTCTTGCAATGTGACTGACACTCCTCCCACTGAGAGGAAGGGGGTCTCTGTTTCCTTAATCAAATTGGGATAGGGGCTTGAGACCGCTCTAACCAACAGACTATGGCAAAAGGGATGATTTTTGATGCTAAGTCATATAAAAGCTAAAACTGCCACCTAGCTCTCTCTCTCTTCTTTGGGATGTGTGCTGTAGGAATCTAAACACTGTGCTATGGAAATGCCCAAACTGGCCCACATGGAGAGACCCATGTGGAGGAGATCTGAGGCCTCCAACCTGCAACCAGGTTCAACCACTAGATTTGTGAGTGAATGAGCTTTTAGATGATTCCAAACCCCAACCTTCAGTGCTTCCAGTGGAGGCCCCAATCAACAGAGAGCAGAGACAAGCTCCTCCTGCTGTGCCCTGTCCGGATTCCTGACCCTGACTTGATACCAAACATAATTAAGCGTTGTTTTATGCCAATATTATGATAATTTGTTACACAGCCATAATGACTGGAACACACACAAGATTTCTTGCTTCCTCCCCATGTTAATTCATATTCCCCTTGTTCCAAGCCCAGCTCTAAGCTTAACTCTTCTCTTTCAGGTTCAGCTTGGTTGTGACCTCTGCTGGAAGCCCTCCCTGGCCCCCTGTGCACTGAGCTGGCGGTTCCTCCTCTGTGCCCCAGGTACATGCTCAGATCTGTGTACCCTCCACCTTGTCCTCCAGCTTTGTGTTTGGATGTTCACATTCCCCATGAAAAAGGCCCCCTGAGAGCTGGCACAGTGCACGTTTCCTCTCCAGACTTCTACGAACCTGGCACATAATTGTTTGCTGAAAGATGGCATGTTCCTAAAACAGAGGAAGTGGAACCTGAATAGAGCAAAATCCAACTTCCCACTCCCTGCTCTCACTTCCTCTGGGACAGGCCTTGAGCAAGAGAGACAGAAAGAACAAGAGATGGTCTTTCCCTTTAATGGGATTTCAGTCTGATTAGGGAGATAGTAACAGAAAGACTAGATTAGACTAGTGTATGATTAAATGAGATTTGCCATCCTCAGAAGAGGGAGAGATCTGCATGGAACAGGGTGGTCAAGGCAGGCTTCCTGGAGGAGGCAACGACTTGGATTTCATAGTACCAGAGCTCCAGGATAGATCCTCCTCTGATTGAACTCCCCGTTTCTTTCCCACACCCCAACCTTCCCACGTTCCCGGCTGAAGGAGTGTGTGTGTGTGTGTGTGTGTGCGCGCGCGCGCACATATGCATGCACACATGTACACATGTGGTTGGAAAGGGGACATTAGTATCCCTCTCCTAGGATGGAGTCTCAAGGACAGGCCTGTCATCTCCTCAGTTTGCCTCTCTCTCCCCCACTTCATCTGGGGGATGGAATAAGAATGGGATAAGTATAATACAATGGGGCGAATGCAGAACCAACTAGATGTACACCCAAAAATGTGGATGGACCTTAAAACAGTGCTGCCTGAAGAAGGCAAGAAATAGAATGAAATCTGCAGCACATCATTCATATAAACTAAAAATACATGTGCACAGAAAGGCAACTTTTTTTTATTTTTTATTTTGAGACAAAGTTTCAACTTGTCGTTCAGTCTAGAGTGCAATGGCACGATCTCGGCTCACTGCAACGTCCACCTCCTGGGTTCAAGCGATTGTCCTGTCTCAGTCTCTAGAGTAGCTGGGATTACAGGAGCCCGCCACCATGGCCGGCTAGTTTTTGTATTTTTAGTAGAGACAGAGTTTCACCATGTTGCCCAAGCTGGTCTTGAACTCCTGACCTCAGGTGATCCACCTGCCTCGGCCTCCCAAAGTGCTGAGATTACAGGCATGAGCCACTGCACCCAGTCGGCAACATATGTTTTATAGAGACACAGACAAAGATGTGATGTCAAACACACTAATGTGGTTGCCTCATTCATAGATGGGGGACTGGGCTGGTGAATGAGGATTAAAGAAATAAATAAATAAAACAAGAGAGGGTCTCTGTACAGAACGGTGATGACAGCGTGCCATCGAGGAGAATGATGAACTCAAGCTTTTGCACCTGAGGGCCAAACAAAAGGTCAAAACCAAAATCACTCTTGGAAATGATGCCACCAACTTTAGGATGGCACTCATATCTGTGTGAGTGGGAGAGAGAAGGGATATGGGGCAGGGATTTGACTGTAGCTGTAATGTTTTATTCCTTTGAAAAATATAAGGTAATCTGAAGCAAAATGTTAATATCTGTTGAATCTGGGGAGAGGCTATGACGGTTTCTGTTAAACCATTTTGTGTACATTTTTTTTTTTTTTTTTTTTTGAGATGGAGTCTGGCTCTGTCGCCCAGGCTGGAGTGCAGTGGCCAGATCTCAGCTCACTGCAAGCTCCGCCTCCCGGGTTTACGCCATTCTCCTGCCTCAGCCTCCGGAGTAGCTGGGACTACAGGCGCCCGCCACCTCACCCGGCTAGTTTTTTGTACTTTTTAGTAGAGACGGGGTTTCACCGTGTTAGCCAGGATGGTCTCGATCTCCTGACCTCGTGATCCGCCCGTCTCGGCCTCCCAAAGTGCTGAGATTACAGGCTTGAGCCACTGTGCCCGGCTTGTGTACATTTTAAATACAGTCATGCATGGGTTAATTATGGGGAATAAGTTCTTACAGATACATTGTTAAGCAATTTTGTTATTGTGTGAACATTATCGAGTGAACTTACACAAACTTATAATGGAATAGCTGACTACACACTTAGACTATATGGCCTAGCCTATTGCTCGAAGGCTGCAAACCCTTACTGTATGTTACTGTACTGAATAATGAAGGCAAGTGTAACACAATGGCAAGTATTTGTGTATCTAAACATAGAAAAGGTACAGTAGAAATGTGGTATCATAGTCTTATGAGACTACTATTGTATATGCGATGCTTTGTTGACTGAAACATCATTATGTGGTTCATGACTGTATATCATAATTTAAAAAAATATTTTAAGAGATTGCCAATCAAGACACTACAAACTAATTTTGTGGCTTTTGCCAAAATTCATTTCCTTCTTTCTTTTTTTTTGAGACAGGGATCATTCAAGCAATCCTTCTGCCTCAGCCTCCCAAGTTGGTGGGACTACAGTCATGCATGCCGCCACGCTCAGCTAATTTATTTTTTTAATTATCGAATAGAGATGGGGTCTTGCTATGTTGCCCAGGCTCATCTCAAACTTCTGGACTCAAATGATCCTCTCGTCTTGGCCTCCCAAAGTGGGATTACAGATGTGAGCCACCGTGCCTGGCCCTGGCTTAATTTTTTATTATTTTTGTAGTGACAGGGTTTTGCTATGTTGCCCAGGCTATCTTGAACTCCTGGCCTCATGTAATCCTCCTGCCTTGGCCTCCCAAAGTAGAATTCATTTCTGATGTTAGGTTGGCCTCTGAACAGTTTTACAGAGCTGAATGCTCTCGTCTTCTGTGACACGGTCTTTTTTTTTTTTTTTTTTTTTTTGAGACAGAGCCTCGCTCTCTCACCCAGGCTGGAGTACAGTGGTGCAATCTCCGCTCACTGCAACCTCCAGCTCCTGGGTTTAAGCAGTTCTTCTGCCTCAGCATCCCGAGTAGCTGAGACTACAGGCCTGCACCACCATGCCAGGCTAATTTTTGTAGTTTTAGTAGAGATGGGGTTTCATCATGTGGCCAAGCTGGTCTCAAACTCCTGACCTCAAGTGATCCACTCACCTCAGTCTCCCAAAGTGCTTGGGATTACAGGCATGAGCCACCACACCCAATGACACAGTCTTAATAAGGAGAAGAATATGAAGAATTTGACTTTTTATTGACGCTAAAAGCATTAATAAACAAGATCTTTGGAAAAATGTGGAAAATGGAAAATGTCACTGCCTGCTGTTTGTAGGGTGAAATCAAACGACTAAACAGCTATAGGAACATTTT
The DNA here is from genome assembly GCF_047675955.1 of Chlorocebus sabaeus. Classification (NCBI taxonomy): domain Eukaryota; kingdom Metazoa; phylum Chordata; class Mammalia; order Primates; family Cercopithecidae; genus Chlorocebus; species Chlorocebus sabaeus. The sequence goes on along the minus strand of NC_132917.1, from coordinate 42,877,874 downwards.
GTTCCCACTGGTTGGGTCAGATCAACTTCCCAGGACTTTGTGGGAAGCTCACAAATGCTAGACAATCGTACTGCACTGCTGTAGGAATTCTTGGAGGGCTGGAAGGCTCACAATTAGGGCCTTTTCTCTGGGCACCAACCTGACAACCATGGCAAGGGGGCTGAGCAGTTGTCGATGGCATAGATGCTACATTCTGTGACTCCTCCTGGCCCTAGCCATGGCTGATTGGTATAGAGGGTCAAAGCTGGGCCAGTCAGATTATCTCTCTCGAGATTCTGGAATTCTGAACTGGGGCGGAGATGGGGAGCTGTGAGAATGCGGTTGCTTTAATGGGAATGTTCTGGTGAGGAGATGCATTGACTCCAGATGCTTACATCCTTTCCTGAAGCTCAATTGTTCAACCTTTTCTTGAAATTTAATAAATCCATTATTGTGATTTGTCAGGGCTGATTTCTATGACTTGTCCTATGGAGTAGGTTACTATATTTTTGTCTTCTCACCTTCCCCTGGTGCTGCTGTTAATACATATGGTATCTTTATTGAGTTAGAAAAAGATGCCTGGCTCTGGGTGGACAAGCAAGAAAAAGTTTTTCTTTCCTCCAGGCAGACACAGTCCCTCACCAGGGTGGAAGGTGTGGCTGGTGGAGTGCAGGCTGGGTTTCAGGCCATACTCTGCTCACTTCCTTGGCCCAGTCCTTTTGTGCATCACACAGATGACATCCCCATTTATGGCGGTCTTACACCTGTCCACCATGTGCTTTCAGGAGGATCTATCTTCTGCAGCTAAGCATCATTCAGAATATGAAGGGCTATTCCAGACAAGATTCACGGGACATGGTCTATCATGCAAGTCCCATTCTGGACTTTAAGGCTCATGACAAACATGTTCAAAGCCAAACCTGCTCAAAGTCAAAACTTAAAGGAAATGTAGGAAAACTCTCTGGCCTGATAAAGTCCACAGAAGCCTCATCTTCTTCTGATGAATGATCTTCAGGCTTGAAAGGATGCCTTCCTCCAAACAGGCTGGCAGACATTCTTGAAATGTCAAAGGATAGGCCAGGGGTGGTGGCTCACACCTGTAATCCTAGCACTTTGGGAGGCCAAGGTGGGCTGATTGCCTGAGCTCAGGAGCTCAAGACCAGCCTGGACGATGTGGTGGAACCCCATCTCTGCTAAAATACAAAAAATTAGCCGGGCATGGTGGTGCATGCCTATAGTCCCAGCTACTCGGGAGGCTGAGGCGAGAGAATCACTTGAGCCCAGGAGACGGAGGTTGCTGTGAGCCGAGATTGCACCACTGCACTCCAGCCTGGGTGACAGAGTGAGACACCATTTCAAAAAAAAAAAAGAAAGAAAGAAAGAAAGAGAGAGAGAGAGAGAGAGAGAGAGAGAGAGAGAAAGAAAGAAAGAAAGAAAGAAAGAAAGAAAGAAAGAAAGAAAGAAAGAAAGAAAGAAAGAAAGAAAGAAAGAAAGAAAGAAAAGAAAGAAAGAAATGCCAAAGGATACTCCTCCATCCCCCTGTGAAAAAACTAGTGGTGAGAAGGTAAGACCAAGAGCACAGGAACAGATGACAAGGAGGTGTCTGAAGGCCACAGTGAGAGTGACATGGAAACCAGCCAAGGCACTGATGGCCATGGGAAGAAAATGATCTCAAGGAAGAGATAATTCCTTGAGAGGAGGCTGCTCCAGCTCCGATTTGTTCATTCATTTTACAGTCAGGAAGCCACTCTACCCCCAAAGAAGGTAATATGAGTCCTACTACCTTTCTGAAAGGAAGCTGGGTAAGAAAAGCAAGATGGTAACTTTCCCAAGTCAGGGAACCCCTGTCTCCCCAACTTCTGCATCATGTAGACCATTTGTGTCCACAACTTACAGGAGGCAGTGTAGACTAGCAGTTGAGAATGTGAGTCTAGAATCAGAAGGCCTGGGTTCAAACCTCAACTCTGTCACTTTCCAGCTATTTGGCCTTGGACATATTACTTAAATGCTTGTGGGTTTTAAAACACGTACACAATCCTTTGACTCTCTTCCCATCAAGAAGTGGAGCCTATGTCCCCTCCCTTTGCACCTGGGTGGAAATGTGGCAGTGCCTAGACAAATAGAATGTGGCAAAAGTGGCACTGTGTAATTTCCAAGGTTAGGTTAGAAAAGACCCTGCAGCTTCTGATGATTCCTTTAGGGACACTTGTGTGGGGAGGCTTCAGCTGTTGTGAAAGAAATTCAGCTACCCTGAGGCTGCCTTGTAGAGGGACTGCATTTAAAGTGAGAGATTCCTGAGAAGCCCCAGTCATCCAGCCCCAAGCAGTGTGAACCTTCTAGTCTAGACCCCAGCATTTGAGCTGACCTCAGCCCCAGCCACCCTGAGTGAGAACTGCCTAGCTTAGTCCCCGTCAACCCTCACATTTCATGAACAAAATAAATGATTGTTGTTGTCTTAAGACCACTGTTTGGGGATGGTTTCTTATCATGCAATAGATAGTTGATGCAGACTTTTCTACAACCTGGAAATGGAATGCTGCCATCACAGAACCTAAGTCATGTGGCTTTAGGACTGGGAGATGGGCAGAGATTGTAAGGACTTTGAGGATATTGTCGATGGAAGTCTGGTAGTTCTCAAGGAAGCAGCTGATGAGGGCTTGAAGGAAAGTAAGAAAATGTTATTGGAAGCAGAAGGAAAGGGACAAACCCTTATTATGTAGTGGAAGAAAGTTAGCAACATTGTCACTTGAAGCTATGTGAGCAATAGAAAATGTGCCTAATGAAGGCCAGACATGGTGGCTCACACCTGTAATCCCAGCACTTTGGGAGGCTGAGATGGGCAGATCACATGAGGTCAGTAGTTTGAGACCAGCCTGGCCAACACAGTGAAATGCCTTCTTTACTAAAAATACAAAAATTAGCTGGGCTTGGTGGCTCATGCCTGTAATCCCAACTACTTGGAAGGCTAAGGCTGCAGAATTGCTTGAGCCCAGGGGGCAGAGGTTGCAGTGGGCTGAGACTGTGCCACTGTCCTCCAGCCTGGGTGACAGAGTGAGATTCTGTCTCAAAAAAAAGAAAAAAGAAGAAGAAAATATGCCTAATGAACTAATGGTTTGGGCTAAAACAATTTTTAAGCAGACTGTTGAAAATGCTAGTTGGATTAGAAAATGCTAGTTGGGCTGGGCGTGGTGGCTCACACCTGTAATCCCAGCACTTTGGGAGGCCGAGGCAGGTAGATCACCTGAGGTTAGAAGTTCAAGACCAGCCTGGTCAATATGGTGAAACCTCGTCTCTACTAAATGTACAAAAATTAGCTGGGCGTGGTGGCGGGCACCTATAATCCCAGCTACTCAGGAGGCTGAGTCAGGAGAATCACTTGAACCCGGGAGGCAGAGGTTGCAGTGAGCCGAGATCATGCCATTGCGCTCCAGCCTGGGCAATAAGAGCGAAACTTCATTCCAAAAAAAAAAGAAGAAAAGACAATGCTAGTTGGATTATTTTAGCTGTATATGATAAAGACAGAGAAAGATGAGTTAAAAGGAAGCTTTAACTTTCAAGCAAAATTTATAAAATATATAAAGGAGTCAGGGGCTTGCTGGGTTTGAAAATAAATCTGGTTCTCATTCTCAGCCTCCCAGATGGCAAAAGGTTCTCAAAGTATGAAAGGGCTTCAGGACAAAGATAAAATCCAGAGTGGGACTACAAGAACCTTTGTTAAAATCTCAGAAATATCTAAGGCTTCATAAAATATTTTGAATAGACAAAGGCCCTCTAAGTATTTCAAGAGTGTGCCTCAGTGCTCGCTTCAGCAGCACATATACTAAAATTGGAACAATACAGAAAAGGTTAGCATGGCCCCTGTGCAAGGATGACATGCAAATTCATGAAGCATTTCCTATTAAAATAAAAACAAATTAAAAATAAAATAAAAAAGAGTGTGCCTCACAGATCCTCTTCATTAAACAACAGGGCTTCTAAGTATCCTAAGTAAATTGTTTTACATCAGCCTCACAAGAAGAATGTAGAGAATGTTTTCTTGATGAAATGTGTGGTTATAGCTTTTGACTAATAGGGTGAGCCCCAGTAAGATTCACGGGAAACCCACACAGTTTTTAATATAATTATTTTGTCAGAAGCACCACCAGCTTGGGCAAAAAGGGTCAGAATAGTATGAAATGAAAAAAGGCTTTTGGATCCCCAAAATTCTATAGGAAGGAAACAGGCTGAAAACTACTCAGTTGGAAACACCAGATGTATTAGTCTGTTTTCACACTGCTGATAAAGACATACCTGAGACTGGGCAATTTACATAAGAAAGAGGTTTAATTGGACTTATAGTTCCACATGGCTGGGGAAGCCTCCCAATCATGGCAGAAGGCAATGAGGAGCAAGTCACATCTTACATGGATGGTGGCAGGCAAAGAGATGATGAGCTTGTGCAGGGAAACTTCTCTTTTTAAAACCATCAGATCTTGTGAGTCTTATTCACTATCACAAGAACAGCATGGGAAAGACTTGCCCCCAAGATTCAGTTACCTCCCACCAGGTCCCTCCCACAACATGTGGGAATTTAAGATGAGATTTGGGTGGGGACACAACCAAACCATATCACCAGCCATTTTTTATAGAGAAAGAAGGATGATTCAGAAGGTGGAACCAAGAATCTAGAGAACAGAGCCAAAAACCACAAAGAATCATTCCCAGGCAGTAGGACTGAACCTTAATCAAGAAATTGGCAATACAATATGAGCCTGAATGGATTTCAGAATTGCTATGGACCAGTCATGGCTGTGTGCCTCCTTTCCCCTCTCTTGAATAAGAGTGTTTATAGTGGCTACACTATGCCTATCTCATCATTGGATGTTCAGTGTGTAAATAGCAGATAACTTTTTTTTTTTTTTTTTGACACAGCGTTTCACTCTTGTTGCCCAGGCTGAAGTGCAAAGGTTTGATCTTGGCTCACTGTAACCCCCGCCTCTTGGGTTCAAGCGATTCTTCTCCTGCTGAGTAGCTGGGATTACAGGTGCCTGCCACCATGCCAAGCTAATTTTTATATTTTTAGTAGAGACAGAGTTTAACCATGTTGTCTAGGCTGGTCTTGAACTCCTGACCTCAGGTGATCTAACTGCCTTGGCCTCCCAAAGTGCTGGGATTACAGATGTGAGTCACTGCACCTGGTCCAGTAGCAGACAACCTGTCTCTTTAGTTCACAAGTCTCTGAATAAAGAGGAATAGTACTTAAGGAAATGTACCTGAGAAATTGCATCTGAGGAACTCCCTCCATACCTGGATGGTTTATATAATGGGACCCTAGACCTTTCTAGCCTAAATCTGATGCCATAATAGATGAGAGTTTGGGGGATCTTTGGAAAAGAATGAGTATATTTTGTATGTGAAAGGAATGTAAATAACTTATGTCCAGGTGATAGACTATGGTGGTTTTAAATATGGCTCAGATTGTTGACACATTTCCTATCAAGAAATGGAACTGTTTCTCCCTCCTGCTGTACCTGGGCAGGTCTTTTTGTTGTTGTTGTTGTTGCACTGAGTCTTTGTTTTTTTTTTTTTTTAAATACTTTAAGTTCTAGGGTACATGCACACAACGTGCAGGTTTGTTACATATGTATACATGTGCTGTGTTGGTGTGATGCACCCATTAACTCGTCCATTAGGTATATCTCCTACTGCTATCCCTCCTCCATCCCCCCACCCCACAACAGGCCCTGGTGTGTGATGTTCCCCACCTGGTGTCCGAGTGTTCTCATTGTTCAGTTCCCACCTATGAGTGAGAACATGCAGTGTTTGGTTTTCTGTCCTTGTGATAGTTTGCTCAGAATGATGGTTTCCAGCTTCATCCATGTCCCTACAAAGAACATGAACTCATCCTTTTTTATGGCTGCATAGTATTCCATGGTGTATATGTGCCACATTTTCTTAATCCAGTCTATCACTGACGGACATTTGGGTTGGTTCCAAGTCTTTGCTATTGTGAATAGTGTTGGGCAGGCCTTTTTAACTGCCTTAACAAACAGAATGAGGTATAAATGACACTGCATGGCTTCCAAGTTCTGGGTTAGGAAAAGTGACTCAGTTTCTGTCTCTCTGGATATGTGCCTTTGGATCACTGAGTGACCATGTAAAAAACTCCAGCAATAGCCGGGCAAGGTGGCTTACGCCTGTAATTTCAGCACTTTGGGAGGCCAAGGCGGGTGGCCTTGAGGCCTGAGGTCAGGAGTTCGAGACCAGCCTGGCCAACATGGAGAAACCCTATCTCTACTAAAAATACAAAAAAAAAATTAGCCAGGCGTGGTCGTGGGTGCCTGTAATCCCAGCTACTCAGGAGGTTGAGGCAGGAGAATTGCTTGAACCCAGGAGGCAGAGGTTGCAGTGAGCTGAGATTGCGTCATTGCATTCCAGCCTGGGCAACAAGAGCGAAACTCCGTTTCAAAAAAAAAAAGTCCAGCTATTTTGGGGCTACCATGTTGGAGAGCTCATGTGGAGAGCCACACAGATAGAGAGATGCCTGAAAGACCCTGGCTTTTGCAGCCTCCGCTTGTTTGTGTCCTCCCAGCCCAGGCGCCAGACCTGTGAGTGAAGAAGCCTTGAAAGTGACCCCATCCTCAGTCACAGTCTGACTACAACATCATGAGACCCCAAGCCAGAACTTCCCAGCTGATCCAAATAAACCACGAATGATAATAAATGATTATTGTTGTTTTAAACCACTAAGTTTGGGGGTGGTTTGTTATTCAGCAATAGATAACCTATTTTCTAAGTGATCTAGAAAATAGGACAAACAATAATACCTACTTCAAAGGAGGGAAAATGAATAAGGAGTAAATCAGTAAAGCACTGAGCTCAGGGTCTGGTATGCAGTAAACTCTCAATGAATGTTATTTACCCTTTACAGAGCTTCTCAGTGGCTGGTATCCTGAATGATAGTGAGTCAAACAAAAGTGGTGTTTACTTTAACTATACTCTATTTAAGAAGTGACTATGTGCCTGACAGTGAGTGTCTGTTGAATAAATGAAAAAAGAAAATGATTTGCTGTTTTGCGGGGTGGTAGCTACTCTCCAAAGATGGCCCTGGAGGATATTCATTCCCTTGTAGGGTTCGCTCCCGTGCTGAATCTGGTCCAGGCTTGTAACTCACCTTAAGCAGGAAGATATGGCCAAAGTGGTGCCATGCCATTGCCAGGCCTAAGCTTTAATAAGACTTGGTGACTTCCACTTTATTACTTCTAGGAGCTGTGATGTAAGAAGTCTGCATACCCTCTTGGAGAAATCCACATGGAGAGGAGATGTGGAAAAGCCACATGGAGAAGGAGGGGCCCATAGAGGACAGAAAGAGAGAAGGAATCCCAGCAATGCACTAGTCCCAGCCGAGCCCAGCCCTTCGGGTCCTTTCCAGGGTGCCCGACATATAAGGCCACCATCTTGACTCAGCCAGCCCAGTCTAGCTCCCAGATGACTTCAGTTCCAGCTGCCATCTGGCTGCAGCAGCATAAAAGTCCCTCAGTGAGATCAGTGGAAGAACTGCCCAGCCAACTTATAAAGTTGTGAGAGATAATAAATGTTTGTTGTCCATTTTAAGCCACTGCATTTTAGAGTGGTTTGATACATACAGGTAGATAACCAAAAAGTAAGTGCCTAGGACAGCGCCTGCCATACAGCAGGCATTCAATAAATATTGACTGACTAAATGAATGAACCTCTTCGTTCTCTTGCTGTCAAACCTTTTCTGCCTGGGTCTGGGCCTCCTGAGACGCCCTCCTTACCTGCTGCTCACCCCTCCTCTTCTGCCTTGCCCATGTTCCCCATGGAATAGGGGACTAAAGTAAAATGGGTGCTCCTGTTGGGCTCCCAAGTGCACAAAACCCTGAAACAGGTCTCCCTTGTGAGGAAATTCCAGGCTGTAGATCTCTAGATATAATGGAGGCAGGTCCCTTTACGTTTGTTAAGAGAAAAGAGAAGAGAGAATCTGTTCTGGCTCTCTCTGGGGTTTGAATTCCAGCCTCTCCAAGTCCTGACTGTGTGGCAATGAACTGCTGATTCAACCAACTTCCTTATCCGGAAAATGGGTTCAATATCAAGGCCTCAGTGTAAAAAAGTAACCATGACGTCCTTGGTACAGCACCTGGAGTGTGGGACGTGCCATGGGGCCATTAGTGTGTCTGCAACGTGGATGAATCTCATAGACAGGATGAACTAGGTAAGCTGGTCATGAAAGCACATACTGTTGGTGATTCCATTTCAATGAGGTTCAAAAAGAGGCAAAATTAATTGATGGTGAGAGAAGTTCAAAATCATGGTCACCACTGAGGGGGATGAATATTGACTGGGAAGGGGATCCAAGGAATGTTCTGGGGTATTTGCAATGTTCTACATTTCATCCAGGTGTGTGTATATATGAAAGTTCATCAGGTCACACCATTAAGATGAATGTGTTTTATTGAGTGTGTTATATCTCCCTAAAGAAGTTGAAAAAATGTTTGCTGTCTTCCCTTCATGCAGGAGTGATCTTCAGGAATTCTCCAATTCTAGGGCCTCTTGCTCCTCGTGGGCTGCCTGTCCTGCCCCCTCACCACAAGTCTGCCCTAGAGCAGCCTCGGCAATGATATCTTCCTGCATTGCATGAATTGGCTGGCCCTGCCCAGCCTGGCCTGGGGATCATGTTGAGGGATGCATTAACCTGCTCCTGAGAGGGCAGGGTAGCTGGGCTGGGGGTCCTCGATGCCTCTGGGGGCTGATGAGTGGGAAGGAGGTCTCACCTCTATACACAGGGGTGTCTGGCTGTGTTGGAGGCCAGGGGTGTTTGGAATAAGCAAACAACAACGGCACATCCTTGGCATGACGGGCCTGGTTCCTGGAAGGCGAGCAGGGAGGGGTGCTGCTGAGGGTGTCCAGGCTGGGCTGAAATGAAGAGCTTGTCCTGCTCACAACCCTGCTATTTGGAACCTGGAGCCATGACGTCCCTCAGAGTTTCCATTCTCTGTGCTGCAGCTGTTGGTTACGTGTTTCATTCAAAATGCTTTGCAGGAAGCAGCAGGTTTTACATTCCAGGGTTTGTAGTCATTTTTTCTCTCAGAGCTCTCGGGCTGGGATTAGAATGTTCTTCAAACCACACTGTCCTCGGCTGGACTCCCAAGAGGAAGTGGGTGGGGCTCTGGGGAAAGAGAACATAGGCCTAAATTCAGGGACGAAATGAAAAAAGATTGGCCAGGCGCGGTGGCTCACGCCTGTAATCCCAGCACTTTGGGAGACTGAGGTGGGCGGATTACCTGAGGTCAGGAGTTGGAGATCAGACTGGCCAACATGGTGAAACCCTGTCTCTACTAAAAATACAAAAAGTAGCTGGATGTGGTGGTGGGCACCTGTAATCCCAGCTGCTTGAGAGGCGGAGGCAGGAGAATCGCTTGAACCTGGGAGGAGGAGGTTGCAGTGAACTGAGATTGCACCACTGTATTCCAGACAGAGCAAGACTCCATTTCAAAAAGAAAAAGAAAAAGAAAAAAAGATTAAGGCCAGCACAACTAACTCCTAGAGGGTTCAGCTGAGTTGAGGCCCAGGTATGGTGAGGGGTAGAAAGGTGGTGGGTGGTGGCTCTTGCCCTCCCCAGCCTTAGGCCAAGGAGAACGCAGAGCCTCTGGTGTGTGCGTGCACGTATGCGTGTGTGGTGGGGGCAGGGGGGTGTGAGGCAGAACAGCGTCAGTGCTGGCCTTTTATCCTGATGGACACACTCATGCAGCCTCTGTCTGTGGTCACTGCCCTTGGGCTGAGGGAGAGAGTGACACAGGTGTCACTTGCTGAGGGGACAGTGGGTGACGTATGCTCAGGTTTGGGGCAGGCAGGGGAGTACATTAGCACATGGACCACATAGATACGTGGATCCAGACAAACAATGACGAACGTTTGCTAGAGTGTCTGCTATGCTCCTAGCACCAGGCTGGGTGTGGGAATAATATCACAGGTACAAGACAGACTCCATGGCTGCCATCACAGGAAAGCCTGGCAGAGATGGCCTGGAAGGTGTCCACTGAGATAAGGGAGGGAGAACAGATTAAGGCAGTGGGGGTTGGTAGGGGCCAGGCTCCAGTGGACAGAGATGGGAGCAGGTGAGTGTAGACGGCTATCGTAGATCCCGGTAAGGGGTGGTACCCAGAGAGTGTGAAGGAAGGGCAGAGCCCAGGAATGAACTTGCAGCGGGTGTGGAATGGCTGAAGATCTGGAAGGTGAAGGCGATGGACAGGATTAAGTCTTGGGGTCCTGAGACAGGGCTCCCTCTCTAAGTCATGAAAAGCCCAGAGGTAGGCTCAAGAGGAGGAGGAGAAGGGGCAGGGGCCACAGGCAGCCATCCTTAATCCAGTGCCACCCTTTCCTTTGCAATCCTGGGGCAGAGGGAAGGGAACCCTCCCTAAGGGTTATACCCTCATTAGACTCTAATGAGAGCCTAAGTCTGGCACTTTAGAGGTGACAAAGCACTTTTGCTTCCCATGTAGGCAGAATTCTAAATATGGCCCCCAAGATTTCCATCCAAACCCCTGAACGTGATGAGACATCAAGCCCCCAATCCTGTGAAATTATATGGCAAAGGGATTTCAAAAACATCATTAAGGACAGAAATCAGTTGACTCTAAGTCCAAGAAAAGAAAGATGAGCTGGTAGGGGCCTAATCTAATCACACGAACCCTTTAGAAGCAGAGGGTTTTCTCTGGCTGGGGGCAGGAGAGGAGGTCACAGATGTGAAGTGTGAGGGAGGGTTCGATGCATCTTTGATGACTTGAGAAGGTGGGGACCATGTGGAAAGGACCCGAGAGAGAGCAGCTTCGAGGAGCTGATAGGGATCCCTGGCTGACTGCCACCTCAGTCCTGCAACTGCAGGAGTGGAATTCCGTCACAACCCGAGTGAGCTTGCAAGGAGATGCTCTCCCAGAGCTTCTGGAAAAGAGCTTCTAATAGGAGCCAGCCAGCCCACACTTTGATTTTTAGCTTGTGAGACCCTGAGCAGAGACTACAGCTGAGCCCACCTAGACTTCTGACCTGAAGTGTGAAATAAGAAATGGGTAGTGTTTAAGCTGCTAACTTTGTAATAATTTGTGATTCAGCAATAGAAAATGAATATACTCCACTTTCTCATTTCACCCTAAGAAGGTCTTTGGGAAGCATCTGATGACTCTCCCTTTGCAGATGGGACAGGCTAAATAAGGCCCTCAGTTTACAGGTACCCGGCTGGGGCTCAGGGCTAAGCCTAGCTGATTTTTTGGCATCACAAACACTTTTCCCACCTGAACGGCCACAAAGGAACCACAGGCACTCAGCCTTGGCCAGGAGCACCAGAGGTGGGGGACCCGCTTCTCACACTCCCCTTTCTAAGATGCACCCTAGCAGATGTGAACCTGCTGGAGCCTGCGGGGTGCAAAGCCATCCCAGTCCCGCCACCTCCCTGGAGAAGAGCAGAGCTCTTGGCAGAAACCAGAGAAGGGCAGTGACCTCAGCCTCCCCCTTCCTCTCAGATGACAAGTCTGGGCTCTGTTAAGGCAAGAGACAGGAACTGAGATCCAAGGAGCCGTGAGGTTCGGCTTCCCCTCCTCCACATCTAGTAAAAAGCATTCTCTGACTTGTTGGGATGGGGATTTTTAAAATTTTATACTTGCTTTCTGAATCATTTGTTGGGCACAGTCGGGCATCTCCTGGGAGTCCAGAAATGTTTGCAGGGAGGGAGGTTTTGTTCCTGCTTTATTGATTAAAAAGCCCTAATAAAGGTTTTCTCATTCCTGCAGAGGCCTTTTCTAAAAACCTCCTTAATTCTTCCCAGATGGTGTCCAGTTCTCCCTCCCCAGCAGGGTGGGGCCTCAGAAAGTAGGAGGGCTTTGTGTCTGGCCGACTGGGGATCTCAGCTCTGTCACTTAGTCCCTGAGGGGTGCGTGGGGGCAGGCAACCTCCCCAAGCCTCAGTTTCTTCAGGAGTTTCTAAGATGCAATAAGCCAACAGATATGCACAAGGTACCTGGCAGGCAAGAAGGAGGCACTCACTATTGCTTCCTTACCCGCGTCCCTGACCACAACACAAGAACTACCTTGGACATATTTTTCCGACAAAAGAAAACAATTTTGATTCTCATCACAGGCAGGCCTGGTCGGCCAGCAGCAAGAATCTTCTGTCAGCAAAGTTTGCCTTTGTGCTCCACCTTCCCGAAGCTACTTCCTCTGTCTGTGTAGCATTTCCTTCTTTCCAGCCCTCCCTGGTCAGATCCTAGGCCCTGGGAAGGGGGACGCACTGGAAACCTCGGCAAGACTCTCTCAGTTCAGTGTTGCAGAGGGAGGGCAGGGTTGAATGGTGGAATCCCAGGCCCTGGGGCAGATGTGCCAGTGTGGGAATATTTTCGGGCAGGGGACGAGGATATTGCCAAGGTCCCTCCAGGTGTCTGTCGGGTGGGGACCAAAAGCAGTGGTTGTGGAAGCCTCTCTCCTGCTTGGGTTTCTCCTGACTGTGTATTTGCAGGTTTGGAGGTTTGAGCTAAATCCTCTTAGATGCGGCTTTTGCTGTCTTTGACATACGAGAAAAATCTGCTTGACTTCAGCTTTTCAGAGTTTCCACGGTGAAGCCTGGGCTGAGCAGGTCCTGGGGGCAGAGTTTGGGAATGTGGGAGTGGTCATGTGTTTGTCGGGGTGAGGGGTGAGAGGAGCTTCAGGGTCTGGGCCTCAGAATAGTTGGCCCCATGACAAGAAGATTGGAGGGTTGGTGAGGCTGTTTTCTCTGCTGTTCCCTGTGGCTTCTGGGGTGTTCTGGGACGGATGGTATTTGAGGGCCAAGTCCCTGGGATTTGGGAGTAAAGCTAGTGTCTCTTGAGGAAACCTTCCAGGGCAGAGGCTGAAGGAGGCACTGGGATGTGAAGGGGGTGTCCATGTACTGGGGCCCTATGCTCGGACTGGGATTTTGAGGCCAGGGCCCAGTACTGCCCTCAGCTGCCTCCACCCTCCTCCCCTGAGCTGTGGGCTTAGAGCTGAGCCAAGCATAAAACAGACAGCCTCTCTCTGCTTCTCTGTCCCCACCCCCATCCTGACGGAGTCTGGTTTTCATCACTCATTAATCACTGCAGCTTCCCACAGCCTGTGTCTGTCTGTCCACACTCACCAGCCCCCTGGGCCCTGGGGGGATGGATAGACAGACAAGCAGATGGTCTTTAACTTGGGGAAATTTCGGGTCACATTGTGGGCTGCTCCCTCCCCCAGGGCAGGGGAGAGGCCTGCTTCCTGGGTTGTTAGAGGTCACCCCTACCCCCAGCCCGGCCTGAAGCTGCCAGCCCGACCCACCTCACCCTGGCAGCAGGCGACAGGGGCCATTAGTTGTCCTGTTCACCAGGAAGGAAATGGGTTGGAGGGCTGAGGAATTCTAATTAAGCTTCCCCAGCTGGCAGGCCGGCTGGCGGGTGAGAGCTGGCACCTCCACCCCGCTAGAGTCGGTGCCAGCCCTGTCCGGCCTGGCCCGCTTGGTGACCACCTGCCGCTGTGGGAACCCCGGCCTTGGGCTGCCTCGCAGAGCCCCTGAAGATTCCCAGGCACTGGGGTTCTCGGCCCCTGCCAGCCCCCGCAGCTCCCCTCACATCACCTCTCTGCTCTTGTCCTCCCTCCCCTTCCCCTTGACCTCACCACCTTGACTTATCTGAAAGAGATGGGGCCTCCAGGGTTGCATTGCCATGCGTGACCCCACCCACCAGCCTCTCATTGCACCCCGCAACCAACTCTGGACTCCTGAGTACTGATCTGGGTCTGCTCTGACCCCACTGTCAAGTTGGAGCTACTCACAGCCTCTCTAGGCCTCAGTTTCTCAGACTCTAAAGTGAGGTGAAAATTGCAGTTCTGCTACATCTCTTAGGGTTACCCTCCTGCTATGACTAGTTAGAACGCCATTGATTGAGGGTCTGCTGGGTGTGGAGTATGATGTGCAACTGGTGGGAAAGAGTATCGGGTGCCCCAGGTAGGGTGCCCAGGGTCACCCTTACTGTTATCCTCATCCCAGGGCCATAACATCCCTGAATTTGACCACAGAATTTGCCTTCTGGGCCCTCTTGGCTTTTGTATACATTTCTCTAGGACCTCCCTGCTGACCTCGGCCTCAACCTCTCCTGCCTTCCAAGAGGATTTGTCTTTTAAAATAGGAGACTAAAGAAAGCAGCGCTTGTCCCACAGAAAAAGCATTCTCTAAAAAAAGCGTGAGGTTTTACTGGTGGGACTCCAGGGGCTGTTGTAGTTGAGAGGGGGACATTCTAGGTGAGGCAGGGGGTGTGGAGGGAGTGTGTGTTTCAGTTAGGGGCTACCAGCTTACCTTACCTTGCATGGGGCGGGGAACCCCAACCGCTACACTGGAACTTTCCCCCTCTCAACCCTGGACTTGTCCCCCTCCCCAAATGTCCCTTATGGGAACTGGTTACACAGTGGCCATTGTGGTGTGGGAGAGGAGGCAGGCAGTGGCAGTTAAGAGGGCCACTTTTGGAGTCTAACAATTTTGGGTTTGAATCCCAGCTCAACCATTTGCAGGTTGGCTGACCTTGGCCTCTGTTTCTTCATCCATAAAATGAGGATCATAACAGTACAGCCTACCTGGTGGGGCTGTCAAGGATTAAGTGATATAATATGGTTAAAGTGCTTGGTCATGGTGCCTGGCCAGAGAGGGTGCTCCATACATGGTGGCTACAGTGCTGGGAAGCCCTTAGATCTCCCAGGTACCATGGCCTGCCTGCCATGCAGGGCACTGACTAAGGGCTGGTGGGCAGCACAGCCTAGGGCTGGGAGTGGTGGTGGGGAGTGGCAGGCAGCCATGGGCTCCCCAGTGGTGGCCACAGCAGAGAGCTGGAAATGAGACCAAGTGTGGTCTTTCCTCCCTGGTCCCACACTCCGTGGTCCCCCAGAGCTGTGTCCCTGGAACCCAGGAGCCTCCAGCTCTGGCTACACACCAGCCTTTCCTCATGCAGGCCTCTGTCTTTACAGCCTCCTGTTGGCTCATCTGCCCTGGTGGGTGGGAACAGCTTCACAGAGGATCAGAAGATGACATGGATCCCCAAATGGTTTCCACTGGCGCCAGAATGCTGCATAGCAGCCAGCTCTTAGCATTGCCATGAGAGATGGCAAGATCCCCAGCAGGGGCAGAGCCCCTCAGAGAGTAAAGCCCGCCAGAAGCAGGATTCTGAAGTCACAGGACTCCTTCCCACAGATCCAGGATACACATCTGCATATCATTGCACAGTGGTTTGCATACATTTGCATCCAAGTCCACATCCACTCCCTCCATACTGTTCCTTTTTCCACCTCTAGTAAGAATGAATATTTAACGTGCCATTCCAAAGTTATAGTAACTGAGCCCCCAAACCCAATTCCATCTATTTCAAGTGTGTTTTGAGGGCTTGATGTCTGGACCAGCCTTTATCAGAGACGGAGGATGAGGAAACTAGAGTCCTTGCTTTTAGGGTACTCACAGCCTAACTGGGGAAATTCACAGATGAGATCCAGGAAAAAGAATTAGGGTGCATTCCAGGATGCAGTAGTTATAGATGAATAGGATGCTGGGGTTGGGGGCAGGAGCTCCAGATGGGCTGGAGGAGCATGGGTGGTAAGCTCCAGGGTCCCTGGCACAGGGCTGCACATGTGCTGGCCACTGCGTTGATGAGGAGTCTGTGAATTTTTAACTCAACCCCTGTCCCATGGATCTCTCTGGTGCAGGAACTACACGTGGTCGCCTTGCATTGTACCACAGGCCTGCACTCCACCGCAACAGACTGGACCCAGTGTGGGCCAAGGACAAAGGCGGCCTTTGGTGAGGTAGTCGGACTTGGGAGCTCTGAGTGGGTGGGAGTGCCTGTCCCACCTACTCCCATCCATGCACCTTCAAGTGATACAGAGGAGGGAACCGAGGCACAGAGGGCTGGGTAATGCACTCAAGCATCCACACAGGAAGAGGAACTGGAAGAGGAACTGGAAGAGGAACCCAGGCAGCTCGGCTCTTTGGCCGGTGCCTTAGGCCACCATACTCCATAGTTTTCCACCAAAGGACATGCTGGGCAGGAGTTAACAGACCATCAGGGGTTGGTGGGGCCAGCTCTGGAGTCCCACTGCCAGGTTTTGGCTGGCTTCTTGATTGCATCCTGTTTGATCAGCTGAGTCTTTCAAATCCTGGTTCCACTGATTGTCAGCGGTGTGACTTCAGGGAAGCTGCTCGATTTCTCCACCAAGGTTTCCTCACCTGTGGAGCGAGTGCAGCGAGGGCACCTATTCATGGGAACCTGATTCACTTGGCACTGTGGTGAATGTGCAATACATGTCTGCTGCTGGGTAGGGACCGATGGGGAAGGTCTGACAATGGCTCGTTGAGGGCATGTAAGGAAATTGGCCTGGCTGGAGCAGAGGCCACCCAGGGGAGGAGGGCGGGACAAGGCTGGGCCTGGTGAAGGGAGCCCCAGTGCCTTCCATCATTCCAGAGAGGCAGATGTGGTCGATGTGTCCAGAGCTGCCTGTGGCTTGGTAGCTTCTCCTCACTGGCCTCATCTGGTCCCTCATAGAGATGCTGCGACTGCCCATCCTTAGGAGCTTCAGGGCTGGAGGTGGGTGCTGTGCCCTTAAGATTGCCCTCAGAATGCCACCAGTTGTTCACAGTCAGCCTTCAAGACCCACAGCATGGTGAAATTCTGAGTTGCCAATATGGCACTTGAAAGCAAGACTAAAGGTTAAATTTTGCCTTCCCTGGGTTCCTTTAAAAAAGGCTGAGATGGGTGGGGGCTTGGCCTCTCCACATCATTGGGAAAAGGTCATCAGACTCCACTGTCAAGGCAGGAGGGTCAGGGGCAGCAGGAAGACCAGGGGTATCCAGGGAGGAGGGGCAGGGGATGCTAAACAGAGGTAAGATAGCAGAGTGAGGAGGGGCTGGGGGATGTGACTGTAACTCTGAGGACCCCATTATAGGGAAACATACTCACAGGCAGACACACACCTGGACATGCATTCTTGCACTCATGGGCCCACAGACCATCAACAAGAGAGTAGTGAGCCAGCCTGCAGGTTTCTAGAATATTCTCTTATGAGGGTCTCTATTTGAGAAGTCTAGTTGAGGATAAACCAGGAGTCTAGTTGAGGATAAAGCAAGGCCCTCTCCTTTACACTTTATTTAAGCACATTTGGGCAGACTGAGTTTGCCTATTAACTAGAGCTAAAAGGGACTTGGGGCTCAGCCTCTTCTTGGTCCTACGGCTGTGGGCAGGGAAGAAGGAATGAGGGGTAGATAGTACACAACTGAGATCTGCTTCCATCTGGGTTCCAGTCTCGAGGCACCAATTCTGTGTAGGAAACCCACTGAAGGGCAGCTTGACCTGATCTGGCATATGTGGAGTCTGCTGGAGGTCCAGTCCCTGCCCCATCCTTCCCCACAGCCCCTCCTTAGGTGGGTGCTCAGCCTCTCTGGGGAGAATGCTCTAAGCTTTCTCTTCCACTATTAGCTCCACTCTATTCTTGTTCCCTGGCCCTTCTGCCCCAAACCCTGCAACTTCCCTTTGGACAGCTTCCTTTCTGCCTTTCTGCATGGATTAGATCCTTTGTGACTTGGTCCCTCCCCATTGTAACTTACATACAGTAGCATTAACAGAGCATAAGTGTACAGCTTGACGGATGGCCACATGTGTGTCTAGACCTATGGAACCACCAGATCAATATTTGAAACATTTCCAGCTCCAAAGTTGGTTCCCTTGTGCCCTTTCCCAATCAATACCATCCCTAGGGGTGACTGCTAGTCTGATTTCTGTCAGCCTAGATTCATTTCACCTGTTTTTGACTTTCATAAAAATGGTATCAAACATTCTCTTTATGTCCAGCTTATTTTACTCAATATAATGCATGGCAGATTCACCCATGCAGTTGTGTGTAGCAGATGCTTTGTGGTGTGGTGTTCTAATCACTGTGTAGTGTTCCATTATATGAGTATGCCATGATTTGTTTAGCGCCCCTGTTGATGGATATTTGGGTGTTCTAGTTTGAGGTACTATGAATAAAGGACTCAGGTGCATACCTAGTCATTGACATGTGCATTTGTTTCTCTTGGGTGGACAACTGGGAGTGGAATTCCTGGGAGACTTGAGTTTTTTTTTTAACTTAAAAAAGTTGTTTTTGAGACGGAATCTCTCTCTGTCTCCCTGGCTGGAGTGCAATGGCATGATCTCAGCTCATTGCAACCTCTGCCTCCAGGGTTCAAGCCATTCTCTTGGCTCAGCCTCCCAAGTAGCTGGGACTACAGGCATACAGCACCACACCTGGCTAATTTTCGTATTTTTAGTAGAGATGGAGTTTCACCATGTTGGCCAGGCTGGTCTCAAACTCCTGACCTCAGGTAATCCGCCCACCTCGGCCTCCCAAAGTGCTGGGATTACAGGTGTGAGCCACCATGCCTGGCCAGGAGACTTGGAGTTTTAAGAGGTCAAGCCCTTCCTTCTCACTGGCTAGGCTTTGGGACACATTAGTGTTAATGAAGTAGTTGTCCCCACCTCCCAGTGCCCTCCCCGTTCCAGGTGCAGCTTCTTGGGAAGGTCAGGCGCTCTTTCATACTATTGGCTATGAGGAATGGAAGACCCATCCTAGAGGGCTCATGCCTTTAAAGAGCCACTTGAGACCGAGCATGGTGGCTCACGCCTATAATCCCAGCACTTTGAGAGGCCAAGGCAGGCAGATTGCTTGAGTCCAAGAGTTCAAGACCAGCTTGGGCAATATGGTGAAATCCCATCTCTACAAAAAATACAAAAATTATCAGGGTGTAGTGGCATGTGCCTGTAGTCCTAGCTACTCAGGAGGCTGAGGTGGGAGGATCACTTAAGCCCGGAGGTGGAGGCTGCAGTAAGCCATGTTCACACCGTTGCACTCAAGCCTGAGTGACAGAGTGAGACCCTGTCTCAAAACAGACAAACAAACAAAGAAACATAAAGAGCCACTTGAAGAAGCCTGAAATGCTATGGAGGGAGTCGCAGGCTCTTCTTCAAGGCCTGGTAGGAAGGTCAGGAGAGCCTGGGGCCTGGGGCAGCAAGGCAGGAAGTTTGTAATTGCACAAGGTGCTGGAGGCAACTGAAGCTCCAGGTTAGTGACCTGTCCAAAGCCACATGACCAGTATGTGGCCAGCAGGGATGTCAACTCAGGTGAGTCTTCCTCTAGCCCAGAGCTCTTCTGACCACACAAAGACTGCCCTCTCTGTGGGGAGGAATGAAGAGATAGTCAGGGCTCAGCATTATGGACCCACCGGGTGCTCTGCCCTGCGATCAGCCTTCAGGCAGTTCTTTCTTGGGATCTTCACCCCTGCCTGGCCACTAGCCATGCCGCTGGCCTAGTCCCCTCCCAGGGAGATATTTGCAGGCCTTGAATAGCCTGAGTCATGGCTGTGAGCTGGAGGACAGAGAGACAGAGCCTGGGGGCTGGTATTAACCAAGACCCCATGCCAGGACCTGCCAGTGAGCCAGCCACGGATGAGTGGGGGCAGCACGCAGAGAACATTCCTGGAAAACAATTTGCCCTTAGTAACCCTCTTGGGCTTTCTTGGCCATACCAACACGTTTGGTCTCAGGTTGGCAAGGCCTGGGATGGCTGTGAGCACCTGGTGAGGGCTTAGTGGGTCAGGGGGAATGCTGTTTTAGCCTCCTGGGAACTGCCAACAGGCATGTCCACTGGAAAGTCCTGGATGGTACCTTCATGATGAAGTTCATGGTGTGAAGACTTTAGGCCGCAGAATTAGGGATTCACTGACTTTGTTCCAGAGGGGGAGAGAGCCCAGATATATATGTATGCATGTAAGTGTGTATGTCTGAGTAATAATGTGTGTGAGGGTGCATGCATCTATGACTTGGCCATTCATTCATTCATTCATTCTGCAAATATTTACTGTTGCCTATTATGTGCCACTGGAGATTCTACAGTAAATAAAAGAGACAATGTCCCTGTCCTCAAAGGTGTTATTAGACCCAGAGCACACATCTTCATGTGGTACGTGTGTACCTAAAGGAACATGTGGCTGCCTGTGTGTGTGTGTGCGTCTGAAGAGAGGGCTGAATATCTGAGTTTCTGAGTATGTGTGTGTCTAAACATATGAGTCTGAGCATGTGTGTGTGAAGGGGAGAGAATTACTCATCCACTTAGAAAGGCCTCTCCCAGAGCAGTTATATTTTCATAAATAAAAATAATCAGATAATGAGTTCATTTCCGATCTCAAGTTTGATGCCAACATTCCAGTGAAACAAGACTCGCTGGCGGGCTGGCTGCACTCTGTGTGGCTTGGATTAGCTGGGGAAAGTGCAGAGGCCAGACCTGCCACTTGCAGACTGTAGGGAGTGGAGGAAGAGAGGGTGGCCTACAACCAAAAGAATGGCAGCGTGTGTCTGGAGCTGAGTAGCCCTTCACCCTTACACAGGTATCAGCAGACAACACTCAGATGTAAGTTCAGGCCTTATACCCCCAACAGCCTGTGTAAGGCCTGAACTTCCTCCATTCACTCCTTGGAACCAGTGACGGACAGAGTCTGTGCTGCTTTGTGAATGCAGATGGCCCCAGAAGAGATGACCCACTGAGCTGCTATGAATCACAGAAGGTTCAGTGAATGATCCTTTCCCTGGGCACCCAGGCCAGAGCTCAGGGTTGCCTGCTGGGAGAACAGTAGCAGGGTACAGAGAGAGGTTGTGACTAGATCCCCTAGGGGAGAGGGATAGAGGCCACAGGCAGACTACAGCCCCTGCTCTCTCCTCGATGTTCAAGGAGTTAAGTTAATGCCTCAGTTTGGCATTCATGGTCTTGCACAATGGCTTTCCCAAACGGATCTGGGCTCTCCTGGTCCACCTCCTCTCGCCTACGCTCCTGCCAGACACAACCATCTTCTACTTGGCCCTCTCTGCCTTTGCTTAGGTTGTTCCTTCTTGGAATGCTTTTCCCCAACTCTGCATGCCCAAATGGATCAGGTCTTGAAGATCCAAATGTCACCCCCTTCACGTAGTCTTCCCTAATTCTGCCAGCTAGGAATGCTTTCTCCTATTCAGTGGTGACCGCCTTGTAACAGTGTCCTCCTTTTCCTCCTGGACTCCAAGTTCCAAGAGGGCAGGATCTTTGCCTCCCTCAGCTGATTTTCCTCCACAAGTCCTAGCCAGCCTGGAGATGGGGCTGCGCCTGCAAGCTGGCAGAAAGGTGAACGGAGCTGGAGTGAGTAGTGAACTGTGGGTGGACCTGGGGGGATCCAGTCAAGGTTGTGACTGGAGATATGCCCCTGCTCTGAATTTGAGACCTAATGCCAGACAGGAGTGCCCTGGATTTGGGTAGGGGCTTGGAAAAGGGCACTAAGGAGAGAGGGATTGGGAAAGGAGAGGGGCTTTTCTTAGGAGGTATGACTTGGACCCCAAAGCGAGACATCTGTGAGATGTCAGGGTACTACACTGGGGGCTGGGGTGGAGGACTGTGGGGATAATCAAGTCAGAGGCACGGGCTGATTGTCTGCAAGTAAGAAAGAGGAATCCACAGAAGTTGTCTATCCATCCATCTGTCCATTCTTCCATCTGTCCATTTCACTATGTACTTACCTGTTCACGCATTCAACAAGCAACATTGAGCATCTACTGTATGCCAAAGCCCCGTGGAGCTTTACATACATTATTTCATCTACTCACAACAGCTGTGTGAGGAACGTATCTCAGAGGAGGAGAGTGAGCCTCAGAGAAGTTGAAGGCAATGTTCAGGGTCACAGTCCAATGTCCAGGCTGCTTCTCCAAAGCCTGAGCTCTTCCCACGCCAGTGAAGAACAAATGGCTTATTTCTCAGCCTCTCCCTGGCTTCAGGCTGAGCTAGATCATGGCCCTTGGGCAATATGATGAAGTCTTTTTCTTGTCTGGGAAGTTCAGCCTGTGTCTCCACCCAGGGGCCCCAACCACAATTTGGCCATCAGCCAGCTGTCTTTATCCTCTGACATCTTTGCTAACAAGACCATTTGTAGGGGCAAGCTCCCAACCCAAGGAGCAAAGGTTCATCAGTGGAATTTCTAGCAGACAGGGAAGCTTTTTTGGGCAGGCGCCCTCTTACTTTGCCAAGAGGGAGGACAATCCTGGCAAGAGGGCCCAGCATGACAGAAAGAGCTGCGACTGTTCTTAAAAATCACCTGGGAGGTTGCTGTAAATGCATATTCTGGGGCCCCTTCCCTATAGAGTTCAGTTAAATAATCTGGGATGGGCACAGAAGTCTGAATTTTTAACAAGCCCCAAAGGCTGTTGATGTGGGTTGTCAGAGGACTCACAAGAAATTGACACGAAACAAGACTTCCATTAATGCACCTGAAGATCACACCAGTATCTTGTGCAGATTCATTTCACAGTTGATTGGCACTCATCTGAATACCGACAATCTTTCAGTCCGTTTTTTTTTTTCTTTTAACCTGTGCTGACACTGTGGATTTCTTGTATTCCACAAGCAGATCCTTACTCTGAACCCCCTTCAGACTCATCTCTTTAAATATGGCCTATCCACCCAGCCTGACCAAACCTTTTTGGATCCCAATTTTTATTATTCAGCACATTTCTCACTCTTCTCAGCTTGGATGGTCTGCAAATTCTACCAACCACATATCCACTCAAGTTCCTGATAAACATGTTGAAGGGGCCAGGACCAAAACCATGTAAGAAGCTCTCGCCACACCACCACAGGCAGGCCTCGAGGCCTAGCCCCTGAGGAGTCACAAAGCCTTCAACCTGAACTGCTCCACCCTCCAGGCCTGCATGGCAGAGGATGCTATGAAAGGCTTGCTGGAATCCAGCCACAGGGGCCTGGCCATTCTAGTGTCCTCCCTCAGCCCATCAGCAGGACACGGAGGCTACCTGGATCAGACGCTGAACTCCTTCATGGCTTACTGCATTTTGGATGGACAAACTCATCCTTTCTCAGTGCATGTCCAGAACTGTGATATCAAGTTCACAGATGGGTAGAGCAGGTTTCTCTCCACACCCCTTCCTGAGACTCAGGCCTCCTTGGTGACTATACTGCAGTTTGGCAATCTCTAGGCCAGGAGACCTATGTATGTATATACTTGTGACCCAGAAGATAGGGTGGAGGTAGGCAAGGAGTAGGCAAGGAGTGGAGAGTTGGGGAGAGGTGAGACACTTGTGGGAATCTGGTTTTCCTTAAGGCTGGAGTTTTGAATAAGTGGTCAATGTAATTGGCCGTAAGCCTTGGAATGAAACTCCTCCTTTCCCAATGGCAGAAAGGGCTGAGCCGCTGCCTTGCACATCCCAGGCTGGAACTTGAGCCCCACAACTGGCTGTGTGCAAAGTGGGGAAAGAGGGGAAGAGGGGACTCTAACCAAAATGTTCTGGGCCTGGCTGGGAATGCTGGGCTCAGATATTTGATCGGGGACTGAAACAACTCCAAATGTTTCCCACATTTCTTGGAAATTGAGGCATTCTCACCAGAACCTGGGTTTTCTTTTGAATTACACTTCTCCCTAAACCTGTCCCCCACCCTGACAGGGTGGGAGTTGGGGCGGGAAGCAAGCATTGCCACACCATCAGCAATCCTGGGCTGTTTGTCTCTGAAATTACCATCAGCCACTAGAAGGGAAAAGTGAGGAGGCTTTGCAGAAGAGGTGCAAGAACCACCCAGCATCCCCAGCTCGCTCTGCTGGGCTGCTGAGGTCCAGAGATTTATGTTCCTCTCTCTTCCCTGGTTCTAAAGCTCCTCCTCTGAGTTCAAGCTGAGTGGAACTGCCTCCTGCCCTCCGAGGGTAGCTGTCCCGCAGCTCGCCCCTCCCCTGGCTGTCCACCCCTTTGGCCTCTGCTCCCTGACTCCTGCTCTTTCAGGCGCCATGGGAGAGAGAGGCCTGACCCCTGGATTTTCACTGCCACCTCTTAGTCATTAGCCTGGCGCCTGAGGCCCTCCTCATACCCCAGGCCATGCCTGGGGCTGGGAGCGCTTTGCCGCCCACATCTGCCCCTCTCAGGAGCTGGAAGAAGCCGCTGCTATGATAGAAGTTTCCATCGGAAAAAGGAGAGAACATGAAGGTTGCAGAAGGAGGAGAAAACAAAGCCTGTGTCCATCTTTGCCCATGTCCAAATCTGCAGCCAGACAATCGCCCCTCAGGGGTTCAGCTTTGAGTCACAGCTGTGTCTGCCTTGGGGAAGGAGGAGCGGCCTCCCCCAACGCCTGGTTTTCCATGAGGTAGAAATGGGGCACCTAAGGAGAGGCATGCTCAGTAGTAGACCCCCCTTCATACATATTATGCACCCCAAGAAAGCAGGGGGCTTGGGTTCAGGTCCACTTTGTCACGAGCTGACTCTGGGGGACAGGATCCCACCTGGGCTTCTCTCTCTTGTGGATGTGGACTGGGTGCACAGGGTCGTGTCAGGGGTTCCAAATGCTGTAGGACAAGCTTGGCTCATCCTCGAGAGCACCAAGTTTACCAGACTATAGGAAGAAAACCACTGTCATTTTCATATTGAAGTAGCCATGTGTATATTATGAAGGAGGATGCAAAACACATGTCAATTTTTAAGAAAGCATCACTTTTCCCACAAATCTCACTGTTGGAGCCCCTTGAAGCTACTCCCTCAGATGCTCACTCTCCACTCCCTTCAAATACAGCAACCCTCTGTGCCTCAGTTTCTTCAGCTGAGAAGTGGAACAGTGTTAACTCCACACATGAGGAGAGGCTGGTGGGGCTGGGTGGAGGTGGGGTGGGACGGAGCCAGGCGGAAGCAGGCCTTTCCTGCTCCTGGGCCTGCAGCTTGCAAACCCCAGTGCTGTGTCCCCAGAGGAAACCTTCATTGAATGGGTCACTGGGCTTCCCCCAGCTGAGCGGGGTGTGATGATCTCCAGCTCTTGGCCATGTGCCCAGTCACCCAGATCCCAGTGGCCTGGAGACTTCCTGCCTGAGCCTCTTCGGACTGAGGCTCCCAGGGCAGGTACAGCATCTCTACCAGGGGACAGCCCTGACGCAGGGCACAGGTATGTGGGCAGGGACTGGGCACCCCCAAGCACCCATCCTACCTGCTCCTTTCATTCACTGGCCCTGGAGAAGCTGGGGGAAGAGGGTTTGAGGGGAGGGAACAAGGTGTTCCTTCTTCTGGAGGCTCAGAGCATCCGGAAGAAGGTTGTGAGTTGCCAACCTGCTGCTGAACCTGGTCCGTACTGAGGTTAGCCTGGCCCACATCAGACTTCGCAACATGGAAATCCCACCCGAAAGGGTGGATTTCTTTTCTTTATTTTTGACGGAGTCTGACTCTATCCCCCAGGCTGTCGTGCAGTGGTGCAATCTTGGCTCACAGCAACCTCCACCTCCCAGGTTCAAGCAACTCTCCTGCCTCAGCCTCCAGAGTAGCTGGGATTACAGGCATGTACCACCATGCCCAGCTAATTTTTGTATTTTTAGTAGAGACGGGGTTTTGCCGTGTTGGCCAGGTTGGTATTGTACTCCTGACCTCAAGTGATCTGCCCACTTCGGCCTCCCAAAGTGCTGGGGTTAGAAGGTGATCCACCGTGCCTGGTCTGGAATTGGTATTTCTCTTTAAAAATTCAGGCCTGACCAGCTCGGCTCATATAGTACTTATGAGCCACAGTGTGCAGTGACTGTCCTGTCGACAGCAGGCTTTACCATAGGCCCCACGGCCCCTAATGCCCCACGCAAGGCCCCCCTGTGCACTTCTCCCACTCCCATCACCTGCTGGAGGCTGTGGGCTGGAGTGTGTGGTCTCTGATGTCATCTCCCGTGAGGAGAGATGTTTGGTCAGCTGGGGCATGACACCCACAGCCCAGAGAATGCTCTTTGAAAGTCAGAGCCTTTCTGACCCTCAGGCATGGCTGGTGAGAGCTGGGTGGCGGGGGAAGGCCCCAGAGCCTCCTCTTCCCACTCCCATGGGGCACCATCAGCCCTTCACATTGCCCTGGGCTTTGGAGGCACCTGGGGCTGCAGGCAGAGAGCCCTGAGGGAGCTACAGTTCTGCTGGGGCTGCTGGAAAGAAACACGTCCCATCCCTTCAGCCCGTGACCCTGGTGACTGGCATCCCCCACACTGCCCCAAGTGGGTGAGCTGTCAGCGCTGACACGCGCCTCTGCAGATCTCCCAGGCAGCTTCCCTGAAGGCCAGGAGCTCCCACTTCCCAAACATCTCCAGGCTGTGGGTGGCCAGGGGGTGAGGCCAGGGGCTCTTTGTGTCTCTGCCTTTTCCAGACACTGCCAACCTTGTCATTCATTCATCACACAATTGTTAGCTGCTTACTGTGTGCCATCTAAGATGTGAGGCACCCCTTGTGACTGTGTGACCTCAGGCAAACCACAATCCTTGCGCCTTACCTCTCTTATCTGTAAAACTTGGATATGACAGTATCTGATTTAGGAGGTTGTTATGAGGATTACATGAGATGATATATGTCTCCCAGGCTGGGCGTGGAGCCAGTACACAGCAAGCACTCAATAAATGTTGCCCATGTCACAGATACTATTACTAGTAAGAACGGGCCAGCTTCCTGCCCGCTTGGTGTCTCCCCGTCTCTGGCCTCCATTCTCGGCTTCTGTCCCTCTTCTTCCTCCCTGCTCTCCGCAAGCGCCCCCAAGTCTGCACCCTGAAGCCGGGCTGCGGCCTCCCTGGGGTCCCAGGCCCGCAGGCGGCCCCCGCCAGCCCCCTCCAGGTGCACAGAGACCCCATTCTCCGGGGGTGCGTTCCCTCACTCGCTCCGGGGGGGACCCTGCCCGGTGACCTCGCGACCCCGCTGTTTGCGCGGGCAAAGAGGGGCCTTTTGTTCCCTGGCCGGGCCCGCCAGGCCCGCGCGGCTCCCGCCCTAATCCGGCTAATTACCGTCCACACGGCGGCCGGGGCGCGCGCTCGCCCACCACTTTCCCACGGCCGCGAAGAAAGCCCCTCAGTGCGCCCCGGGAACAGAGCGACGATTCAGCTGCGCCCTGTGGCCTGCTGCCGCCGCGCCACCCTTCACTGCATCTTCTGCCGTTCCCTTGTCCTCTGCCTCTGTCTGTCTGTCTCTGGGCCTTCCACCCACCGGCTGTTTCTCTTTTGGTCTCCCTCTCTGTGTCTCCCCATCTTTCTCCCTCTGTGTTTTTATCTTTGTCTCTCCCAGGCGTTCTGTTCTCTGTCTGTCCCATTCTCTCTGTCCCTCTGCTCCGAGGCCTTCTGCCTCTGTCTCACTGTCCCCTGGGCCTCTCCCATGGCCGGGGTTCAGCCTGCCCCTCACTGGCTCCACGTGGGGTCCCAGCTTAAGCTGAGCATCAGCTTCCCTAGCCCAGTAGCCAAGGGTCTCTATTCTCTCCCTCCTGGTGACCCCAGGGTCCTGGCCCCTTCTAAGGAAACCAAGGAAGCTCTGGGGCCGGCATGCCTCCTAAACAGTTTTGGGGGAAGCTCTCCAAAACAGAGAAGTGCCTCAAGATGTCCAGTCCTGGCCCAGTTGTTGGGGGAGGGGGCGGGGAGGGCTCCTGCTGGTGTGCTGTGGCCAGGTCAGAAAGGGGAGCCACTCTGAAGTAATCTCAGCCTTGGGGACAGCCAAGGAGAGAGTCTGGTTTGTGCTTGACTAGTTCCAGACCAGCCACCATAGAGTCCAGACAACTGCTTTTCCAGAATTCACTGTGAGTATGTGTCTAAAGGGTGCTGGACAGGCCACAGAATGGGTCTTTTTGGCAGAAGAAATTCATTCATTCATTCATTTTAGGGCCCAAGAAATACATTCATTCATTCATTCATTCATTCACTCAGCAAGTATTTGTAGAATGTTTACTATGTGCCAGAGATTGTTCTAAGAAGCAAGGAGAAAACCATGAACAAAATGAAGATCCCTGTGCTACATTCTAGCAGAGAAGGCACATGGGTGAAAGGTAGGAGAAGCAGATTGACAGATGGTGGGAAGGGCTAAGGAAAAATGCAAACCCGAGAGGAGGCTGGCCGTCGTGGTGGCTCACACCTGTAATCCCAGCACTTTGGGAGGCCGAGACAGGTGGATCACCTGAGGTCAGGAGTTTGAGACTGGCCTGGCCAACATGGTGAAACCCCATCTCTACTAAAAATACAAAAATTAGCTGGGCATGGTGTTGCACGCTTGTAATCCCAGCTACTTGGGAGGCTGAGGCAGGAGGGTGACTTGAACCCGGGAGGCAGAGTTTGCAGTGAGCCAAGATAGTGCCACCACACTCCAGCCTGGGCAACAGAGCAAGACTCTATCTCAAAAAAAAAAAAGAGAAAGAAATAAAGAAATAAATAAATAAAAAGGAGGTGTCAGGAGCTAGGAGGAAGGGGGTCAGAGGTGGCCTATCTGGTTCAGTGACACTGGAGCAAGACCTGAAGTAATGTCAGGGTGTCCTCCCTCCAGGGCAGTGGCTGGGTTTGCAGGCAAGTTCCCACCAAAGCTGCCAGGTGGCTCTGCCTAGTGCCCTCAGGTCCCAGTTGCTGGGAGATGCCAAGACCCACTGAGGCCCGGTGGTGGCCCCCAGCTCACCGAGGAGCAATGGCCAGGAAGAGGTTGGCTGAAAGACTTGTGCTGCAGGAAAACTCCTCCTGTCCCTCATTTTGCTTTTGCCTTTTCCTCATCACTGTCAAGGGGGTTCTGACAATGATAATCTTTGAATGAATAGGCCACAAATAAACCCCACAGCCCCATGGGAGGGGTCCTGACCTAGGCCTGGTGGTCTGTGTCCCAGGGAGAAGTAGAGCCCTCCTGTCTGCAGAGAAAGCGAGGACTTCTTTACATCAAGGTAACCGAGGGAGAAGGATTAGTGAGTTTTGTGAGCTCATAAATCACAAAACAGCCCCGTGGTGTTGTGGGTGTCCAAATCGGGGGGGCGAGAAAGACAGAAAAGGGCAAAAAACAAACAAACAAACAAACAAACAAAAACACTTGGTGGGGTCATGTTGGCCTTGGACAAAGCAAGAGAACCTGGGGCATAGCCAAGGCGGGACTAATGGAAACACCGTAGGACCCACAGGTGCTGGGGCTGAGATTTAGGGCACTGAGGGAGTTTGACAGCCAGCCAGGGGGCTCCATCATGAGTGTGTTGGCTACATGTGGTTTGTGTGTGGCATATGGGAGGATGGAGTAGACCCATGTGACCTTCCTCAACCTCTCCCGCTAGCTCGCTCCCCTGCCCTCATTGCCCCACCTGGCAGAGCCTGGTAGTGGCTGAACTACCACTGAGCCTATGTGAGCCCTCATCCTGCCAAGCCAAGGTGGGGCTGGTCAGGTTTAGGGGCCCAGACACCTTCAAACCTGGACCTATTTCCCATGGGTTGTGCTACTTGGGACTTTGAGAGGCAGACAAGTGCCACAATTCTGTGTGGGGCTAAATGAAGGAATCCCCAGCTGGATCTGGAAGCCAGTGTGTTCCTTCACGGTCCTGACACTCACTCACTGGGGGCCATAAGTGCACCATTCACCCTCTCAGGGCCCCTCTTTCTGCACTTGGAGAAAAGGAATGATACTAATAATCATCCCTCTTCACAGGGTTACAGTAAGAATAAATGAGACTGGGATGGAAAAGGCATTCTGTCCGCCAGTGACCTCATCTTGTTTGACCAATACATGTAAAATTTTGACCTATTAGTCACACATATAATCGAAACAAAAGTTTATACTTGTCTGTCGTATTCTGTTGAATGCACTGATCTTGTCTATCCTGTTCTGTTTCTTTCTATTTTAAAAAAAAAAATCACAGATCATAATGCATTGGTCTTGAACTACAGTTTGAAAAACAGTGTCATAAACTGTGGAATGGGATATAAAAGCATTTATGGTTTTACCACCTAGAGAGCTTGCTGGAAGTGCTGCCTGGAGTAGCCTTGGGAGCTGCCACCCTAGGCACACCAACAGTGACCCCAGTGACCCTCATCACTGGCCTTATGTGGGCCTGCTTCTCTGTGGTGGACTTGAACCTTACTGCTCCAGCCATCTCCCCTGCCTGCCTGCCAAGCCTCCCTGTTGACTGTAGTCAGCTTCATGCCAAAGACCAGACATGGCCTGCCAGACTTGGATGGGACCTCAAGGGTCACCTCATCTCTCACTTTATATAGGAGAAAACTGAGGCCCAGCCAAGGAAAGTGATTTATTCGGTGAATGGGTGGCAGAACCAGAACTAGAGTTCAGATGTCCCTCTGTCAGCCCAAGGCTTGTTTTCATTATGGCCTTGTTATCTGCCTGATTGCAAACCCAGTCCCTCCTTCTCTTTACCTTTTGGGTTTGGGAACCACTCCTGGCCTGAGTAGAGCAGGAATAAAGCAGCAGGACCAGTCTAAAGTCTGTACATACTAACCACGTGGCCAAAGGCAGGCCTGTTAATACTTCTAAGCCTCAGTCTCCTTCTCTATAGAGTGGGAATGATGTTTTCTGCTCTTCGTAACACACAGGGTTGCTTTGTAAATTAAATGAGATAATGTGCATCAAATAGGTTTTGAAAAACCTTTTAAATATGCTTAAAATGAAAGGGTTGTTGAGAGTTGGGGTATGGTTGAATAGGTGAAGCATAGGGGTTTTCTTAGGTGGGTGAAATTATTCTGTATGATATTGCAGGTGGATAACTGACACTATGCACTTGTCAAGACCTGTAGAAATATATAGCACTAAGAGTACATTTTTACACAAAATAAAATAATCATTTAGGAGATCAGAGGATCCTAAGATGGAATGCAAAATGTGACAAAACTATTTAACTGGATTAAAAACATGTAAAACAACTTCACTGAAGTCGGGGAGGGGTAGGAGTTTCTGATCTAAGTAACTTTGGAAATGAGTGGAGTCTATAAGGCTAAAGGCTAAAGAAATTGTGCCTAAGCCCTGTACTCTAGTTGATAAAGTTGCTTCTCACAGAGTGTGTTTAACAATTGCATTACCACTATACATGTGTATTGGAATTGAATAAGTCAATGGATAGTGGATAGTAACAGATAGGTGTCTCACTGTGGGAGTGGAAGGTTACAGACAGGCAAGGGGAGAAGGCTAGAATGACCCTTGTGATAATTTATTAGAGTTGTAATATTAGTATGAAGTCAAGTTTAATATAGATACAGATAGTGACATATAGAAATATTTATATGTTTGTGTATATCTTTTGTGATATACATACAGGTTAGTAGACACACATGTATTTCTATGCTCTGTCAGCTAAGAGGGCCTAGAAGCAATGACAGCCCAGTAGCAATGAGCACACTTAGTGCTCAGATTTCGGTTTCTAATATCATTCTCCAATTAGAAAAAAAAAAAAAAAAACCCACAAAAACCAGGGCTTCTTGTAGAAATGGCTGATTCTAGGATTGGAACAGGAAATGTACAAGATGAATGTGGAACATCTTGTAGTGCCAGAAGGTAAGGAAGATCCAAGGAAGAAGTAATGGGAGTATGTCAAAGGGACACAGGAGACAACTGGTAGAGCTCCATTGGCTAAAGCTGGAACAAATTGAGCAATAAAATAAATACAGCAGTATTGGATTATTACTCAAAGTATAGGAGAAATATCCTGGCTCTCAACTGTAATCCCAGCACTTTGGAAGGCCAACGTGGGCAGATCACGAGGTCAGGAGATCAAGACCATCCTGGCTAACACGGTGAAACCAATCTCTACTAAAAATACAAAAAAATTAGCCAGGTGTGGTGGCGGGTGCCCGTAATCTCAGCTACTCAGGAGGCTGAGGCAGGGTAATCCCTTGAACCCAGGAGGCAGAGTTTGCAGTGAGCCAAGATCATGTCGCCATGCTCCAGCCTAGGTGATAGAGCAAGATTCTGTCTCAAAAAAAAAAAAAAAGAAAAAAAAAGAGAAATATCCATGAGTTCAAACAGTATACACGGGAAGGGGAAGAAAGAATAACTTCATAGTGGAGAAACTTGACAAACACTACTTCTTTTTTTTTTTTTTTTTTTGAGACGGAGTCTGGCTCTGTCGCCCAGGCTGGAGTGCAGTGGCCGGATCTCAGCTCACTGCAAGCTCCGCCTCCCGGGTTTACGCCATTCTCCTGCCTCAGCCTCCCGAGTAGCTGGGACTACAGGCGCCGCCACCACGCCCGGCTAGTTTTTTGTATTTTTTAGTAGAGACGGGGTTTCACCGTGTTAGCCAGGATGGTCTCGATCTCCTGACCTCGTGATCCGCCCGTCTCGGCCTCCCAAAGTGCTGGGATTACAGGCTTGAGCCACCGCGCCCGGCCGACAAACACTACTTCTGTTAACTGTGAACACAGTTAACATCGACAGTGACAGGTCATGGTGGTGGTGTAGACCCTTTATAGGATGTAATGAAAGTTGCACTTCACCTCTGAGGTTTTCCTCCCTCAAGCCCCTAACCTAAAACATCAGACAAATCCCAGCTGAGGAACCTTCTACAAAATACCTGACCAATACTCCTCAAAATCGTCAAGACCATCAAAAACAAGAAAAGTCTGAGAAACTGTCACAGCCAAGGGAAGCCTAAGAAGACATGATGGCTAAATGTAATGCTGCATCCTAGAACAGAAAAAGGATATTAGGTTAAAAAAAAAAGAAGGAAATTTGAATAAAATATGAACTTATACTTTAATAATAATGTTAATCTTGTAAGGCTGATATCAATAGTGGTTTATTAATTGTGGTAAATGTACCATACTAATGTAAGATGATGATAATGGGGAAATTGGGTGTGGAGAATATGGGAACACTCTATATTATCTTTGCCATTTTTCTTTAAATCTAAAACTTTTCTAAAATAAAAATCTTATGTCAAAAATGGAAAGCTTTACATTGGTAATTATTCACAGCTTATGGCTAAGACAGGTGGAATTAGGAGAATGCCCTGGGAAGGTTTCAAGGAAGTACAAGGGAGGATTTGGGGAATTGCTTAGGGGTAAGAAATACAGCTTGGGAGACAGGGCCGTGGGGAAGCTCGGTGCATGTCTCAAACTGAGGAGGTGTCAGAGGGGAAGGATCCTTGGGACAGGGTGTCTTGGGACCCTTCCCTGACCTAGGAGGGCTTCTGGAGGAGGAGGTGAGTGGGTGGGGAGTGACAGCCTGGCTCTTTGCTCTCCTACCTTATCCTGACCCACCCTGCCACGCCTCTGGGGCCAGCCCTGCTCCTCATCTGGAGGCAACCCATCAGAGGAGTTAAAGGGTCAACTCTGGAATTGGAAAAGCTGGCCACTCACCAGTGTGTGACCTTGGATAAGGCTCATACCCTCTCTCAGCCTCAGAGTACTCATCTACAAAAAGTGGTGAAAAATCTGTGTCAGAGGGTTGTTGCAAAGGTAAGTTGAAATAATGCCCATGACAGCTAACACCTGATACACACTGGGGACTTGGCGAGTGTTACAGCCAATTTATCTTCCCTTTAGTCTACGTTTGAGCAAGATCAAACAGTCAGCCACTTTGCCCTCATACCTGGAATCCAGCCCTTCCTCTGGATTCTAGGCCCAATGTGGCAGTTTTAAAACCTGGCCCCCAAGTTCCAACACTCTTTGCATCTAGAGGTCAGCTTTTTTTTTTTGAGACGGAATTTCGCTCTTGTTGCCCAGGCCGGAGTGCAATGGCGCGATCTCTGCTCATCGCAACCTCCACCTCCCAGGTTCAAGTGATTCTCCTGCCTCAGCCTCCCAAGTAGCTGGGATTACAGGCATGCACCACCACACCAGGCTAATTTTTGTATTTTTAGTGAGATGGGGTTTCTCCATGTTGGTCAGGTTGGTCTTGAACTCCCAACCTCAGGTGATCCACCCGAGTCAGCCTTCCAGAGTGCTGGGATTATAGGCGTGAGCCATGGTGCCCGACCTAGAGATCAACTTTATATCCCCTCCTGTTGAATCTGGAATATGTAACTGCTTCACATAATAGAATATGGCAAAAGTGATGCTGCTGCCAGCTCTGGGCCTAGGCTTTCAGAAACTGTCATCTTCTACTTCCTGTCTCTTGGGGTTTTCACTCTTGGAATCCGGCCGTGGTACTGAGAGGGAGGCTGAGTAGCCTGTGGAAAGGCCCATGTGGAGAGGAACGGAGGCCCCAGCTCTTAGCCCTGGCTGAGCTCCCAGCCAGCAGCCAGTTCTCACTGACTGCCTGAATCATCTTACAAGTGGGCCCTCGAGTCCCCAGATGAGCTGCCCCCGCTACTGCCTGCGGAGAAGAAACGAACCTTCCCACCATGTCCTGCCCAAACTGTAGATTCATGAGCAAAATTAATCACTGATGATATTTTAAGCCATTACGTTTTGGAATTACGAAGCCGTAGTAACCTGAACATCTGCTAACTGGGTCCGGGACTGTTACTATTCCTCCACCTCCTCCTCCTCCTCCTCTCCGCCGTGTGCTTGAGTTGTGATGTGGGTTGCGGGGTGGTGGTTTAGTAGGTGGGCACCGAGGCACACTACCTGGGTTCAAATCCTGACTTTCACATATCAATTGTATGACTCTAAGCAAGCAACGTAGTCTCTCTGTGCCTCAGTTACCGTGTCTGTAAAATGGGGGTGAAAGTAGATAGTACAGAATTGTTGGGAAGATTAAATGAACTAAGCAACATAAAGCACATAGAAAAGCACCTGGCATGTGCACAATTATTCTGCCAAGCCAAGGCCCCAGCCCTCCTGGGTTCTGGGGTGCTGACTCACTGGGGCCTCCGTCATTTGAGATGATCCCTACCTGGCCACTTGAGGCCCCAGACTTCCCAGATGCCACCAGCCTCTACCTCCTCGGACTATCACTCTTCCTGCTGGTGCCAGGCTCTGCCCATGAGGCCAGCCTTACTCACTCCCATGACACTTCTGGCTCTGCCCCCTGGTTCCTCCCAGCACCGCTGTAATTCTGACTTCCTTTTGGCTGGGCTATTGGAGAAAAAGAGAGAGTGGTGAGGTGAAGGTAGAGACCCCCA
Source organism: Chlorocebus sabaeus (assembly GCF_047675955.1). Lineage (NCBI taxonomy): Eukaryota > Metazoa > Chordata > Mammalia > Primates > Cercopithecidae > Chlorocebus > Chlorocebus sabaeus. Next base: position 42,843,057 of record NC_132917.1, on the reverse strand, counting down.
CCATAGAGGGTGGTGCACTGATGGGTGTGTTGTGGGGGGGGCTAGTGAGAAACACACACACAATATGAACAAGGCCTGGCATGGAAAGCCAGAGAATTTTCACTAAACCTTTCTTAGGAATTGCATGATGGCACATGGCAGATTCCCGAGGAAGCTAGGGTTGTGTCTTAATTAGGCTTTGTCAGAGAAAAATGAACGTGCTCTAAGGCACTTTGCCACATATGTGTTCGTGCAGGTTGTGAGAACTCAGAAATGCTTTGCATCCAGGCTGTGCCCAGGACTCAGATTTCACTAGCTCCAGGGGTTCTCTGTTGCAGCAGGAACACAGCGGCCTCCTCATTAGAGCTTTTCAAACCAAGGTGGACACTGAGGAAGGGATTGAAAGTCCCCTGGGGCAGAGGGATCTTTGAAAGGGGGAGCCACGAGGAGCAGAGAACGGTGACCTGGGGGGGCGTCTGTGAGGACAGCCTGACTTCCGGAGCTTGCTGGTCCTGCAGCGCTACTTAAAGATCACCGCACCATCTCCAGTGATTCCCTGAGCCTGCCCTGCTGCTTCCAATTCCCCCAGTGGGCCTGGAAGAATGACCCACTTCATGCTGGGAAAGCCACGCTGATGCTGTTGACTTGCAGGAATAGAATTTGGAACCGTATCCCTCCCTCCATCCCCTCACAGGAGACCGAAAGCACGGAGGATTGAGAGGATCTGGGCACACGGGGGCTGCTCAGGAAGCAGGAGGGGGCTGATTGCAGGGAGAGAGAGGCAGGAGTTCACCTGGGAGAGGAGATGTGTGAAGCAGGCTTGCCACAGCACCACCTGGCCACATGATCCCTGGTGGAGTCTCAGGAATCCCATTTCTGGAGGTATTCAGGCCATGTTGAGTGTGTGGGGAGTGTGAGGCGGAGAGAGCCCTGAGTCAGAATCCACACCATGCCACTCACCGTGGTGACGACAGCAGGCACATTCCAACAGGGACAATATTGATTAGTTCAGTAGTTCCTGACCTGTCTGGATGCAGAGTTGAATCTCCTGGAGTCTTAAAAAGAAAACAAAAAACGATGCTGGACCCCATTGCAGGCTAATGGATTCCAGTGGGGGTCTGACGCTATCTGGGTGACTGATGGCCAGGCAGGACTAAGGACTGCGGGATTGCACTCGTTAGAGGGCCTCCTCCCCCAGTGCCTTCCACCATCCCCACAGCCGTGCTGAGGTGAGCCACCAGGCTGCTGGGTGGAGGGAAGGAGGTCGTCAGTCCCCTTGGGGCAGGATGGAGGCGGATGCCTCTCCAGCTGCTGCTGGCCCCTGGCAGGGCTCAGAGGATGCCCCTGCATTGAGTGAGGACTCATGCTTTCTGTCTCCCAGGACCCTCACGTCCCTCGGCCTCTGGTGCCTTTGGGGCACCTCTGTGGCCAGGGTGGCTGGGTGGCCTTCATGTGCTCCCCAGCCCTGATTCCACCAGCCCTGTCAGCCTGGCACGGCCTGGGTCCCCTCCCAGGTCTGGTGTGCAGCTGGCGTGAGGCCTAGAATCTGTCAGCGGCTTCATTGAGATGCTGCCCCAGCTCTGCCCTAGTTCAGGGTTTCGGAGCCTTAAGGCACGCATCCCAGTCTTTTCCTGCTCCCTCTGTCACCCTGGAAACAGGTCTCAGTTTCTGGGGGCCCAGGGTGGATGGTGGGGTTGTCCCCATAGGGCAGGGTAGGACATGAGTGGAGGGCAGTGCTGGCTGGCCGAGTCGGGACAGACCTAGCGGAACCAAGGCTTGGCAGGGTGTGGGGGCTGGGGAGGGCCAGGGCAGGCCCATGCTGAAGAAAGGGCCCTTTCCGAAGTTCACCGGCATAAAGGGAATTTTTTTTGTTGGTTCGTCTTCCGTGGTGAGGGTGCCTTCTTCTAATTTACACAAAAGTGTCATATGTGTCAATGGTGGCCAGGTGTGTGGAACCTGTCTCGGGTTCCCTGGGCATTTCCTGAGCCCAGAATCTCTGTCACACCCACCCGGTCAGTGATTTATCTGTGGGAAAAACCTGGCAGCTTGTGGAGTTCTGGCAGCTTGTGGGGTTCGGCTCTTGACTCTCCTGTGGTGGGTGACTCTGGATGTGCCCAGCCCCACCTCCAAGATAAGGAGAGACAGGACCTTCTCCTCCCAGACTCCCAGCCAGCCACGCTCCCCTTACCAAGCCCAAGAGGGGAGGAAAGTGCACAGCTGTGTGGAACCCGTCTGGCATTCCCTGGGCTTTCCCAAGCCCAGAATCCCTGTCACAGCCACCTGGTCAGTGATTTGTCCATGGGAAAAACCAGGTAAGCACTAGAAACCTTGCTTAGTTCTTCTTGCCCCGACTCTCCTGGACTTTCTCCCCGCAAAACCTCCACTTACACACTTCCCACAGCTTCATGAGGTTTCAGGGGAGGTTGAAGACCCTGCTCTGGATGTGAAGTCATTCGGCCTGGGCTCTGGTCCCGGCTCAGCTGCTCCTGCGTCCCCCCAGTTCCCAGGGCCCCCATTTGCCCATCTGGAGACAGGGCCTTGCCCTTCCCCACCAGGACTGCAGGTGAGCATGTGGACTGGCACCTGGCTGGCCCACTGGGGTCCCCTCAGCTCTGAGTGGGGTACATCAGTGGCTGCTGTGGGTACCTGCCGAGGTCTCTTCACAAGCCCATGATGCAGATCCCAGCTGCTGTGGGAGAGTTGGCTACTGAGGCTCACTGCTGCCTGCTTCTCTGAAGAACTGTCCTGTCTGTCCAGTTGGGAGATTATCCCTCCCAGATGCCCATCCCCCAACTTCATCCCCATCCCCAAAAACCAATGTCTGACCCAAGGTAGCAGAGGCCAGCCCCTTTGCCTTCAGGTGGGACGGACCAGTCACACAGTGCTCCCAAGCTCCTTGGGATCCAGCTGAAGCTAGAGGCCACATCTTTGCCTCGGTTTCTCCCTGGCCCCGTCCCGCTTCCCTCACTGCCCTGCTCCTGAGAACACTCCCCAATAAACCACATTCACTGGGTCCCCTCCCAGGCTCTGCTTCTAGGATGGCAGGCATGGCCTATAAGAACTCTAGGGCCCTGTGGCTCCAGGAGCACCTGGCCCTGGTCCAGCGATGAAGCAGGTCAAAGCACGAGCTGTCCTTGGCTGCTGGAGCTCAGAGTGGGTGCGGGAAGGATGGCAGCTCAGGAGCCTGAGCTAGGGGCATCAATCTGTGCAGGGGAGGCAGGCTAGAGGAGCAGCTATCCAGCCTCACTCACCGTTTCCCCAGCCCCCACCCTGAGCCTGGCCCCTGGGAGCCACATTTATTAGTCCTGTCTTACAGAGGTGGCCACCGAGACCAGATAGTCACTAAGTCTCTAAACCGTAGGGGACTCAGTAAATTGAGTGCCTCTGCTGGATTCCAGTGCCTGTGTCTCGCTCACTGCCCCTGGGTAGTTGCACAGTGTCTGCCCTGGAGGCATTGGCAGAAGCCAGGCCCTTGGCAGGAAGGAACTGGGGGGAAACTGAGTACTGGGTCTCCCCTGGTGTGGGAAAGGACCTGACCGCATTAGAATGGCTGGAGCAGCTGGCCCGACCCATCTGGCAGGCAGCCGGATTGGGAAGTTGGGGAGCAAGCTTCCTGCAGAGCTTCCTTCCCTTTTCTTGCCAGGAGGAAGGGGTCTTACAACTTCCCATCCTCATGCTGACTCTACCCCTCCCTGCGTGTGCATGGCTGGGTGGCTCAGTGTTGAACACAAAGGCTAGCGTACAATGGGGACATTTCAGGCACCATCACTGGTGAAATTACAGACACTCTCAGGATAGAAGACTTCTTGAGGCTCTCTTCATATCACCAAGTCGTGTACACCGTGCCCTGATCTCAAAGAGCGGGGAAGGCCTTTGACACTTGGACCATTCCAACCTCCTCCTTCTACACCCCTGCACACACCACAGCCTGCCTGAACATTGGGACACCCCCTGGGCGTTTGGGGAATGGGAGTCTGGAAGAGCCTCAGGGGAGAGGCCAGGTGCCCTAGCAGAGAGGGCTGAGGCCAAGGAGGAGGAGGAAGTGCTGCATGCTTTAATGACCCGTTCATATTCCCATTCATGTTGGCTGGGCTTGCACTGATACTCCTGGGCCAGCGCAGCTGGTCACTTATGTGCTGCAGCCACTGCTTCCTGTGCTCAGCTGGTGGTGAGGCTGCAAAGGCTGGGGTCGCCAGCACCAGCGGACTCCCTGGCCCCAGCAGCTGCTCTGATAAGCTCAGTCTTGGCCAGAGGAAGGAGGGTGGTGGCCCCTGGCTCAGCAGCCTGGCCCAGAGAGCTGTGGCCATTGTGCTATCTTGCGTGTTTACTCCACACCTTCCTTCTGCTCACTGCCAGGAAAGCCATGGCTCTCTGGACTCCAGGGAGGGGGCAGGGCATGTTTAAATGAGTGGCTTTTGGGTTTGTGAAAGCCTCCAGCGCCAGAGCACACATGAAGGGCGAGGGGGGAACTGATGCAAGTCTTCTAGGGGCAGCTTAGCAACGTGGATCTCAAACCCTAAAGATGTGCATGCACACGCAGGGAGGGGTAGAGTCAGCAATCTACCAGGAATTGATCCTGAGGAAATAATATTAAGTTCATACAAGGTGTGAGTATAAGGACACTTATCCCAGCCTTGTTTACAACTGATACCAGTCAATGGCAGATTGCACGTTCACACAGTGGAGCGCGTGGCAGCCATTTACACAGTGATGGAGTTATCAATAAAGCTGCCATGAACATTCTGGTACTTGTCTTTTGGCGGGTATACGCACACCTTTCACTTGGGTACATACCTAGGATGGGTTCAAAGGATTATGTGTGTTCCATTTGAGTTGATGCTGCAAAGCAGTTTATGAGACTCCCACCACCAGTTTATGAGAGCTTCAACTGTCCTGACATCTTTGTCAACACGTGGTATTGTCAGCCTGTATCACTTTGGATCTTCTTAGTGGATGCATAAAAGTGTTGCAGTGTGGTTTAAATCTGCATTTCTAAATATATGCAAACAGAAAAATGGATAAACAAATTGGAAATCTACATGGCAATTAAAAAGAATGAACTACTGATTCATGCAACTACATGAATAAACCTCAAAAATCAATTATACCAAAATGTGTACACAAAAGAGCACATACTGTACGGTTCCATTTACACGAATTGCCAAAACAGGCGAAAGTAAGGTGATAGAGGTCAGAACCGTTGCCTGCTCTGGGATGGGGAGGTATGGACTAGGATGAGGGAAGAGGATAAGGGAATTTTCTTGAGTATTGGAAATGTTTGAAACCTTGTTCTAGGTAGTGGTTTAAAAGTGTATATACATGTACAATTTTATCAAACTTATCTTTGCATTTTGTTGTATATAATGTATACTTCCATAGAAAAAATTTAAATATATACTAAAAGAGGGAAAATAATGTAGATCTATATTGATTAATCTAGAATTATGTTCAAAATAAAGTAAATGTAAAAAGCAGCTTGCAAAATTCTATGGACATCTAGGGAGAGCCCTCATGAGCTCTTTTTTGGTGAAAGTCCAAAACTAACATAAAATGTAGGGCTTTAACCTAACATAAAATGTAGGAATTACCCTGAATGACATGCAAAAGATTCAAAGTGCATAGGAATCATTGAATAGAGATAAGAAATAACTCAATGGGACATTGATAAGGAAATCAAATACTACAGCTCTCAGCACCACATTTTGAAGGACTGTATGTGATAAGGCGGGAAAATCTGTTAATTATATGGATTCTGAATACTGAAATGAAAATGGTCAAAGAAATTTGGAATATTTAACCTGGAAAAGAGACAACTTAGAAGCAAATATATTTAGGGATTTGACGGCTTACCATACGAATAAGGTCTCAAACTTATTCTGCATCATTAGAAAGAGAAGCAAAAGGAAACAAGATGGATCTCCTCAGAGAAAGAAAGTCTGTTGATGGGATATTGAATGAGTGGTCATCAAGGTTCCTTCCAACTCGGACTCAAAAAGTCAGATGATAAGGGCACATGATATATCCAGAGTCTAGAATATTAATCCTATACTCTAGCAGTGAAATTCTATAAGCAAGTTTGTGGAGAGGAACAAAAAAGGGATGTGTAGACTTAGCAAAAATAGCAGCAATACTCCTTCCCATCCCCGCAAGAACACCTCTTCCCAATGTGACTTTTTAGCACCTCCCATCAAGAAGTGAAGTCTATTTTTCTGCCCTTTGAACCTGAGTTTGGCCCTGTGACTTGCTTTGGCCAATGGGTCATTAATAAATGTGAAGAAACCAAAGGCTGGAAAAGAACTTGCACACTGGACTTGCCCTCCTTTCCTGCTCTTACGATTGCCAACATGTGAATAAGCCCAGGCAGGCTAGCCTGCTGCAGACATGTCCCAGTCATTCCCATTACCCCAGCAGATAACCAAACAATAGCAGTTCCAGACCCCAGATGTGAGTGAGATCATCCTAACCAAACAGTCCCCAGCTGACTCACCAGCTGACTGTAGCTACCTGAGTGAGCCCAGGTGAGGCCAGCCAAAGAACCAGCCTGCTGAGCCCAGCTCCAATTGCCAACCCTCAGAATTATTAGCTACTAAGTGCTTAAGTCACTACGTTTTGGGATGAGATGCTAGGTAGTAAAAGCTAACTTACACAAAAGGCTGGCATCTTTTTGAATAAAAAGGTCATAAAAATCCCAAATTTCAGAGATTCTGAAGGCAAGAAGTAGCTTAATTAGTTATGATGTATTTTTGTTTTTATTTTTTATTTATCTTTAGTGAGACAGTATCTTGCTCTGTCACCCAGGTTGGAGTGCAGTGGCACAATCACAGTTCCCTGCAGCCTTGACCTCCTGGGCTCAAGTGATCCTCCCACTTCAGCCTCCCAAGTGGCTGAGGCTACCAGTGTACACCACTGGGCCCAGCTAGTTTTTTAATTTTTTTGTAGAGACGAGTTCTCCTATGTTGCCCAGGCTAGTCTTCAACTCTGGCTCAAGCGATCTTCCCACCTTGGCCCTCCAAAGTGTTGGGATTACAGAAGCAAGCCACTGCCCCTAGCCATATGTATTTTTTAAATGAGGATATTCTCAGCCTTGGATGGAGGCAGACAAGTTCCTGGAAATACAAACAAGAGACATAGAATAATAGGTATGAGGACAACAACAACAAAGATTGCTAACATTACTGTGCCAGGTGCACGCCTCAGCCCTTATCACATATTATTTCACTGAATCATCGTAACAAGCCTAGGAGTCTGTTCTAAGACATGGACATGCCCACGGACAGTACGGATGGTGGCTCACCCAGCTGGGGCTTGTGAGGGGTAGAGCCAGGAAGTGATCTTTCAGAGCCACTTTGCAGGGAGGGTGTGTTTTCTTAGGGCCCGCTGCCCGCTCCTCCCTCCCCAGGTGGGAGGTTGTGGTCCTGATTTACCTCCCAGCCCATAGCCTCCTTTCCTCCGTCATCCTCACCTGTCCTCTCTCTAGAAAATCTTCAAGGGCCTTTCATGGTATGCTCAGTGATTTACAGACTTCCCAGATTGAGGATCTCCCTTTCTAAGCTCTCATCCTCCACAGGCTCCTATTCCCACCCTACCCCACTGCCCTTTTACATAACTTCAAGGCTCAAAGGGTTTTGGAGCTGCCCTTTGCACAGAGACCAGGAAGCAGAGAAGTCAAGGGACTGGCCAAGGTCACCCAGCTGGTCCTGCTGTCCTGCCTGGGCCTGGAGGACTCAGACTTCTTGGATCCCGATCCAACTTTTTTGTCATCACATGATGCGCATCACCTGTGGGCGCATCAAGGCCCTGCTGGTGAGGCTGACGGGACTGAGCTCTGCACTCGGGCCCTGGGGTCCAAAGAAGTTAAAGACAATCCTTAAAGTCTCTGCGGTTGAGCTGAGATGGAAACAGCAGGATCTGTGGCTTCTCCCACTGAGCAAGGCACAGTGTCTCCTGCTCTGCCTTGCTTGCTGCATTTTCTTCCTTTATTGTCTGAAACAATTTCAGCCTCTCCCAGTGTTGGATTTGCCCAAAGTCCTGGTGGAGGTGGGTGTGAGGGGTAACTGGGTAGGGGTATTAGTGTGGGCACACACATCATGGCATGTCTGTGCCAGCAAGCATCTGTCGGTCTGGGTGTGATGTGACTCAAATGCTGAGGCTCACATTTCCTCCTCAACCCCTGCCCCCCACACCCCTTCCCGTCCCTCCCCTCCCCTCTCATAGCAGCTGTATTCCCCCCTCTCCTCCCAGGGAAGGAATGTTCCTGGCAGCCTCAATGCCCACCCCAGGCTGAAAGCAGCACAGGTGGGACATGTGTCCAGCTGGCCCCAAGACAGGGCCGCCCGGGAGAGTCTCCCCTAGTGCCCCCCTACCAGTGCTGCCTGCAGCAGCTGTTGCCTTGAGGGACAGGATTGCCCCAAGAGGAAATGCCTGGAGGCCAGGCAGCCTGTCTCTGGGAGCCCATCCTGGGTTCTGCCTCAGGTCCAGTCCAGGGGAGTGGGGTTGGCTGGGAACCCTTGGGGGCCAGAGCTCCATTCCCTGTGCATCCCTTGGTACCCCATCAACAGATACATCCTCAGCACCTACAACGTGGCAGGAGCTGGGGCCTGGCCTGGGAGCTTTCAGTGCAGGCAGGCAGAAGTTCCCACACAAAACCCAAGTTGTCCGGGGGTTGCCAGGTGGGCGGTGGCAGGGGGCCCTCTTGGAAAACGGTCCTGTGGTTCTGAGAAGTGCGAAACCCACTACACTAGGGGTAAAAACCAGACACTATGAACTCACACGACAACAGCAGGTAGGACGTGCCCAGGGTTGTGAGAAAAGCCCAGAAATGGTTTTAGTGGTTTAGAGCGAGGCACATTTGTCTTTTGGGAGTAAGAGTGGGGAGGTAGGGTGATGCCTGCGATGGGCATTAAAGGATGGGTGGGAAGCAAAGGAGAACATGGAGAAGTGTGATCCTGAGAGAGGCACAGCACGGGCAAAGGTGTGTGCCCCTAAAGCACGTCTGGTTCCATTGTGGGACCAACGCTTGTGCCCAGCCAAGAGGCCAGTAAATGCCAGCATATGGACAAATATCTGTGTTTGAAGTGTTGTAATTATGAGGAGAGGCACCTGGTGAGACCTAGGGGGGTTGGGAAGGCTTTGGAGAGGAGGGGAGATCTGAGACAGGGGAGAGAAAGGAAGAACACAGAAGGGCCCCTCACTCCCAGCCTTGATCCTGAAGGCCAGAGGCCCAGGGACTGGGGGCCAGGGCTGCTGTATCTGGGACAGCAGGGACCCTCAGCTTGTCCCAGCAAGGATAGCTAGGGCTTAGACTAGAGCATAGGGACTCAGTGTGTCTTGGGAGACTTAAGTCTGGTGAGCCTCCCTCTGGTCCCTCTTCTTCAGCTCCCAGGAGGCCCTTGCTCTCACACAGGCCACATCTGTGGAGCACAGAGTTGAGCAGGGGGCTCTGTGAGGGTCGTCTTATTGTGGCTGAGCAGCTTGAGTTGTGCTGTATGATCTCACGCAAATCACTCACCCTCTTTGAAACTCAGTTTTCTTGCCCATAGTACAAGGGGGTTGGGCTTCGTGGGATCCCAAATAATTCCCACCTCACTTGCCAGTCCTGCACTGTGCCACTGCACTGCAGCCTGGGCAAAAGAGCAAAACTTCATCTCAAAAAAAGAAAAGAAAATTTGTTGTGTTTTGCTGAAACAGAAAAAAAATTGTCAAGAAACAAAAGAACAGATTAAGAGAAATTGATGAGTTATATAATTGGGTTTAAATAGTCTCAAGACTAAAATCTTGAGAAGAACTTTAATCAGAAAATAAGAATAGTTTTGTGAAATGTGTGTATTTTGTTGTGTGTCTGTTGATATGTGTTTATAAATGTAGCATATGTGTGTAACTGTTGATACACAAGGCATAGGTTCATGTATACGTGATGTGAATGTGTATTTGGTGTATGTGTGGTATGCAGTAGGTATGTTTACATGTGTTTGGTATGGGTACATGCATTATGCCTGTTGTAAGCAACAAACAGAAAAGGTAGGTATGGTGTGAATGTGTGCAGGATATGTGTGCATTGTGTGTGTGTACATAACCCGTGACGTGTATTTCGGGCTAGTATATGCTGTCCTTGCTCTGTGACGCGCTGGCCTTGAGCAGGGCCCAGCAATGACATGAAATAACATCAGAGTCTGAAACCGCTCCTGGTGGAGCTGCATCAAGAAATGAAAGAGAAGAGGCCTGTGACTTTCCCAGGGCTTGCCCCTCCAGGAGGAAGTGAGGAATTTTAGGGGTCTGCTTCCCACACTCTGCGAAATCCAGACATGCAGAAAGCGACTGGGGTCCTGTGGAAACCTTGCTGCCAGCTCACGGCCCCTAATGAAAAAGCTTGCAGCTTGAGGCATACAGAGCGGTAGGACAGACCCTGGAGACTCGGAAGGTGGGAGGGGTGGAAGCGGGGAAGGGTGGAAGGTGGGAGGGGTGGAAGGGGGGAAGAGTGGAAGGGGGGAAGGGTGGAAGGTGGGAAGGGTGGAAGATGGGAGGGGTGGAAGGGGGGAAGGGTGGAAGGGGGAAGGGTGGAAGGTGGGAGGGGTGGAAGGGGGGAAGGGTGGAAGGTGGGAGGGGTGGAAGGGGGGAAGGGTGGAAGGTGGGAGGGGTGGAAGGGGGGAAGGGTGGAAGGGGGGAAGGGTGGAAGGTGGGAGGGGTGGAAGATGGGAGGGGTGGAAGGGGGGAAGGGTGGAAGGGGGAAGGGTGGAAGGTGGGAGGGGTGGAAGGTGAGGGGTGAAAAACTGCATATTGGGTACAACGTACACTACTCGGGTGACGGGTGCACTAAAATCTCAGACTTCACCACCGTACAACTCATTCATGTAACCGAAAACCACTTGTACCTCAAAAGCTATTGTAATAAAAAAAATTCCTTAAAAAAAGCTTGCAGTTTCCAGTGTCCAAGAAAAATTGCTCATCAACCTTTCCAGACCTTTTCACCCCTTCAGCAAAGATGGGAAAAGTTCCCAATGGGTTTTCACTGGGAAGCTGAGCCATTTCCATGATAGATTCAGAGCGCTTCACTGGTGATAGCAAAGGCTTAAGAAAAGTAATAATTAACTGACAGACAACTGGAGTTTCCAGAACGACTGTTCTCAGTAAAGGTTGCTTCACCCAGCACATTAGCACATTGAAGACCACAAAATGAGAGAGAGAGAGAGGCAAAACAATCTCTTAACTGCAGGCAAGATGTCCAGAGGATTTTATTCCCCTGCAGAGGGCCCCAGGCTGGGGGTGGGGTGGAGAGAGCAGGAGTGCAGGCTGCTCTCCATGTGCCCGGCAGAAGTCATGGTGGCTTGCTGAGCCTCAGCTTCTGATGTGTCCGGGGGACTGTTGACCTCAGCCCTTCCTGCCACACAGGACGGCGGGGCGAGTGCAGAGGCAGCAGCTGTGAATGTTTTTGCAGAGTAGAAGGGACAGTCCCCAAGGGCAAGGTTGTTCCTGGCACAGGGCCTGGTACCAAGTAGGTGTCCAGTAAATAGCTGTTGAATGAATGAGTGGCCCAGCAGGGACCATCCAAGAGAAACAGGCTGATTTCCACCAACCTCAGAGCGGGGCTTCCAGGGCAGGGCTGGGGGCAACATGTCTGCCGGTCCAGCTGCCCCGTTTCCACCTCCTCTCTTCCGGCCCTCTCCCCATAACCTTGGGTGGTTCCCACACCCCAGCTCGGAGGCTTCTACTGCCATTGTTTGGCTTTTATCTGGGCTCAGGCCTCTGCCAGCCCAGACCCTTCATTGGATCAGGAAAAGGAGGAGAAGGCAGATTGTTGGGGAATGAAAGCTTCAGGGATTGATGAGGAAAAGAACCGGACATCAAATGCATCTGAGGGGTACAGCCTCAGGTGAGGAAACCAAGGTTGAGAGAGGAACAGGGATGTTTCCACGGTCACACTGAAAGGTGACAGAAAAATGATGATCATAATGATTTTGGGAGGGACACAAACATGCACACCATAGCAACTCTCAGACTTAGTAGTACAGCCCTTTCATAAAATAAAAGTGTATTGTGGAAAAGTGAAAGCAGAATAAAGGACCTGCTGGTTGAGTTGGGGTGGGTGAGGTTGGGATGAAGACACCGAGCCGAGTGATAGAAAACCACCCATCAAAAGCTTGATTGTCGCTTTCCCCAAAATGTATTTCTAGAAAATCTGTTTTATCACTATGTGTCCCACGAAAAAAGGGTTCTGGCTAGGCCTGGTGGCTCACACCAGTAATCCCAGCACTTTGGGAGGCTGAGGCAGGTGGATCACTTAATGTCAGGAGTTCGAGACCAGCCTGGCCAACATGGCAAAACCCCATCCCTACCAAAAAAAAAAAAAAAAAGCCAGGTGTGATGGCACATGCATGTAATCCCAGTCACTTAGGAGGCTGAGTTTGGAGAATCACTGGAGCCTGGGAGGCAGATTTTGCAATGAGCTGAGATTTTGCCATTGCACTCCAGCCTGGGCAACAGAGTGAGACCCTGTCTCAAAGGAAAAAGAAAGTTGTTAGGGGTGGGTTCTGTGGTCAAATTAGTTTGAGAAACACTGGATTAACCAAAGTGAGTTGGGTCTCTTCAGGATTTCTTAGAGATTTGAATATTTACATTGTGTACTGGGAGTCTTAAGAGGGCAGCTGGTGTGTAGGGTCCTGTGAACCCACCGGTTCTATTGAGGGCCATCTCTGTGGGATGGTGCTAGGCAGAACACACTAGGGAAATGTTTTTACTGGAGAATAGTAATAACAATTTTCGGGAGGTAAAGGCAGGAGGATTGCTTGAAGCCAGGAGTTCCAGACCAGCCTGGGCAATAAAGCAATACTTCGCCTCTACAAATTTTTTTTTTTCATTAGCCAGGTGTGGTGGTGTGTACCTCTAGTTCCAGCTACTCAAGGAGGCTGAGGCAAGAGGATCACCTGAGCCCGGGAGTTGGAGGCTGCAGTGAGCCATGATCCTACCACTGCATTCCAGCCTGGGTGACAGAACAAAACCCTGTCTCAAAAAAAAAAAAAAAAAGGAAAAAGAAAAAAAATTACCCTCTGTCATTCCCTCAAGACCTAGGAGAGGGCTAGACACTAAAATGAGGGTAGAGGGAAGGCAGTATATACTCTGGAATGAATACGAGCTTTAGTCTTCCCTGATGCTAGAGTTAAATAAGTCCTGTGGGAAGCCCAGGCATTTCCAGGCCTCTTTCTTCCCTTCTCTGTCTTGCAAACAGAAACACGGCCTGGCCCAGCATGGATAAGGTGAGTCCTAGGTCCACCAGCCAGTTATTCCTGACATATCCCCGTCCCAGGGCTGAGCTGGCCCTTTGGCCCAGACAGGAGGCCCCAAGCTTGGGCTGGGCCGTGAGAGCTCCGGGAAACCTGGTTCCCAACCTGGCCTCTCTTTCCTCTTCTTACTGGTGGGAAGAATTTCTGGAAATGCGCTGGTTCAGTGACAATGAGGCAGGATGCCCTCCCCGCTCCCCTCCCCGCTCCCCAGACCAGCCTGGCTGCAAGATCCACTACCCCTCAGGGGCTGGGGCCCACAGAGGTAACCTGGCTAACCCCCTCCTGCCCTGTCACAAGGGGGAGGGTGGGCCAGCCCCTGCTCAGGCTGCCAGAGCAGGCTGGGGAGGAGGGCAAGTCCCTGGGCCATTTCCCAGAGGCCACATCCATGCTGGGCCTGTCTGGCCTCCCGTGGCCCAGTCTTCCCCTCTTTCTTTTTTGCACTTGGACAGACAGCGGGGTGGGGGGAGGGACCCCCCACCCCCACACACACACCAGGTGCTGGGATGCACCAGTGACCAAGGCAGCTCTGTCTCTGGGGCTCAGGGTGAGGTCCGGGGGTCCCACACGTAACCCGGGAATGTTGATATAATGTTTTGAGGGCTTTGACAGACACCTGAGCCTCAAAAGCTCCAGCCTGGGAATGAGGAGGCCTTCCTGGAGACACCCATTTATGAAGAAGCTTCCCTCGCTTCTGGGCCTAGAATCCACGAGGAAACCTTACTTTCAAGGAGTTTCTGCTCCGTGTCGCTCCTCCTGTCCACCTCTTTCTCTGCTTTCCTTTCGTCTGACTGGCTGCGCCCCTACCTTTCTCTCTGAATCCATCACACCCCTCCCTGACTCCTGCCAGGCCACGGCAGAACTGCTGTTCCCAGGAAGGGTGGGGAAACACTAGAGAGACTCAGCAGACCCTTCCCCATAGCACCCTGGCTTGGTGTCCACCCCTCCGCCATGGATGGCAGGAGGGACAGGCCCCCTATCCTGGCCGCACCTTTGCTCAGCCAGCTTCCCTTCTCGGTGACTCCATTACTGAGGCCACAGCCAATCACCCAGCCATCCTTCCTGGGGGAGGTTGGGCAGGAATTTTTGTACATTAAGAAGTTTGCATTGTCTGAGTGGAAGCAGCCAAAAGAGAAAAGTGCTTTATCAGAGAATTGGACTTGACTTTCCCTCAAAAACAAATGGGGTTTCTGAGGAACAGATTTTGGGGGGCACTAAGGCCTGGGGGGCAGGAGGGGCCTGGGAGTTCTGTGTCTCCCTTTAACTGGGGGCTCCCTGAGGAAGGGGCTGTGTTCCCACCTCAGAATGGGGGCTCCCTGAGGCCACAGCCATGTCCCTCAGTCTGAGCTGCTTGAAGGTCAGAGCCCTGCCTCCTCCCTGACTGGCGTGTGACGATCAGACGCCCTGCCCCACCCCTCAGGTCGAAGCAGGCACTGGGATCCTAAGGTGGTTCAAGGATGTTGCAGGGACCAGTGTTCCTTGGTCAAGGTTCTTTCAGTCCAAGATTCATCTCCCCGCCACCAAATGCTCTCCTTTGCTCCCAGGTCTCCCAGAGTCTCTTGGGCCTTTGCTTTGGAGACTTCCTGCAAATTCCACAGCCTGGCCCTGGCCCTGGTCCTCTGGCCTGATCAGCTCAGTTTCTGTGGTCCGGCAGCTCCTATAGACCTGCTTATTCTGTTTTTGGGTTTTTGTTTTTGTTTTTTGAGACACAGTCTTGCTCCGTCACACAGGCTGGAGTGCAGTGGCACAGTCTCGGCTCACTGCAACCTCTGCCTCCCGGGTTCAAGCAATTCTCCTGCCTCAGCTTCCCAAGTAGCTGGGATTACAGGTGTGTGCCACCATGCCCGGCTAATTTTTGTATTTTGAAAAGAGACAGGGTTTCGCATGTAGGCCAGGCTGGTCTCGAACTCCTGACCTCAGGTGATCCACCCACCTCACCCTCCCAAAGTGCTGAGATTACAGGCATGAGCCACCACGACTGGCCTAGCCCTGCTTATTCTCATATTTCCTCCCCATCCCCCTACACACCGGCTGGTTTCTACCTCTAGCCTTTTCTCATGCCATCCCCTGGGCCTGAAGCACACTTTGCATCTCTGCACTTCGCAGTTTTTATCATCTTTTCTGGCCCAAAATGAAGTCCTCCACCTCCCAGCAGCCTGCCCTGACTGCCCTACCCCATGCTGGCCTCACCTCTCTCCTCCCTCCCCTGAGTTCCTCTCAGAGCCATGCACCCATCACTTTATGGGGTCTGACACCTCCATGCTCAGTCCCATGCACCACACAAGCTGCTGGAGGAGGGGCAGGGGCAGAATGATGGATGAAGCTGCAGTGGCTTTGCTCCCTGCTGGGGCTGTGGTTAGATCTCCCCTCCAAGAAGCCTGATATTTTCCAGGAATTTCCTGAGGGGAGGGGGCCAAGCACTCTGGAATGAGAGCCAGCTGTGGGGTTGAGGCCTGAGGGTGGGGAAGGGGGCTCTGGGCTTCCTGGCTGAGTCAGCGGACCATTCCTAGGTAATTTATGGGCTGAGTCAGAGCTGTGGCAGTGGGGCGCGGGGTGGGGTTGGAAGAGCTCCCTGGTCTCTAGGCAGTCTGTGGAGGGGAGGGCAAGAGGACTGGCTGGAAGTAAGTCTGGCTGAGTCCAGCACAGACCCCCCTCTCCCCATCAGCCTCCCCGCTGCTTGGAGCCTGTAAAAGCAGCAGCCAAGAGACGGAACCATGGGGAATGGATGCAAGCTGGCAAAAGGGGAGAAGCCTCTGGCAGGCACAGGGGGCTCCTGAAGACAGAGGGGCACGCTGGCAGGGAGGGGCTTGGGCCAGCCTTAGGGCTAATTTGGGGGTAAAGAGAACTGCTAATTCCAGCATCTCAGCCTGGGTACCCCCTGCTGCCCTTTTGTAGCAGGCCTGGGCTGGGCTGAAAAGCAGATCTGGGTTCGAATCTCCCTTCTGCATGGACCTGCGGGTGACACAGGCTTGGTGCCTTCTCCTCTCTGAACTTTGAGTCCTTACTTGGACAAGAGGCCTGGCTCCTCCCCGCCCTGGATTTGGAGATGCTCCGATGCTGCCTGGAAGCCCAGTCTGATCGTGTGGCCTGGAAATCAAGGCTAAGCAAAAGCAAGCCTGAAAGAGCTGCCCTCTAAGCACCGCAGCAGGACTTGCCCCTGAATGGAGACAGGGCTGGGGCAGGAGGGTGGCAGGGAGGGGCTGGGCCCTGTGACTGTCACCTCCAGGTTGGAGGAGCTGGGGGGAGGGAAAGGCAGGGCAGGGTGCATTATCACACACACACTCACCCACATACACTCAAACATACACTACAGAGTCCAAGGAAAACCTGTTTCTGTCCCAGCACTGAGCCAGGGATCCCATACAAAGAAGGGTCCTGGGCGAGAGCATTGGTTCATACCTGTAGTTCCAGCACTTTGGGAGGCTGAGGTGGGAGGACCACTTGAGGTTAGGAGTTTGAGACCAGCCTGGCCAACATGGTGAAACCCTGTCTTGACTAAAAATACAAAAATTAACCAGGCATGGCGGTGCATGCCTGTAATCCCAGCTACTCGGGAGGTTGAGGCAAGAGAATCGCTTGAACCCAGGAGGCGGAGGTTGCAGTGAACTGAGACTGAGCTACTGCACTCCAGCCTGGATGACTGAGTGAGACTCTGTCTCAAAAAAAAAAAAGAAAAAGAAAAAAAGAAAAAAAGAAAGAAAGAAAGAAAAAGAAAAAGAATGGGTCCTGATGAAGTTCGTAGGAGGCTCCCTCCTGCTGACAGAGCACGGCAGGAGGGTTCCCCTGGGCGATGGGGCCCAGCTTTCCCATATCACTCACGGACATCTGTTGCATCATGGTATCTGTTGCAGAATCATCCCATAGTGGCTTCCAAGCAGGGCGTTGCAGCTGAGACTGGCCCTGGTCTCAGCATCTTTGGAGAGGCCCCAGATTGATAAGTGTCTTGCTCTGAGTCATGGCTCAAAGTCCCCATGGCAGATAGGAGTCCCTATCAGCATGGTAGATTTCATAAACCCCAAATTAGGGCAAGAGACCTGAAAAAGAATCTGGGGGATTTGTGATAACATGTGAGGGCATACAAATAAGGACTCTTACTTACTCAGGACTAACAAACTGCATGTCTTGACAAGAGTAGCCAAAATGAAATCAAATGTGGGCAGCAGGGTCCTGAATACACATGGGGTCACTGGTATGGCTGGCCCTGGGCTACCCTCCTCCCCCTCACCACCCAACTCCACCAGAGCTTCTAGAGGAAGCATTCCCCCCACTGGCCGCGCGGTGGGGTCGGGGCCTCGACAGGGGCTGTTGTAATCATCCAGGTGGGAAATGACAGAGAGGTGGTGAGAGGCAGGTGGGCTCTGGAAGAAGTTGGAATCCTGCTGACAAGATGCTTTAGTGGATTGGACGTGGGTCTGAAAAACTCCAGGACGGCTCTCCAAGGTTTCGGCCTGGGTGAATGAAGGGATAGCGTTGCCACTGACTGAGGAAGAGAATGTATTCTATTGTATATTTAATTAATTACTTTGATGTGAAAAGTCCAAATAACAACTATGTCTGGAGCTGAGCAGAGCATCTGTGGGACCGCTGCCCACAGGCACCCAGGGCTTATGGCACCACCCACCCCCATCCTAGGAGGCCCCAGAGGCCCCGGTGGAGAAAGAGGGAGGCTCACCCTCTTGCCATGGTGTGTGTGTGTGGGGAGGGGTGGGCAGTGTGAAAAGGTTTGGCCCACCTGAGTCCCCTGGGCTGGCAGGAGAACTGGGGGTGGTGTTGGAACAGGAGGGGTGGTGTGTGAGCCTCTGTCGGCACAGACCCACCGTGGCCCACAGAGGCTCTTTCTTCCCAGCCCGGGTGTGCTGTTACTAGAGCCTTCTAGAGGAAGTGTTCTCTGAGCTAACGCGGCTCTTTGATTCTCCAGGCCACAAACCCCCGCAGGCCCGGCCTGGCCAGAGGCGTGCCTGTGCATCCCGGCAAGTGAGTGCCTGGGGACTCTCGGCCAGAGAGGCTGTGAGGGTGGCTTTGTGAGGGTGGCTTTGTGAGGATGGCTTTGTGTGGCTGCACATTGCCCTTGGCCAAACCCTGCTGCCAGGAGAGGCAGCTCGGCTGCCAAACCTCCTGAACCCAAGTTACCTGAGCAAACAGCCCTATCCCCTAGCCTGCTTCTCACTGCCTTGCCTGCCTTGGGCCTGCCTGACCCAGGGGGTCACCTGCCTTGTTCCCCATCCGTGGAGACCAGGGACAAGAAGACAGCTCTGTGGGAAGAGCCGGGAGGACCATTTGGGAAAGTACAGGTTCCAGGTGTCTCTCCAGACCTCGAGAGTTGGTGTCTCCTGGGGAGAGGCCCTGATGAGATTTGGGGAGATTCGGATCTGATGAGATTTGGGGAGCTCTGGCCTCTCCGTACTTGAGGAGATGGGACACACAGGACAAGCTGCAGGCAGGTGAGGAGGTGTGTTCCGCTTCTCTGAGGACAAGAGAACCCTGGATCCTTGAAGGCTCTCAAGGGGCATTTGCAGGGTCTGAGCCAAAATCAAGGCGTCAGGTCCCGCAGAGGGGGAGGGTGCATGTACTCAGACAACCAGGGGTCCCGCAGAGGCCACCAGAGCCCCCAAGGGGAGTCAGAGAGAGTCCACTTCCCGCCAGAGGTGCGATGTGGCCTAATCCTTCTTTCTGCCAGCCTCAGCCATATGATGAGGACCCAATGCCTAAAGCTTCCCGAGCTGGAGAGGGGAGGCAGGACTGGGAGACCGGAGCTGGAGCGGAGTGGGCCTGAGCTGGGGAGAGTGGGATTCCTGCGGCCCCCGCAGGGTGAATGCCTGAGCTGGTTGCTCTGGATATGTGACCTGCTCCTCCCTCCTGTAAACTCTTCACCCCGATCTGGAGAAGGTGATCCCCAAGGGCTAGGACCCACCCACCCAGAAATACACTAAATAAGTAAATGTACTCTGTCCAGATTTTATCTAATCAGGATTCCAGAGCACAAGACAAATGGCCTCACATCCCTTGGCTGGGAGGTGTAATTCATTCTCCTGGGTGAGTCCAAAGCCTGGGGCAGAGTGGGGAAAGGAGGGGTGGGGTGGTTTAGGGTAGTGTCTGGGAGGCCCCGAAGCTTGGAGTGCAGGGCACAGCGCCAAGACCTCCAGAACAACCCAGCCTTCCTCAGGATCTGCCCAGGGATGGAAACATACCCTAGTGTCCTTTCAGGGAGTCTGTTTCTGGGACTTATTCTAGGGAACATACATAGGTGGTCATTCAAAGATTTAGCTACAAAGTTGTCCTTCACTGTGACTTTTAAGCCTGAAAAACCGGAAGCAACCTAAACATCCAAAAATGGGCATGGGTTAAATACATTGTGAAACATCCAGAATTGAGCCTTTAAAAATGATGTTGTAGAAGAACATCTAATGACATAGAAATAAGTTGATAGCATAATGAGCAGAATAACACAGAGCTGAGATGTATGTAAAATAATCTGATTTTTAAAGCATTGATTGGGCTGGGCACGGTGGCTCATGCCTGTGATCCCAGTACTTTGGGAGGCCGAGGCAGGCAGATCACCTGGGTAGGCAGATCACCTGAGGTCAGGAGTTTGAGATCAGCCTGACTAACATGGAGAAACCCCATCTCTACTAAAAAGTACAAAATTAGCCTGGCATGGTGGCGCATGCCTGTAATCCCAGCTACTTCGGAGGCTAAGGCAGGAGAATTGCTTGAACCCAGGAGGCGGAGGTTGCAGTGAGCAGAGATTGCACCATTGCACTCCAGCCTGGGCAACAAGAGCGAAACTCCATCTCAAAATAAATAATACATAAATAAATAGTAAAAAATAAAGCATTGATTTATGAAAAACATTGGAAGGATATACAACAAAACATTGACCAGTGGTGAGCTAAGGGGTATTTTAGATTGCTTCTTTTTCTTTGTTTTTATTTTGGTTTTGCTTATTTGAATTTTTAATTTTTTGTAGCATAATCATGCACTTACACAATAGACAAATATAAGGAGAGCTATTATTTTACAAACCAGAATCTCCAAGATTTAGCTCAGGAAGAATTCCTGGGTAGGAGAGACAGCTGGCTCAACCAGCCCTCACTCCATCTCCCTTTGTGTGCTCTCCTCTGTGGGCCACTTTTCTTCACTGCCACGACTTCTTTCTGGCTGGCCCCCCAGGACACCACCACCTTTTCAATTCCGTGGACCAGACATAACTAGAAACCCAGCCTTGGTTGTTGTTTCAGACCGAGTCCCGCTCTGTCACCCAGGCTGGAGTACAGTGGCGTGATCTCGGCTCACTGTAATCTCTACCCCCCGGATTCAAGTAATTCTCATGCCTCAGCCTCCTGAGTAACTGGGACTACAGGTATGTGCCACCACACCAGGTTAATTTTTTGTATTTTTAGTGGGTTGGCCAGGCTGGTCTTGAACTCCTGGCCTCAAGTGACCTGCCCACCTTGGCTTTCCAAAGTGCTGGGATTACAGGCATGAGCCACCACACCCAGCTGAAACTCAGTCTTTTGCTTCTTTTAACAAGCACAGCTAAGAAATCTGGGAAGATCAGACCAGATGGCACTAATAAACCTGAAGGGAAGGCAACAGGACGTAAACATGGTGCCCAGAAGAACTGTAAACCCAATCCAGCTTCCCGAGGCAGGGGTGTCCAGTCCTACCTTAACCAGTTGCCCTCTGGAGGCTCCCAGCTCCTGTCCCATCCTATGTGGAGGTTTATGAGGGGACAGAGACCCCACCAAGTCCTTTGTCCCATCATAACCTTTATCACCTTCTTTTCAGGTTAACTTTCCACTTTGAAGACCCGTTTCTTCCTCAGGTGACCTGATCTTGAAAATGACCTCCTCTTTCAGGTAGAACCCACCATGCCATATGGAGAGTGCTCTAGCCCTTGGTCCAGGCTCCTGATAAAAATATCCCAGCACACCCCCAAGCCACAGCGCTCATTTCAGAGGACTGGCACCTCACACACAAAAATGGCCTCTCAGGACCCAAGAAGAGCCCAGGCTCCAAGAGCAAATGCATTGGCTTGGCAGCTCCAAGCTGTTCTTCACACCACTCCACCTGCCCCAGTGAAAAACAGACAAGTAATCAATGAATTACTTCCCCATTAAAACAAACCAATAGCATTAAAAATTGTAATCTAAGTATAGGCTTAATGTAAAAAAAACATGGAAAATCTGGAAAAGTATAAGACATGAAATGAAAATATTCCAAAATAATCACACTAAATGTAGATAACCATTATTAGTCTACACATACACATTTAAATGAAACTGGGCTAATACCATGTGCATCCACACATACTTATATATAAAGTCCTGATCTTTTTTCCATATAAATTACATCATAAGAATTTTCTTGGGTCATTAAAATATTCTTTGAAAATATGATGTAAAATGGCTGCATAGTATCCTATTGTATGGCACACTAGATACTAAGACAATTTCCTAGTGTTAGGCATGTGAACCGTTTCCAAACTGTTCATTATTTTAAACAATAATAAACATTCTTACACATACATCTTTGCATACATCTCTGACTATTTCTTTCTCTCTCTCTTTTTTTATTTTTGAGATGGAGTTTCGCTCTTTTTGCCCAGGCTGGAATGCAGTGGCATGATCTTGGCTCACCACAACCTCTGCCTTCCGAGTTCAAGTGATTCTCGTGCCTTAGCCTCCTGAGTAGCTGAGATTACAGGCATGTGCCACCACACCTGGCTAATTTTGTATTTTTGGTAGAGACGGGGTTTCTCCATGTTGGTCAGGTTGGTCTCGAACTCCTGACCTCAGGTGATCCGCCCGCCTCAGCCTCCCAAAGTGCTGGGATTACAGGTGTGAGCCACCACTCCCACCTTCTGATTATTTCTTTAGGATAACATACTAGACGTGGGATTATGAAGTAAAAGGATGTGAATCCCTGCAAAGTTCTTGGTGTCTGGGAGCAATGTGTTTTTGATAAACTATGGTACTGTAGTCCCCTCTTATCTTCGGGGGACATGGCCCAAGCCCCCCAGTGGGTGTTTGCAATTGTAGTTAGTATTGAACCCTATATACGCTGTTTTTTCCTATACATACATACCTATGATAAAGTTTAATTTATAAATTAGGCACAGTAAGAGATTAACAACAATAATAAAATAGGTCAATGATAACAATATGCTGCAAGAAAAGTTATGTGAGTATGGTCTTTTTCCATGTGTCTCAGAATGTTATATTGTAGATCCTAGCTACCTGAGCTAAGATCTGAGATCTAAAATCCTGATTTTTTTCCATATAAATTACATCATAAGAATTTTCGGCCGGGCGCGGTGACTCAAGCCTGTAATCCCAGCACTTTGGGAGGCCGAGAGAGCCGGATCACAAGGCCAGGAGATCGAGACCATACTGGCTAACCCGGTGAAACCCCGTCTCTACTAAAAAAAATACAAAAAAACTAGCTGGGCGAGGTGGCTGGCGCCTGTAGTCCCAGCTACTCGGGAGGCTGAGGCAGGAGAATGGCGTAAACCCAGGAGGCGGAGCTTGCTGTGAGCTGAGATCCGGCCACTGCACTCCAGCCTGGGTGACAGGGCGGACTCCGTCTCAAAAAAAAAAAGAATTTTCATGGGTCATTAAAATAGTCTTTGAAAATACAATTTTAGTTGATTTATTTATATATATTTTTTGAGACAGGGTCTCTCACTTTGTCACCCAGGCTGGAGTGCAACAGTGCAATCATGGTTTACTGCAACCTCGACCTCCCAGGGTCAAGTGATCCTCCAGCCTCAGCCCCACAAGTAGCTGGGACCACAGGTGTGCACCACCACACCTGGCTAATTTTTGTGCTTTCTGTAGAGACGGGGGTTTTTCCATGTAGCCCATGCTGGTCTTGAACTCCTGAGTTCAAGCGATCTGCCCACCTCGACCTCCCAAATTGCTGGGATTGCAGGCGTGAGCCACAGCACCCGGCCTGAAAATACAATTTTTAATGGCTGCATAGTATCTCATTGTCTGGCACAATGTACGCTTTTTTCTTTCCTTATTAAGTCAAGAACTTCCACCTTTTCACTTAAAGGAAGCGTTTCACGGCTTCTCTTTGGCATATCCAAATTGCCAGCATTGCTGCTTTTGTGCTTTGGGGCCATGACAAGGTAAAATAAGGGCTACTTGAACACAAGCACCATGATACCTTGACAGATGGCCCCTAAGGGACATGTAGGCGGGTGGCAGCCACAACATGGATACACTGGAGAGAGGAATGATTCATGTCCCAGGTGGGACAGCAGGGGATGGCCTATTGGAGTAGGAGTGAGGAGGCCGGTGTGGCCGGAACAGAAACTTGACATCTATTCTCATGACTCTTTAAGGGAAGGGAACCCCACTGTGACAGCCGGACCTAGGCCAGAAGGCAGGAGAATGGCAGAGGGCAGCTTTCACAGCTCCAACATCTGCTCAGGTGTTTATGGCAGTTAGGAGGGAGAGCATGTCCCAGAGCTGGGTCCCACTGTGCCGGGTGCTGAAAGTCCAGGGCTGACTAGGTCATGACTCTGTGTCTATGTTTATTGTATAAATTAGGCACAGTAAGAGATGAACAACAATAATAAAATAGATCAATTATAACAATATGCTGCAATGAAAGTTATGTGAGTATAGTTTTTCTCTCTATGTCTCAAAATATTGTAGATCCTAGCTTCTAAGTTCAACTTATAAATTAGGCACACAATCCCATGGGGTCAACAGATGGATACTGTTAACAAGCATATGACATGACAGACAGGGGAGGCTTCCTGGAGGAGGTGACATTAGAGTGGGGCATTGAGGGATGAACAGGTGAACTGGATTTCAACAGGCAGAGAAGATATTAATACCTGTTTGCTGAGGAGCACATAAGGGACCCATGGTTATTAGGGTGTGGACCCATGGCTTTGATTTGCGATTATCACTGGGAAGTAGACAGAGAGTGAGAAGAGAAGAGGGTTCAGAAGAGGACCCTGGGCCACATGGCCATGTTGAAGGTGGGGTGAGAAGTGGGGCTGGAAAGTGCTGGAAGAGGGCTGAGGAGGAGCATCAAGGCATGAGGAACACCAGTGGAGTGGGCTGTCACAAGATTTAAGAATGAGCAACGGAGAATATATCACATATTGACGGGAGGCCAAGAGAGACAGGCTCCGAGGAGGGCCCAGGGCTGGCAAGCATCTGGTCCTGGGAGACCCTGGCAGGGGCCGGGCTGGTAAAGTGGGCAGGATAGAGGTGGGGGGCATTTGGTTCCTGTGGCTGTCATGGTAACAAACCACTACAAACTGAGGGGCTTAAACAACACACATTTATTCTCTTACAATTCTGGAGGCCAGAAGCCCAAAATCAGTCTCACTGCGCTAATGTCAAGGTATCAGTCGGGCCAGTTCCTTCTGGAGGTTCCAGGGGAGAGCCGTTTTCTTGTCTTTTCTGGCTCAATTTCTTGGCTTGTGGCTCCTTGCTCCATCTTCAAAGAGCATCACTGCAATCTGCTCCTCCATCAGGTCACCTTCTGCCTGACTCCTGCATTCCTTTCAGAAAGACCCTTGTGATTCCATGAGGTCCACTCAAATCACCCAGGATAATGTCCCTGTCTCAAGAGGCTTAATCTAATCACAGGTGAAAGCCCTATACGAGGTGGCATGGACAGATTCTAGGCCTAAAGACATGAATATGTGTGGAAGCATCATTCAGACTTCCACGGGTGACAAGGGCCCCATGGTGGGAGGGGAGAAGACGAGGAAACAGGAGAGTGAGGATTCACCAGGAGACTTGCCCAAGAAAGGAGAGAGGGATTGGACAGGCTCAGCCAGCAGACCGTCCTCCCTGGAGGGCAGTGGCTTTTAGGAGTTTTCTCCTGAGCCTGTTGTGTCTCCTTTCCTCCTTTCTCCCCAAAATCCAATTAGAAAACTAGAAACATAATCTGTTGTGTTGGCTCCATAGGTCTTGCTTCCTCTCACCCCAGACACCCACTCGCCCAAGGGTCTTCCAAACTGGCTGAGTTGGAACCTGCATTTTTTAACCACAAGGAAAAGCAGCCCAGAGCTACCAAGAATAATATTTTATTGACTTGGAACGAGTTTTGGAATCTGTATTTTTAACAAGCTGCCCAGGTGATTTTGATGATCAGACAGTTTGAGGTGGTTTTCTTTTTTTTTTTTTTTTCCTTTCCTCTTTCTCTTCCCTTCAGTAAACTGTTTTTCAACTTTGTTTTTCAGTGAAAACCATTTCCTCCTTGTCGTGGCGCAGGTCCAGAGGCTGCGCCCATCTCTCCCACGTCAACAGTCCTGTGTCCTTGGCGAAGGACGGTTTTCTCATTCCGTGCCCTTCCTCTCTTCCTGGGCCAAATCCCTGCTCTGCTTCTCCCTGCAGCTCATAAAAAGCTGAATTACCTGAGGTAGGGAAAGCCCCACCCGCTGTCATTCTCAGGGAGGAGTGGAGTCTGCAGAGGCTGCAATGCACAGCTTCCCTTTCCTCCTCCACCCGCATTTTCCCAGAGCAGCTCTTTTCCAGGCCTGGGGGTGTCCCTGGGCCAAGGTGGAATCCAGCCCTGACCACCTCCCAAAGCCAATAGCCCTGAATGAGAGTGCAGAGAAGCAAGAGCTGTTCCTGATGCAGAGCAAAGACATCTCCCAGTCAGGGGGGATGAACTGATTGGGACAAAAGGCAGTTGTTGGCTGAGGAAGGCAGGATCTGGGGGAGTCCTGTGCTGAGTGGAGGTGGGTGGGTGTATTTCCTTGGCTCGCAGAGGCCTCTTGTCTGCTAGGATCAGCTCCTCCAGCCAGTTGCCACCTGGTCCAGCTTTGGGAGATGTGGAGAATGACTTTCACAGTGATTTCCATTGGGCCATGGCATTGCAACAGCTGCAGGAGGGGACACAGCTGGTGCCACCCCCACTCCATCCATTAGAGCTGCTGTGAAGGAATGCCATCCTCCCCATGGGGACTGAGGGGGCCCTGCTTGCTGTGGTTGGTTCCAGGGACCATGGGAAGAGGTGAACCCCTATTTTCAAGGGCACAAATTGACTTTTATTAAAACAAAATTTCATCATCACTTATTCCAGTGACTTCCAAACTTGGCTAAACATCAGGATCACCCAGGATGTTTGTTAAAAAATAAAGATTACAGCCAGGTGCAGTGGCTCATGCCTGTAATCCCAGCACTTTGGGAGGCCCAGGCGGGCAGATCACTTGAGGTCAGGAATTCGAGACCAGCCTGGCCAATATGGCGAAACTCTGTCTCTACTAAAAATAAAAAAGCAGCTGGGTATGGTGGTCCACACCTGTAATCCCAGCTACTCAGGAGGCAGAGGCAGAAGAATTGCTTGAACCTGGGAGGCAGAGGTTGCAGTGAGTCAAGATAGCGCCACTGCACTGCACTCCAGCCTGGGTGACAGCGCGAGATTCTTGTCTCAGGAAAAAAAAAGAAAAAGAAAAAAGAGATGAAAAAAGAAAGAAAAAGAAAAAGATTAATAAAAATAAAGAGTTTTAGAACTCATCCTAGACCAAATCAATCAGAATCTCTTTGGGTAGGCTTGGGCTGGAATCAGTGTGAATCCATCTAATCAGATTGCTTTCTTGATTCCAGAAGGTTGAGCCCATAGAACAGGAGTGAGAAGATGGAAGGGTGAGGGAGCTGGGAGGATGAAAACTTGCGCTTGCATCCACCATTCATTAGAGAGTGCCGGGGGCCAACTGCAGAACTGTAGACTCCTCATACATCATCGTGTTGAGTTTTCAAAACAAACTTACGAAGTGTGCCCAGTTGTTTCCATTTTGCCGGTGAGAAAATGGGAGCTCAAAGTGGCCACACACACAGCTAATAAGAGGCAGAGCCAGGACTCAGGCCCAGATCTTTCTCTTGACTCGTCTGCCATGGAAGGGATCATGAGAAAGCCTGGCCCTAGCTCCGGAGTCAGGCCATCTCATGACCCAACTGTCATGCCAGCACAGGCTGCCTTCTGGACACTTCTCTGGTGGGTTCTGTCTGTCTCAGGGCTTCAGCTGCCCCCTGCTCACTCACCTCACATCAGTCACTGTGTAGCTGGGGACACAGAGGTGGTTGAGACATGGCCATCATCAAGGCAGGGGGTTCATGGAAAGGGCATGAGCTACAACCAGGAGACAGGGCTTCTGGTTCCGGTGCCACCACCCAGAGCTCTGAAAGGGGCCCCAGCACGCTTTCAGAAGGACTAGACTGGGTGGTCTCTGGGGGTCCATCCACTCTTAAAAGGCAGAGTCTGATCACCTGACCACCCTGGCGCCCCCACTCCAGCATGTGGCCCTTGC
The DNA here is from genome assembly GCF_047675955.1 of Chlorocebus sabaeus. NCBI lineage: Eukaryota > Metazoa > Chordata > Mammalia > Primates > Cercopithecidae > Chlorocebus > Chlorocebus sabaeus. Next base: position 42,815,520 of record NC_132917.1, on the reverse strand, counting down.
TGACACATCTGCCCTGCAAGGCGGATGGGCTGTGGCTTCTTGCCTCTTTGGTTCCTTGCAGCACCGAGGAGTTTCTGGTACATAGTAGGCATTCAGTGGGGCAACCCTTCATGGATAATCAGCAATTATGTATTAGGCACTATTGATAGCCTCAGGCACTGGACTAAAATACTAGGAATTCAGAGAGGGCCCTACCTCCATGGAGTTTATAGCCTCGTAGGGGAGAAAGACAGAAAACACCAAGAATCGACTACAACTGTGGTCAGTGCTAGGAAGAAAAATAATAGGATAGTTCAAGAATGTGATTGGGGGGAGTTCTAATTTAGATGGAGGCATTAGAAACATTTAACCTGAGACCCGAAGGATGAATAAGAGCCATATGGAAACTGGAGGTAAGGTGGGAGTGGGGACAGTGTTTTGGGTGAAGGGAGCAGCAGGTGCAAAGGCCCTGAGGTGGGGAGGCTGGACATCAGGGAACCCACTGAGGGCCAGTGTGGCTGCAGGGAGTGAGCTGGCCGGAGGGGCTCAGGAGCAGCAACTGACATTGAAGATGGCCAAAGTCAGACCATCGGGTCTTTTTTTTTTTTTTTTCCTGTCCCCCAGGCTGAAGTGCAGTGGTGTGATCTCACCTCACTGCAACTTCCATCTCCTGGGTTCAAGAGATTCTCCTGCCTCAGCCTCCCGAGTAGCTGGGATTACAGGCACCTGCCACCACGCCCGGCTAATTTTTATATTTTTAGTAGAGGCAGGATTTCTCCATGTTGCCCAGGTTGGTCTTGAACTCCTGACCTCAAGTGATCCACCCACCTCAGCCTCCCAAAGTGCTGGGATTACAGGTGTGAGCCACCGCACCTGGCCGGCCATCAGAGTTTTATAGCAAGAAATTTTGACCTTTGTCCTTAGTGCAGTGGCAAATGTTTGAAATACTATTGTCTTGCTCTGCCAGGAAAGGTTATTTTGGTGTGAAATGGATAGAGGAAATGCAGAGGGAGCCACTAAAGGGGGTTCTGGTAAGATCTGGAGCCCTGCTGGGATAATCTGACCAGAGAAAGTGAGGATTGCAGAGAGCTAGACACACTTGCCCTACCTCCAGCTGCACACAGCTAGTTCCAGCATTGTCCTGACCTTCGGTCTGGCATACAAGGTAGACCCACTGGTACCTGGTGCCTCACTCTGGGGGTGAGGCGGCCACCCACCTAGGTCTGGGCCCTGTAGCAGTTTGGCAGCAACATCTGAGTGGTAAGAGAAGGCAATCTGACCTACTCCCAGAGACAAGAAGCTTTGATTCTTCAAGATCATAAAGTCTTCCCTCCTGTCCTTGGGTCCTCCTGTTGCCGGAGAGGTGAGGTGGGATGGGGTCCTCCGGGAGGGCAGGCTTAGCAGAGCCCGGCACCATCTCAGCGGACACTGCCCTTCTCCTACTCTCAGCGCCTCCAAGGCAGTGAGTGGCTTTCTCTTGTCTAGAGGACATAATCTGTTCCTCACCTGGACACAATGAACCTGTCTGTGGGGTTCGAGGAGCATCAAGGAGGGAATTTAGTTTCCGCAGACTTCAGAGAAGACTTCCTGGAGGAGGTGATGCCTGAGAGCTATCGAAAAGAGAAGAGTGGAAAAATGTTAAGCAGTGGAAAAGCATGAACCAAACTGTGGCTGCATCTTCCCATAGGTATGTGCAGGTAGACTCAGCATTTTACTGTTTCTGGGCATAAAGCACAGTACCATCTGTCCTAGGAAGCCCTTCTGCCATAGTAAATAACCTCCCATGGCTTCCAAAGGGCTCTTGGGCACTTCAGGGATCAGTGCCCAGCACACTGCTGGGGAGGCCAGGCCATGCCTGGGTGGCCTGAGCTCTGGGGGTTTAAGCCAACATGGATTATTGTCAGGAGTGAGTTTCATAGCCTTGCCTCTCCCATTCAGAGGTCTCCACTCCCTACCCAGCAGCCTTGAGTAGGGTCTAGGATTCTTCTCCCCATGTCACAGGTGGGCAGAAGAGGACTCTGCCTTAGGGAAGGTTGAAATTAAGATCGTAAACTAAGTTGGGCTGCGGTTAACTCTTCACAGATAGAGGATGCTCCTTCAGCATGGACTGAGGGCTGAGGGCCCGGATCAGGGCGTCAGACTCCTGGGGTTGCTTGCAGGGTAGAGAGGGCCTCCCTTCTGATCAGTCCCAGGACTCAGCACTGAGTAAAGAGGGGAGGGGCCACACCCATTTGACCAGACGTCCCATAAGGCAAGAGACTCCTGTTTTAGCATCAGAACTGGAAGAGGCCCAGGGAGACTGTCCCTTGAAGCTTGAGACCCTGAGAGGGACACTGGTTATGGGAGGATGAACAATGGCCCCCAAACATGGTCACATCCTTATCCCCAGAGCCTGTGAATGTGTTCCCTTAACATGGCAATAGGGACTTAGTGCGTGCAATCAAGGATCTCCAGATGGGGATAACCCAGGTGTGCCCAACCTAATCTCAGTGTCCTTGGAAGAGGGATGCAGAAGGAGTCAGAATCAAAGAAGAAGGTGACAGGATGAAGGAAGCCAAAATTAGAGTGATGTTCTTTGAAGATGGAAGAAGGGGCCACAAGCCGAGAAATAGAGGTGGCCAGTGAACACTGAAAAAGGCAAGGAAATAGAGTCTCCCCTGGAGCCTCCAGAAGGAACCAGCTCTGCCGACACTTTGACATTAGCCCAGTGAGACTGATTTTGGGCTGCTGGCCTCCAGAATTGTAAGAGAATAAATTCGTGTTGTTTAAAGCCCTTGGTTAGTAGCGATTTGTTACAGCAGCTGGAGGCTAGAGGCGGAGGTGAGGCCCCGAGGAGGCCCACAGACCTGGGCCTCCAGGGAATGTGCGTGAGTGTGCAGGGGTGCGTGTGTGAGAAGGGGAGGAACTTGTCTTCTTCGTGCATCGGGGATTTTCTAGGCAGACAATCCTCCAAAGTCATGTCAACATTTTTCTCTCCAGGAAAAAATAACTCAAGTCTCTATCAGAAACGTCAGAGTTTCACACGCACACCCGTAGACAGACTTGTGGGTGCCAGCGAGGAATGAGCTGCACCCTGGCCCCGGGCACCTTTCATCTTCACCGGGCGGGGAGTTAGGCAGAGGGGGCGGGGGGAACCAACACAGCCACTGTGGACACATTGTGCCATCTGGACTTCCCAGAGCTCTGGGAGTCCTATTGCGGAAGTGCCCCCACCCCCACCACGCAGTGCTTCCCACTTACACCAAATCTCCGGGAAGATTCGACACGTTTCTTAACAGCCGAGAGCCATTGGAATTTCCAGCCTAATCCCAGATGTGGGGCTGACTGTGACGGGAGTTTGACCTCGTAAGGCATCTGAGGGTGCTGGCAGTGCTCTCAGGCCCCCCAGCGCTGGCCCGGCTGGGCTAACCTGCATGGTCCTCCTCACTCTGGGTCCTACCACTGGGCTTTCCATGGCAAGCCAGAGAGAGCCCATGTACGTGGTTTTCACACGTGTGGAGAGCGCTGGGGGCCTGAAGCCAGCAGGCTGGAACCCCACAGTCAGGAACAGGCAGACGGCCTCTGGGGCTAGGAATGGGGGGCCCTGACAGGACAGGAATCCAGAGGGGAAAGGGGACTGAGGGAAAGCCAGAGAGGAGCGCTCAGGGACAGTGGACACAAGCCTGAGGTCTGACGGGGGCTGGATGTGGAGCCGGTTGGGTGGGGATGAGGGAGGCTCAGGGGCTCAAGGGTTTGGTGTGACCTGGGGTCATAGCTGGTGCCTGGCCATGGGCTGCTGGGAGGGTAGGAAGCGGGGACGATGACCCTTTACCCAGCCGGTGAGCCCTAGTTCCTGATGCCAAGAGCTGCTCACTTCAGGGCCAGTGCTGTGGGGGGCAGGTAGAGAGCTGCAGTGCGGGAAATGCATGCCCGTGGCTGGCTCACCCATGGGTGGAGAAAGGCAGTGGCCATGAGGGAAAGTGCAGAGGAAGCCCCGCCAGGGCCAGCGGGTTCCTCAGCAGGAACGTGAGTCCCCACTGGGTGAAAACACGGGGGGAATAGGAATGTCACCCCCTTTGGCCAGTCTGTGACTGGTCACCCCCTTTTGCCAGTCTGTCTGTGATTGTCCTCTTTGTTAGAATAATGGCTCCCCGAAGATGTCCACATCCTAATCCCTAGAACCTGTGAATGTCACCTCAAAGGCAAAGGGGTCTCATAGATATGGGTCTGTTGAGGGTCTTGAGGTGGGGAGATTATCATGGATTATCTGGGAAGGCCCGACATCATCACAAGGGTCCACATAAGAGGGAAGCAAGAAGGTCAAAGGCAGTAGAAAAGGCATGTGTGAGCAGACAGAAGGAAGACTTGAAGATATCACGTGCAGCTGACTTCATTTGTTTGTTTTTGTTTAGAAACAGGGTCTCACACTGTTGCCAAGGCTGGAGTGCAGTGGTCTGATCTCGGCTCACTGCAACCTCTGCCTCCTGGGCTCAAGTGATCCTCCCACTTTAGCTTCCTGAGTAGCTGGAACTACAGGCATGTACCACCACACTGGCTAATTTTTAAATTTTTTGTAGAGATGGGATCTCACTATATAGATCAGGCTTAGCTGACTTTGAAGATGGAGGCAGGGCCCCCAAGCCAAGGAATGCAGGCGGCCTCTAGAAGTGGGAAAGGCAAGGAAATGGGTTCTCCCCCAAATCCTCCAGAAGGAGAGCAGTCCTGCCAACACCTTGTTTTTAGCCCAAAGATGCTGATTTTGGCCTTGTGGCCTCCAGAGCTGTATAATAGTAAATTTGTGTTGCTTTAAGCCACTAAGTTGGTGGCAGTTTGTTACAGCAGCAATGGGAAGTAAACACACTTTCTCATCATGTGGTAGGCTCCAGACTCTGCCCTACTCTCTGTGGCAAGGATTTTCAGCATGACATGGGTAGGGGGCCTCCCTTCTGTCTGCCCCCTAGCACTGGCTGAGCTCCAGTGCAGGGCCTCAGGCCAGGAGCAGAGCTAGGCCTTGTCCAGGGCTTTCCCCTGCACTTTCCCTCATGGCCACTGCCTTTGTTCACCCATGGGTGAGCCAGCCATGGGCATGCGGTTTCTCCACTGCAGCTCTTTAACTGCCTCCCACCATACTCTGTGGCTCCACTGCCCCCCTGCAACAATGAGAATAATGTTTACCAGCGAGAGAGAGAGAGAGAGAGAGAGAGAGAGAGAGAGAGAGAGAGAGAGAGAGAAAGAGAGAGAGAGAGAGCGAGACAGCGAGAGAGCGAGACAGCGAGCGCTCTGGAAGGTCTTGCTTCCTGGGAACTGGTTGTCAGCAACACCTGCTGTAAATGAGGTTTTAACAAACAAATTCAGGGACTGTGCTGAGGGAGGGGAGGAGGTGGCCAGGCTGGGTCAGTGTGTGGACGTGGGACAGTACAGACGACCCCACATCCCTGCCTCCTAGAATGTTGAGATGTCAGAGTATCCCCTTCCCCAGGTCACGTATTTTTCTCCTCTCTCCTTACAAGCTCAAGCACAGACAACTATGCACAAATCATGCAGGACTCACGTGCACACAGATATACACAGGGCCACAAGCAGTGCCAACATGTGCAAAGAGGGAATGGGCAAACACACCCAGAGACACCACCCAGCACCCTTACAAACATGCATGCACCCACAGACACCTACATGCCCACAAACGCAGATACGCCCACTTCCCACACTAACATACCCCCACACGGATGCACACAAATACAGACACACCTAGGCATGAGTCCAGATCACCTATGCATGTGGACCCCTGGACATCTGTGAGCAGGGCGGGAGGCACAGGGCATCCTTCCGTTCCTTCCTCCACCCCAAGCCCTCTGCTCCCTGCTCTGGAGACCTCTGCTGGTGAGGCCAGGAATGGACGGCCAGCCCCTCCTTGGCTCTGGAGCTGAGCCTCGCTGGACTGGGGTTTGGAAGGAGGGGAGATGGGCAAAGAGGGACCAACCAGGGCCAGCTTCCAGTCTTTCGGCACTGCTGCCTCCACCTGGCCCACAGGACTTTATTCACTGTTCATTTCCAGCACCGAAGGAGAGATTTCGCCTGCAAAGATCTCTCTTGGGCTTTCTGCTGACCCAGGCCCACCGTGTTCTATCAGTGGACACTTTTAGTGTGTCTGCTGCAGAGGAGGGATCTCCCTCGACAGAACAAGGCTCCTTCACTTTCCCGTGCTGGCTCCCCACACCCCCCTCACCCTACCAGAGCTGTTTTGTGGCGGACCTGGGCAGGCAGTCTTCCTCCCTGCCGCCCACTGGATATCTGACTGGGCTCGTAATTCCCTGTTTGAACTTCCACCCCCTATGGCCCCTCATAGGTCCTACCCTTCTGCTCTCAAGGGCTTTTTCTTTCCATTTTGTCCTGCAGGAAGGGGAGGAAGTGAAGATCTTCAGACTAAGATGGATGAAGCTGAATTCACATCTCAGCTCCAAGGTGGGATTGGCAGCTCTCAGTAGCTCTTAACCTCTTGGGCAGCTCCCCTGACTGCTCTCAGCCTCAGTGGCACCAGGTGAAATGGAGTGCCTGAGAGTGCCCTGGCAGGGAGATGCAATGAGATGACATGCTTAGTGCTCAGCACCCAGCAGCTTCCCAGGGTGCTGTCTTTCGGAGGCTCTCCAACATCACTGGAAGTAAAAGGAGACCAAGAGAACCGTATCTGCAACTCCTCTAAGGGACAGTTGCATGTTCTGTTTGAATGAGTGGTTTGCAATAGAGTGGTTAGGGATACCCCCCAAAGAGCAGGCTAGTACCATAGCAGTCAGTCTCTAAGGAAGGTGGGGAGGGTCTCTGCAGAGTTTTTGTTTGTCTCATTGAGGCGAGAGCTGAACCGCTCAGAGGAGATGGAGTGTTGCTAACAGGGGCCCTTTTCTCTGCCTACTTGGTAATGGGGACCCTCTTCTCTGTCTACTCCCTCATTCCTCCAAGCAGAGATCAGTTTCTGCTACACTAAATCAAACATAGTAAAAGAATATGGCTTTGATTGGATATGAAATGATTTGCCGCCTGGAGTCTCCATGTGTTTCCACTGGGCCCTTCTTGTCAGGTAGAAGTCAGTTGGGTCTCTCTCCAGTCTTGGCCCTAAAACTCTCTCCAGACCCTCCAGTCAACCCGGCCTCCTCATATCCTCTCTGCCTAGTCTCTGTGCTCACATTGCCACTTAACTTCTCACTCCACACCTCCTTCCCCCAACCTTAGGCCCCTGGCACAACCCATTTTGGAAGCCTCAAGACTTCTTCAAGGATCAGGATTTCCATTTTGGGGAAATCAGATAGTTCTCATATACTAGCCTATTTGGAACGGCAACAGGAACAAGAACAAGCAGCCACCATCCTGCCCAGAAAGCATCTCATGACCTTTCCTTTAAATATCTTCGTCAGGCTGTCCCGACTTTCCAATGGGTTAGATTTCAAAATGTTTCTATGAAGTGGTTTGGCATTTCACACAATGAGCCAATAGAAAGTCGAGAACTCAGGGCTATGAATGGGGCTCAGTTTTCCAGGTTGGGGCATAATAAATGCCCATTAAACCCATCTCAAAGCTGGGCTGACACTCAGCTACACAGGAAGGACAGAAAACCCTACTGTTGCAAGACCTGTAGTAGAAATGGAAAAATCATAATGTGGATCTAAAAAAGTCAACCTATTTTCTCTTGAAAACTGGTGGTTGAAGGAAAGCAGGGTTCTTAACAGGAGGATGGGCAGATGGGTGTGGCATTATGAAGGAAACTTCTAAGTGCTTTTCAAGGGCTTTTGAAGTCGAGAGCCTCTATTCTTCATCATTCTAGTTATCTCTCTGACTTTCAATCTGTCTTTTTTTTGACTTGGGGGTAGTCCTGCTCTGTCTCAGTCAGCACGTTGACTGGGTACACGGAACATACCATGGGAAAAGGACCTCTTGAGGTAATCAGGGTAGGGTCGGAAGAAGGGGAGATGATGGAAGTAGGCTCTGGGATTTGGAATTTGTGTTTTAAAGGTGGCCTGAGGAAGAATGCGCAGAACTGAACCCATTACAGTTTAAAACAAAAACAAAAAACAGGGAAGAAAAGAGAGATTATGGAACATGTGTGATCCCCCCCACCACCTCCCAGACAAGTTCCAGGACTGGCCACCAGGTGACACCGCAGGCCCAGGACAGCTTGGTTGCTGTCTGCAGTCAGTGGGGGGCCTCGAGTAAGTTGGGGAGCCAGCCAGCCGTTCTGATCCGCCTTCATTCTGACTGCCCTGGAGGCAAAGCCAGCCAATGCCCGTCTCCTGCTTTCCCGGGTCACCACCTGGGCTCCCCTGAAGGGATTCCGCTGATAACCAAGGTGAGGTGGGCCATGGTGCGCAGAGGGCCAGGGGTCAGGGAGAAGAGGCTGAATGAGGAGCAGAGGAAGGGGCTTGGGAAGGCAGTCACAGAACCCGATAGCAGACGGAATGGAAAACAATGAACCTTTATTGACAGTCCGCCCCCACTTGCAGGTTCTGGCCAAGGGAGACCCAGAGGGGAAATCAAGCGGCCCCACCCACAGAGCTGCCCACAGATGCAGGTGATTCAGAGTTTAGGTTGGGCCGATAACAGCCCCCACCAGCTGAGAATGGGGCCTTTGTGCAGTGCCCTCCTCGGGATCCCTCACAGCTGGGCCAGCTGCAGCAAGGCTGGGAGGAGGGCTGGAAGGCAGGCAGTGGGGCTGGCTGGGAAAAGGCAGAGAAACCCAGTAGCCTCCACTGTGAAGGGCTGGGTGGGAACTTTGAGGTGCCACAGGGCACATGTGTGGGGGAGAGAGAGGCGTGGCTGGAGCACATGCAGAGAGGTGTGGTTGGAGCACATGCACTTTCCTTACAGATTTTTCATCTCAGCTGTGTCCCCCAGCCATTCACTCATTTCCCCAGGGACAAAAAAATCGCCACTTGCAGTACGAAGGGTTGCAAATGGCTCAAACTCGACTTGGAATCAGCTTGGTGAGGGGGGATGTTGACTATTGGCTCAAACAGGGCAAAGACAGAGCAGGCCCTGGAGAGGCCAGAATGAGGCCTACTCACCCACCAGACTATCTCCTGCTGTCTCTTCTCCCTGCATCTCTCAGGGGTGAGCAACACCCTTTCTTCCGCAAATGGGCTTTGTGCATCCTCCTTCCCCTGCAGAAATAATGCCTGTGGTCGGTTCAGCATTACATCCTCACCGTCTCATGACCAGAAAGGAAATTGTACTGTCTGCTACCAGGCTTGCTTAGAAAAAGTCATGAGGGGAGTTTGAGACCGTCCTGGGCAATATAGTGAGACCCCGTCTCTACGAATTTTTTTTTTAAGTTAGCCGGGTGTAGTGGTGCATGCCTGTAGTCCCATCTACTCCAGAGGCTGAGGTGGGAGGATTGCTTGAGCCCTCAGTATTTCAAGGTTGCAGTGAGCCACAATCATGCCACTGCACTCTAGCCTGAGCGACAGAGCAAGACCCTGTCTCAACCTTTTTTCTTTTTTTTTTTTTGAGATGGAGTGTTGCTCTGTCATCCAGGCTGGAGTGCAGTGGTGCAATCTCAATCTTGGCTCACTGCAACCTCCGGCTCCTGAGTTCCAGTGATTCTCCCACCTCAGCCTCCTGAGTAGCTGGGATTATAGGTGCGCCACCACACCCAGCTAATTTTTGTATTTTTAGTAGAGATGGAGTTTTGCCAAATTGGCCAGGCTGGTCTCAAACTCCTGGCCTCCCAAAGTGCTGGGATCACAGGTGTGAATCACCATGCCCAGCCTTCAACTTTTTTGGAAAAAAGGAAAGAAAAGCAAAAGGCCTGAGAAAGAACCCTGATTGGATCCACTTGAATCATGTGCCCAGTTCTGGGCAATTGTGGTGGTTAGAGGTCATTTTCCCAGATTGAGTCCCTTGCCTGCCCCTGTGGCCAGGGGGAGTGGGGCACACAGCAGACAAATCCAAGAACCTCCTTGCTGTGCACTTGGGGTCTCATGTGGCAGAACTGCTAGTTGTTCCCCAAAACAATTTTCCCTTTTCTCTCATAGACCAAAAGGTGTTTACTGAAAGAAAAACTACATTTTCCAGGCTCCCTTGCAGCTAAGGATAGCTACGTGTCTCACAGTTCTGGCCAATGGGATGTAGGCAAAAGCATTGTTTGCAACTTCCAGATGGTGTCCTTAAAAGGAGGGAACCTGCCTCTGGGACCCTCTCTCCCCAACTTAGTGCAGGCTGGAAGCCTATGTGATGGAGTGTCATCTTGGATCCTATGGGTGAGGGCAGGACCAGAGGGATGGCACATCAGTAAGTGAGTTAGAAGCAGCACAAGTGCCTGATACTATTTTGATCCCAAACTGTCTATGCCTGGACTTTACACAAGAGGAAAGAAACAGCGATCTTATTTGAGTCACTCTTATTTTGGATCTCTGTTATATCAGCCAGGTCTATATCCTAATTAATACATCTTGGGACCTTCTCTTGGTACACGTTGCTGTGGGCTGAAACTCTATCTCCTGTGTGAGGACTAATTTTCTTCCCTCCATCCAAATCCAGAAAAATTCTGCCTGTAACCAGTCTCCCCTCTGCTGAGAGTGTGGCAAGACACACCACAGGGCCAGATCTGCTCACCCTAACCTGAGAAGCTAATTTTGTTTTTCCCCCTCTATCCTGACTCCATGTCACTGGTACATTCAAAGCATTTTGCATGTGGGTTAGAGCAGTGTTTGCTTCAGTTTCAGGAGCTGCTATGGAGTGGAGGTCATGGCCCTGTCATCCGCTGGGGGTCCTGAGTCCTGGAGCCGTGGAGAAATGTAAAGGTATCGCTCCCTGCTCCACTGAGTATGGGAGTGGTGCTCCTCTCGTTAACGTAAAGACTGGCACAGCAAACAGCCCATCTCCCCGTGAGACAGGGAACTAGAGGCCCAGTTACTGAAGGCTGAGCAATGGAACATTCAAGAAGAACTGCTCTTCTCCTGGTACCTGGGAATGTACCAGCCCTAGGATCCCACCCAGATCCTCTATGGCCTAAGAGGGGAAAAAGAAAAGACCAGAGGGCTGGGTGTGGTGGCTCATGCCCATAATCCTAGCACTTTGGAAGGCCCAGTCAGGAGGATCCCTTGAGCCCAGGAGTTCGAGACTAGCCTGGGCAATATAGGGAGACCCTGACTGTATTATTTTTAAAACAGTTTTTAAAATACATAATAAAAAAAAAAAGAAAGGGCCAGAGGGCATAAGAACACTAGTGCGATAGGTCCTGGGTTCCTGGAATTGGGGAGAGGCAGTGTCTGTGATGTGCTATAGGCCAGTATAAGAGGCGAGGCACAGAAAGTCATCGAATGGTTCTGTGTCTAACAATGCCCCACTCTCATTCCAAGCTTTCATAATTAAAGAAGCATAACTGAGTGGAGACCAATTGGGAGAATCCAGAAGGAAACGTTGCCTCGGACCACAAAAACCGGCGGAGGCTGGGCTGGGTTCTTCCTTTACTGTGCTGATTGTGTTGAAGAACAATGGCAAGCAGGCCCACCTTTCTCTTAGAGACTTCCTTGGCTCCCAAGTGACTGGCTTTACCCCTTCTTCTTTCCTTCAAGCCTCCTCCCTTAGACGTGGGCTCCCTAAGAGCCAAAATGGTGCCTTTATCCTCAGACCGGAGTCAGAAGTCCCAGGGAGTTCCAGGGCCACGGGAGCCCGCAAGCCCCACCTGAGCCAGAAGGAAAATAGTATTCGGTTTCCAGGCTCGTCCTCTGTCCCCACCTCTAACCAAGACAGTTCTCCACACTGGTTTCCCCTGACACCAGCACTGTAGCCAAGGAAGGGGCCGTGACTTTTTGATCCTCCCTCCAGTGAGGTACATTAAGCCCGAGGGACAAATGGGCTGGTAACACAGTAGCATGGGGGCGAGATGCTGACAGTTGACCCTTCCACACCCATGCCATTACGAGAAACATGCAGCCATTTGTAGCTTGTGAGGTGTAGCCAAGACTGATCATCCATGAGACCTGGGGTCGCCTCCCCTCCCAGGACAGCCCGACTGACTTCCTTCTCTGCTGAAGCTGAGTCCTGATGTGCTGCTTACCCCATAGGCTCTGCCCCTCCCCTCTGCTCTTGCACAACACATGCTGGAGCTTTTGCACCACAGTCAGCACACTCCCCTTCTTGAAGAGTATCTTCAAGCTCTTTTTGGAATGCTGCCTCCTCCTCCAGGCCTTGAACCACCACCTCCAAGCAGAGTCTATTTAATCTCACATTCTCTGCACCTCAGGGCTAAAAGATGTGGAGTTTTGGCCTTATTATTCCTCATTGTCATTTCCAGCACATTACTCCCAACCTCTTATACAACCCTGCACCACCGACACTCCTGTCTCCTGCTATGCTGCCCTCTGTCCTCTCCCTGTCAGCTCCCAGCCCCCATGCACTGGAAACTCGAGCTCCAGCCTCCTCTTCTCCACTCCACCTCCTGCCAGTATCCTAGACAAATGGAGGGACCTATGTCCACACTCTGACCTCTGGTTTCCTTCAGCCTCATCTCAAAGAATTCTGGCCTTAGCTATTCATTTATCCCTGAAAACTTTATGGTCACCAGAAAGCCTCACTCCTTCTGAAATCAGAAATTCTCTCCTTTGACTATATGTCACCTCCAAGCCTGTCTGCTTCCTGGCCTGGACGCCCTGCCACAGCTCTCTGTCCTCATGGAGCTCTCCAGTCCATTGGTACCTTCACTCCTTCTCCATCTGTCAACCCCTCCTGCCTTTACTTCTGTCCTTTCCCACTAAGATTCTATGGCTCATGAAGGAATCAACGGGCAATATTCATGCAACGGAATACGCTAAGCAGGCTAAACACATGAGCCACAGCAACTAAAACAATGTGGATGAATCTTAGCAAGATACAATTAAGCCAAACACTTAAGTCCCATAAGGTTATGTAGAGAATGGTACCCTTTTAATGAAGGTAAAGACAGCTAATATGAAAAGATGTCTATAATTTTTGAAAATATAGAGAGATGCAATAAAACCATATAAAAAGGAAAGCAGGGTTGCACCTTGTACACAGAATTCAGGATGATGACCACTTTGAGTGGAAAGAGGCAAAGGGATGAGATGTGGAAGGGGAACAATGTGGTGAAACGGGGGTCACTGTCAGAACTTTTGTTTCGGTGGTGGTTTTGCAGGTGCCTATTACATCTTTAAAAATTACAAATTAGGTTGGATGTGGTGGCTCACGCCTGCAATTCCATCACTTTGGGAGGCCCAGGAGGGAGGATTGCTTAAGGCCAGGAGTTTGTGACCAGCCTGGGCAACATAGCAAGACCCTATCTGTGTTTGCCCCTTTTGTATTGCTGTAAAGGAATACCTGAGACCGGGTGATTTATAAAGAAAAGAGGCTTATTTGGCTCACAGCTCTACAGTCTTTACAAGAATGGCACCGGCATCTGCACAGCTTCTGCCAAGGCCTCAGGAAGCTTTTACTCATGGAGGAAGTCAAACTGGGGAGCAGGTGTGTCACATGGCAAGAAGGAAAGCAAGAGAGAAGGGAGAAGGTGCCAGGCTCTTCTTAAAAACCAGATCTCACGTGAGCTCATTACCACTCATTACACTCAAAGCCATTCATGTGGGTCTGCACCCTTGACCCAAATACCTCCCATTAGGTCCCACCTCCAGCATTGGGGATCACATGTCAATGTGCAGTTTGGAGGGTATAAACATCCAAGCTATATCAGAAAAGTATATATATATATTTTGAGACAGAGTCTTGCTCTGTTGCCCAGGCTGGGGTGCAGTGGCATGATCTTGGCTCATTACAACCTCTGCCTCCTGGGATCAAGCAATTCTCATGCTTCAGCCTCCCAGAAGCTGGCATGTGTCACCATGCCCAGGTAATTATTTTGTATTTTTAGTAGAGGGGTTTTCCCATGTTGGCCAGGCTGGTCTGGAACTCCTGACCTCAAGTGATCCACCCACCTCGGCCTTCCAATTGGAAATTTGGCTTAATTGTATCTTGCTAGATTCATCCACATTGTTTCATATTGCTGTGGCTCATGTGTTTAGCCCGCTTAGGATATTCTGTTGTGTGAATATTGCCAGTTGATTCATTCATGAGCCACGGCTTAGTGGGAAAGGAGAGAAGTAAAGGCAGGAGGGATTGACAGATGGAGAAGGAGTGAAGGTACCAACGGACTGGAGAGCTCCATGAGGACAGAGAGCAGCGGCAGGGCGCCCAGGCCAGGAAGCAGATGGGCTTGGAGGTGCTGAGATTACAGGCGTGAGCCACCACGCCCAGCCCCCACCCCCAATTTTTTTAATTTTAATTAGCTAGGCATGGTGGTACTTGTCTGTACTCCTAGCTATTCTGGAGGCTGAGGCAGGAGGATCGCTTAAGCCCAGGAGTTCTAGGCTACAGTGAGCCATAGTCACACCACTGCCCTTCAGCCTGGGCAACAGAGCAAGACCCTGTCTCTAAAAATAAAAAGAAACAAATTAATAGCTAATTAAATAAAAGTAAACCATGCATGGGTCAATGATGAGTGTATCAAGGAACCAATGCTGTGGGTAGATGTAGGGAGTCCAATAAAATAAAGATTCCATAGGTTATTATTACATTACTCTCTTGCAAATATACTGATCCTTCCTCATTGTCTCACCACAGAATCCACAATCTCCCTGTGTCTGCACCAATCTTTTCTCATTCTTTCAATCACAGTGGAAGAAGCATCCTAGTTTCTTCCGTCAAAGAAAAATTCCATGTCTTGTTTCCTGAGTCCCATCTTTTCTCATCTTCTCAAGGACTTTGTTCCTTTGGTTATCCCCACGCTCTCTCTCCTCATCAATCTCTCCCTCTCTCATGGATTATTTCCATCAGCACACAAACATGCTCCAGTCTCTCCCATTCGAGAAACAAATTTTTATTAGGACAAAAGTTAGGCTGCAGGCCAGGCACGGTGGCTCACGCTCGTAATCCCAGCACTTTGGAAGGCTAAGTCAGGTGGATCACCTGAGGCTTGGAGTTTGAGACCAGCCTGGCAACATGGCGAAACCCCATTTCTACTAAAAATACAAAAATTAGCCGGGCATGGTGGTGCGCGCCTGTAATCCCAGGTACTTGGCATGTTGAGACAGGAGAATCACTTGAGTGGTGGAGGTGAAGGTTGCAGTGAACTGACATTGCACAGCTGTATGTCAGCCTGGGCAACAGAGGGAGACTCTGTCTCAAATAAATAAATTAATTAACAAAAGTTAGGCTGCTGTAACAAAGAGACCCCAGAAGACAGTGTTGCAAACAACAAAGAGACCCCAAAAGACAGTGTTGCAAACAGGCAGAAGGTTAACTCCTGTAGGAGTCTGGGAAGGCAGAACCAGGGTGATACAATAGCTGCTTCTTTCTGTTGCTCTCCCACCCTTAACTTGAAGTTTCCCTCCAAGGTGGATGCTTCAGCCGCTGACAGCACTTCCACCTTCCAGCCAGATGGAAAGGGATAAAGAGGAAGAAGATATACCTTCTTCCTATGAAGAGCATGGCCTGGAAGTTGCATACATCATGTCCGCTCACATTCCATTGCCTCAGACTTGGTCACGAGACATACCTAATTGTAAGGGAAGTTAGGAAATAGAGCCTCTAGCTGGCTGTTAAATGTGTTCAGTTGAGTATTCCACCACTATTGAAGAAGAGGAGAATGGATATTGATGAAAAGCTAGCAATCTCCACTATATTCTGCACCTTTGGTTACCCAAATAAACGCACATTCTCTTCCCAAACATGGAACATGGTAATCCCCTACCCAAGTGTGAAGCCCACAGGTCCTATCCATCACTACAACTGTCTCAAGGTCCAGGCTTTCTTGGTAGTTGTCTGATCTTTATATGAAGATCAGATATTGGTCCAGTGATGTATAAACTAAAAGATAAGTCATCTATTTGTCCCTCTCCACCAGCCAACAACACGTACACAATATACAAGAGACATAGGAACAAGATAACCACAATTAAAACTGCCATTTGGAAAGGGACGAATAGAGAACCCATAGCAGGCACAAAGCAATTAGTAAATCCCACTGGGCAAGAATTCCAAAGGTTCCCTGCCTCCCAGGGGACTAAGTTCCTTAGTACCGATTCCTGGGAAACATTTCCTTTATCCATTATTCCCTGCGGCTCCTGGCTCTGCCTTTTGAGAGGTCCTTCCTTGTTTGTTGTCCTTCAAGGCCACATCTGAAGAGGCCACTGGAGAACATGCTGTGCTAGGGTGGCGAGAGTACGGGTTTTATAGCCCATTTCCTGCTGGTGCAGGTTTGAAAGCTCAGGGCTTGCTTTAGGAGTTGAGCAATCCCGTAGTTGTGCAGGCCAGGCTTGCAGACTTTCATTAATTAATCTCCCTCAAAAACTTAGTATAACAATACATAAATTAAATTTAAAAGAATGATTTTATTTATAATCATATTGAAAAACAAAATCCTTAGGAAAAATTTAACAAAAGAAGTTCAAGACTTGTACATTGGAAACTACAAAACATCAAACACCATTAAAAAAAATTAAAGAAGACTTAAGTAAATGGAAAGACACCCTGTGTTCATGGATTGGAAGACTTAATATTGTTAAAATGGCAATATTCCTGGAAATGATCTACAGGGTCTATGCAATCCCTATTAAAATCTAGCTGTCTTTTTTGCAGAAACTGAAAGCTGATCCCAAAATTCATATAGAATTGCGAGGAACCTAGAATAGCGAAAACAATCCTGAAAAGAAAGAACAAAGTAGGGGGACTCACATTTCTCTCTTTCAAAACTTATTACAAAGCTATAGTAATCAAGACAGTGTGGTACTGGTATAAGGATATACCTGCACATACAGATCAGTGGAATGGAACTGAGCTCTAGAAATAAACCCTTACATATATGGTTAACTGATGTTCAGCAAGGGTGTCAATACAATTCAACGGAGGAAAGAATAGTGCTGGGACAACTGAATATTCACATTCAAAAAGTATAATTGAATCCTTACCTTACATCATATAAAAATTAACTCAAAATGGCACATAAGAGGAAAAAATGCCATAACATAGTTATTAAATATATTTCTCCCAAAAGTAAAAGCAAAATGGATCCTAGAACTAAATGCAAGAGCTAAAACCAGAATACTTTGTGACCTAAGATGAAACATTGGTTTCTTAGATATGACAGCAAAAACACTTAAAAAAGAAAAAATAGATACATTGGATTTCATCAGGGTAAAAAACCTTTATGCTTCAAGGAACAGCAGCAAGAAAGCAAGAAATATGACCCACAGAATGGGAGAAAATGTTTGCAAATCCTGTGTCTGATAAGGAACTTGTATCCAGAATATATAAAGAACTCTTATAATTCAATGATAAGAAGACAAAAAACCCAATTTTTAAAATATGCAAAGGGGCCAGGTGTGGTGGCTCGCATCTATAATCCCAGCACTTTGGGAGGCTGAGGCTGGCAAATTGCTTGAGTCCAGGAGTTCGAGACCAGCCTGGGAAACGTGGCAAACCCCATCTCTACCAAAAAAAAAAAAAAAAAAAAAATTAGCCAGATGTGGTGGCACATGCCTGTAGTCCCAGCTACTAGGAAGGCTAAGGTGGGAGGATCACTTGAGCCTGGGAGGCTGAGGCCGCAGTAAACCATGAGTGCTACTGCACTCCAGCCTGGGTAACAGAACAAGACCCTGTCTCAATAAAATAAAATGTGCAAAGGATTTGAAAAGACATTTCACCAAAGAAAATAAACAAATGGCCAATAAATACATGAAAAGATGCTCAACATCATTAGCCATCAGGGAAATGCAAATTAAAATCATAATGAGAAAGCACCCCACACCCAGTAGGATGGCAATAATAAAAAAGACAAATCATTACAAGTGTTGAAGACAGTGAGGAAAAACTGGAACCTTCACACACTGCTGGTAGTAATGTCAAATGGTGCAGCCATTCTGGAAAACAGTTTAGCAGTTCCTCAAGGGGATAAACATAAAATTACCTTGTAACTCTGTACTTTCACTCCTAGGTGTATACATATCCAAAAGAAGTGAAGACACATATCCACACAAAAACTTACATATTAATGTTTATAGCAACATTATTTATAGTAGCCAAGAGTGGAAATAACCCAAATGTTCATCAGCTGATGATCAGATAAACAAGTTGTGGTCTATCCATACAATGGAATATTATTCAGCTGTAAAAAGGAATGAAATACTGATGCATGCTACAACACGGATGAATTTTGAAAACATTGTGCTAAGTGAAAGAAACCAGACACAAAAGGCCATGTGTTATATAATTCCATTTATATGAACTGTCCATAACAGGCAGAGCCAAAGAGACTGAAAGTAGATAAGTGGTTGCCAGGGGCTGGAGGAGTGGAGGGAGGCGAATTGGGACTGACTGCTAAAAGATACAGGATTTCTTCGTGTGGCGATGAAACTGTTCTGCAACTATGTAGCAGTGATGGTTGCACAACTGTGAAAATACTAAAAACACCTAAATTGTATACTTTAAGAGAGTGTAAAATAAAGTGTGAGCTTTATTGTATGTGAACTATCTGTCACTATAGTTATTTTTTAAAAACAAAACAAAACAAAAAAAACAGTACAGTATACTTCTACCCTATTGGTTTCCAATCTGTTCCATGAGCAACTAACTCAGGCAAAAAGCTGGTAGACACAGTTCTGAAGCCTGCAGACACGTATATGCATATTATTTACTGGTCTGGCCATCTCTATACTCTGCGATCTGTCCATCTCACCCTGCTGGACCTAATGATAGTTCCTGAGGTTATCTGTCAGAGTAGGTCTGAGTGAAAAAGCAACACTCTTAATCTGATCTTGACTGCTGGGTTAACACCCATTGTCTGTCAGGGAATTCTTAACTGAGCTGATTGGGGAAGGATTAGGGCCATAGTCTTATTTCCTGGTACAGCTGCCTCTGTGGAGCCACTTGAGACCACTGCTTCAGTTCAGAGCACAAAAGCAGTTGGCTTTCTAAACATGTGGAAGCTCAAAAACACTGGACTGTCAGTCAACTTAGATGATCGGCCACAGGCAGGAAGAGCTCCATCAGCAAGGGTGCGTTCACTTTCATCTCTGCTTGCAAACTCCTGGCTCTATTCTGAGTTTCTTTGTCTTACAGGGCCCTGCACCAAGTGGAAAGAAGCCAATACCCACCAAAAATTGGACCTTTTCTAGCTACCTTGCCCAGAACTGGAAGCTCAGTAGGCATGTGAACTGCCTTCCAAGATATCATAAGAGATAGTGTTACCAAATGCTTTGCATAATATGAGCCACCAGCCTTCCAACCTGAAATATCTGCCCACTGTTTGACAATATCCCTCATGCCTCATATTTAGAATTTTGCCACACCAACACTCTACTTCTAGATATACGATTCAGTGTTAGTTAGGATATGGTTTAGACTGCTGTCACAAAAAGACCTCAAACTACATTGGCTTAAACAAAGTAGAAGTTTGTTTTTCTACTACGTAAGTTGATGGTCTAGGGCTGATACACCGTGGTTTAGTGGTTTTGGAGGACTCAGGCTTTTCATATCATATTACTTCATGATTCTCAATACGCTACTTCCATCGCAGAGTCTAAGAAAGACAGCGTCTGCCATAGGTTGGATTACTCAGGGAACTGCCTCTGAGACAGAGATTTGCAGACAGGGGTTTTATTGGGAGACCTGTTGGGGTCATCCCTCATGGAATGAGGGACAGACATGAGAGAAATAGGGCTGGGCACAGGCGAGAGTTGAGCTGTGACACAGTCACAACACAGGCCTTGGCAACCCACAGAAGCTCCGCATCTGGGGTGGTCTTGAAAGTTGTCTCAATGAAAGCACGGTGCTGGGCTTATTACCCCAGCACTCATTGTATTCAGGCTCCATATGATACCTCCAGGAAGGAGGCTTAAATTTGGGAGACAAGTTTCTGTGGAAAGACTAAGCTGAGCCATGAGCTGACAATACTCTTAGCAGTTGGGGGAAGGAGTACTTATTTTAAACGGGGTATTGGGGAACACACCACAGGGTCCTCCAGAGCTGCTGTGATTCCTACCATGAAGTTTATCCATCCGGTGGGAGGTGGTAAGCCCCCCACAGCACTTCCACTCACGTCTCATTGGCCAGAGTTAGCCACACTGTCGCAATGACCTGGAAGAGCCATGTGCTCAGCTAACGGCTCAAGAACAAAAGCAAAAGTGAAGATTGGGGTCATTGGGTCATCTGCCCATGTTCTTTGCTTCCATATCCATCTCCAGCCATTGCTCCGGTTGTCCATTCCTCCTCAGAACCTGGCGGGGGCAGGGAGCATGGTTTCAGGCTGATTCAAGTGCATTACACTTATAGTGCACTTTATTTCTATTATGATTACATTGTAATATATAATGAAATAATTATACAACTCACCATAATATAGAATCAGTGGGAGCCCTGCGCTTGTTTTCCTGCAACTAGATGGTCCAATACGAGGGTGATGTGGGACAGTGACAGAATATGAGGCATTAGATTCTTATAAGGAGTGCACAACCGAGATCCCCTGTATGTGTATTCCACAACAGGGTTCATGCTCCCAAGAGAATCTGATGCCTTTGCTGATCCGACAGGAGGCGGAGCTCAGGCGGTAATGGAGCAGTGGAGAGCAGCTGCAAATACAGATGTAACTTCGCTCACTTACCCACCACTCACCTCCTGCTGTGAGTTCCTAACAAGCCACAGCCCAGTTCCTAACAGGCCACGGACCAGAACCAGTCCATGGCCTGGGGTTTGGGAACCCCTGCTTTAGGTGATGAAAGTGGAAGATCATTGCATAGTTTCCACGGGTCCTGATACAAAGCCAGAGCTGCTGGGGTTTAGTTCTGGTTCTTTCCTAACTGCACAATGGGGATATGGCAGCACTGGATGTCAAGATGCTGAGATGGGGTCATGTCCCAAATGATCCAGGAGCAGGATGGGGTGACATCATGGGACCACAGGAGCCAAGGTCCCCCCAGTCCCCAGCTTCCCCACTGGGACAACAACATGGCTCCCATATTCAGCTCACCTTTCATATCCAACACTCCATAGTTGGGGCAACCGACTCAACCTGGTAGATAGCTCTTTCTACTCTCTCCTCTTCCCTACAGCACCCCACTCTGTGTCCAAGCTTCTGCCTTCCCCCAGAGAGTAAGGAGGTGAGCTGCCCTTTGAATCTGCAGTGTATGACCCAAAGATACAAACTGTCAGGGGCCTCAACACATTTTGCATTCATTTCTATTCTTACTAATAAAACCTAGCACATAGTAGTCATTCAATAACTACTTGGAGAATGAACAAGTGCATGAATGAATGAATGGATTAATTAATTAATTAATTAATTAACGGACAGATGGATGCAATCACTGCTCAACTTTGCTCTCCATGACCCCCAGCTCCACTCTTTGGGAGATGACTCTTTCCTCTGGGATCCTTGCAAAGAGGCCATCATGCATGAGGCTCACCTTCCTCTCCCTCTAACTGAAACCCACAATGATGGGGCTCTATCCACAGTTTGGCCCACTGCCCAGCTGGTAACGATGCCCCATGTCCCCATCAAATGTAATTCTACATAATTAGTTCCAAATCTGTTGCTGGCCAGTGGTGGGGCTGGCAGGCACAGGCAGTGCCACCCAGGGCCATGTGGGAAGCTCTCAGAACCACGTCTGTGTACTGTTCAGGGTGGCAGATGCCTACCTCCATGTCCTCCTGCCCCCCAGAACCCTCAGTTTGCCATCTCTCAGAACTGAAGTTGTGTTTCCTTTCATTTCTCTTCAACATCTTTCCCTGATATGATTGATGTCTGCTGGTATTCATGCCCCTGAATAGTTCCCTCCCACATTGAATAGGGTTGCCCTGTTGAAACATTGGGATATTCTGGAAATGACCATGTGTGACTTCCAAGGCAAGGTCATAATAAAAAACATTGCAGCTCCTACCTTGTCGCTCAGATCACTAGTTTGGGGGAAGCCAGCTGCCATGTCATAAGGATGCTCAAGCAGTCCTACAGAAAGGTCCAAGTGGCCAGGGGCAAAGGCCTCCTGCCAGCAACCAGCACTAGCGAAAGGCATGTGAGTGCGCCATCTTACAAGCAGCTCTTCCAGCCCCAGTTGAGCCTTCAGATGACTGCAGCCCCGGCTGACATCTTGACTACAACTTTATGATGGACCCTGAGCAGAACCTCCAGCTAAGCTGGTCCCAAATTTATGACCCCCAGAAACAGTGCAAGATGATACATATTTATTGTTGTTTTAAGCTGCTAAGTTTTGAGGAAATTTGTTGCACAGCAAGAGATACCCAATACACTGAGTCACTCCCCTAACCCACAGCACAGGCTGAGTCCCCAAACCTGCACTAGAAGCAACAAAGAGGGAGAAGCCATTTCAATGGAGCTAACTGTGCATTTGGGGAGAAAGATTCATCCTGAGTCCATCTGGGGCCCATGAGGGTAGGTATGGGATCTGGTGGGGGTGGTCTAGGGCCTAGACCAACTAGCCCTGGTATAGGACACCAGGAAAACAACTCAGGGCAGGATACAGAGGGTCCTTGGGCAGGCTCCTAGAGCTCCTGGGGGGCTTGGAAAGACCAGGGTGATGAGAAGAGAAAGCACTGCAGGTCAAGGAAGCAACACAATTATCTGTGAGCCCTCTCGGTAATATAACCACAACACAACTCTGTTACTGATACTACTGACCATAATGACAACCAGAAGAGCTGCCTGCCCTCTGAAGCATGATGAACAGGTACTTCCACGTTGTCTCTTGCACTCTTAGGTAAAACCCAGTGTACACGTGCTTTTATTATACCCATTTTACAGATGAGAAAATTGAGACTCTGGGATGTTAAGAAAGTGGCTTGCCAAAACCCACCCAGCTAATAAGTGCAGGGCCAGGATTTGAACCTGAATAGTCTAACTCCACAGGCTCCATATAAGTGGCCTAGAAAGCAGCATGGGTCCTCCATGGGGCCTCCTGTTGTGCACCACAGAAGCTCTGGCTCTGAGGCCCACTTTGTCCCAACCCTGGAGTTAGCTGAGTGGCTGGAGCCATGGTTGTCCACAGGCTTAAGGCTGCCTCAGCACCCTCCTGGCCTGCTTCCCTCCTTCCTGGTTCCCTGGCCCCTGCACCTGCTGGATATTCTCCTTTTCCTAGCTCTGGGGGCCTCTCAGGCTCACTGCAGGTGCTGCAAGGCAAGGCCCCTTCTGTATGCCGCTGGGCCTATCCTGCTGTCTGTGGCCCTTAACCTATAGCACAAAAGGTCTGCGTGGGCCTGGAAGCAGGGCATCAGCTGAGGGAGCCGCGTGCGTGGTCAGCCCAACCTGGCCTTGTAGTGAGGAGTTTCAAAGCTTGAAGCCTCCTTCTTTGGGAGATACTGCAAAGGTGCCAACCCTTTGCAAAGGAGCCCTGGCATCAGAACCCTCCCCAGGGGTGTCTCACAGAGTGGGGGTGCCCTGGGCCCTGCAGCTCATACTCCTTGAGGAAAGCAGGCTATGGAGCACCCTGGGCAGAGCTTTGGGAGGCCTGCAAAGGATTTCTGTGCTGGCAGCAGGAGATACACCATGGCTCGGCAGAGCATCCGCAAAGTCCCCACCCATGACAAGGTCTTCTAGGTTGAGAGCGGGCTGGGGAGTGGGTTGGGCAGCCGGGGTGCCAATGCAAAGAGGCCCCATCGAGGCACGAGACGCAAGTCTCCCGGGCATGTCCTGCCGTACTCCCTATGAGGCCTGGGGAACGGCGCCATGCCTCCCTGTGCACAAGGTGGCAAGAGGAAGAACCAACCGTCTGACCCTAGTGAGAGGGGAGGAGGGCAAGGCCAGCACCTCACCCCACACAAGCACAGGAAGAGGGGTGGCCCCGCCAGCCCCAGCTGAGATGACCCCCACCCTGTTAGAGGAGGCACTGGTCTTAAAGGCACCCGCTTCCTCCACCCCACCTTCCATTTTCCAGAGAGGCCAGAGGCAGAGGGGTGCAGAAGAGAGAGCAGAGCCCCCTTCCCTGGGCACATCTGGGCTCACTGCATGGGAAAGGGCCCTGGGAGAAAGGACGATGGGAAGAGACAGGCCAGGCCTAAGGAGGGAGAGGGCCTGAGATCAAAGATAGGAGAGAGGAAGACAAGAAGGAGAAGCAGAATGAGAAGGTTGGAGAAATCCAAAGAAAGAGGCAGCTAGGGAGAGTAGTAGGTAGGCGGAGGGCAGGCAGGATAAAAAAAAACAATTCTTTTTGAACAGGCCCGGGGCTCCTCCAGCACGCTAACTCAAAGATGTGGGCAGCTGAGCCTGCCTGCTTTGTGCTGTGGCTTTCTCAGTCAGTCCAGGACCACTGGGAGGAGAGTGGTGGACACCCAGCCAGCGCCTCCCCCAGCAGGAGCACCCACAGTCTGTGATGACTGCCCCCAACACCCTAAGTCAATGTTTAACCGTGGCCCGAGCCCAGGAATGCTCTATCTGGGACAAGCAATTACAGGGGGTTGGGTTACAGTCCCACCACTGGCAAGGGCTTGGTGGCAGGAGATAAGAAGGTGGCACCAGGAAGGGCTGTGTGTGTGCTCAACCGTGGGCTCCCAGCACACCCCCGGGGCTGGCTCACAAGGCTCCATTGTTGGGGTCTGGCTCCCAGCCCATCGCCAGCCAGATAGGAGCTGCTGTTTTGAGAAGGCAAGAAAAGCACACCCCAAGTTCGTACAGATCCCGTACCCCATTCTTATCAGGTAGAAGGTAGGGAGCTAGCAAAGCTAATGTTGATTCAGAGAAAAAAAGGAAGAAATATTAGCAATCATGGGAAAAGTCAGTTCCAGCAGCTGAAGGCAGGAGGGGAGTGTCAAGGGCTGGGGAAGAGGCCCCAGAGTTCTGTGCTGAGTGCTATGGTGCGGGAGTGGAAACCAGGCATGGCCATTCTGCTTCCTAGGACTTGAAGTCTAGTTAGGAAAAGAATAGTTCATTTCTTTACCTAAATATACAGGCTCTGTTGTAGGTGCTGGGGGGATTCAAGTTGCTGACCTACTAGTGGAATGTGCTTAAAAATAGAGAGCTGTGAACATCTGCACTTAGCTGGGGGGACATGGTGGGTGAGACAGAGGGAAGGCGGGGGTCACTCCGGGGTAGACAGTCAGGCAAGGCCCTGAGGGCTGAAGGAGAAATGCAGATTATTACCAGGAGGCTGGGTGTGAATCTCAGATCCTTCTCTACCAGTGGATTCTAGGAGAGGAATTTTGTCTCAGTGAGCCATAATCTATAAAATGAAGAAGACAGGAGAAACTACCCAAGGTAGTTAAATAGAGGATTGGAGGAGAGAAGGCATGCAGGCGCTGAGCACGAGGTGGCCCCTCTGGAAATCAGTATCACAAATGGGCAAATCACAGGCAGCTGGTCATCCAACGTGGGAGCTAAAGTGTGGAAAATGTGGGCTAGACCCCAAGCTGGTGCTGTAGCCTAGGATCGGGATAGTTGGCAAGGAGCGGGGAAGGCAGCTCTGGGGGAGAAAGGAGCCCAGCCTGCCGTGAGGGTAGGGTCACATCCCCTTTTTCCCCACCACGAGGGGCCGGCACACCACAGATATAGAGGGCAACTGCCATCACCACTCAAAAACTCTGAGATGCCAGTTTAAAGTGTGTTCTAAAATGCAGATTTGGAAGAAAAGAGCTGAGTGGATCACTTTACAGATGAAAAATCCCTAGAAAATGTCAGTTTGGGCCGGATGCGGTGGCTCACACCTATATTCCCAGCACTTTGGGAGGCCAAGGTGAGTGGATCACCCGAGGTCAGGAATTCAAGACAAGCCTGGCCAACATGGCAAAACCCTGTCTCTACTAAAAATACAAAAATTAGGCAGGTATGGTGGTAGGTGCCTGTAATCCCAACTACTCAAGAGGCTGAGACAGGAAAATTGCTTGAACTCAGGAGGCAAAAGTTGCTGTGAGCCAAGATCGCACCACTGCACACTAGCCTGGATGACAGAGTGAGATTCAGTCAAAAAAAAAAAAAAAAAAAAGGAAAGGAAGGAAGGAAGGAAGGAAGGAAGGAAGGAAGGAAGGAAGGGTGTCAGTTTGTAGAATCTGCTGCCCCAAAAGCAATGAGTAAAGAAGCCCCTTCACTGAAGACTGGACACTGATGAAGAGGCAAGGGAATGGATGTTGTGGAAGGTTGGTTGCTGGGGACCTACTGATGAGAAAGAGCCACAGGGTGACCTCCTGTCTTGTGCATGCAAGTCATGCACTGCTGTGGGTCTGCAACAAAGCTGCCCTGGGCAGACAAGGCATGGGAGAAAGAAAGGGATTGTGTTAGTCTGCTTAGGCTGCCATAACAAAATACCAGACTGGGTGGCTTCGACAACAGACATTTATTTCTCACAGTTCTGGGGGCTGGGAAGTCCAAGATCAAGGCGCTGCCAATTTGGTTACTGGTGAGCACTCTTGTCCTGGCTTGCAGATGGCTGCCTTCTAGCTGTGTCCTCATATGGCCTTTCCTCTATGTAGCAGAAGAGAGATTTCTTGGCTGGGCATGGTGGCTCATGCCTGTAATCCCAGCACTTTGGAAGGCTGAGGCGGGCAGATCATGAGGTCAGGAGATCAAGACCATCCTGGCTAACATGGTGAAAACCCATCTCTACTAAAAATGCAAAAAATTAGCTGGGCGTGGTGGCACGTGCCTGTAGTCCCAGCTACTCAGGAGGCTGAGGCAGGATAATCGCTTAAACTTGGGAGGCAGAGGTTGCAGTGAGCTGAGATCGTGCCATTATACTCCAGCCTGGGCAATGGAGCAAGACTCCGTCTCAGAAAAAAAAAAAAAGAAGAGAGATTTCTCATGTCTCTTCCTCTTGTTATAAGGACACCAGTCCTATGGGACTAGGGCCCAACCCTTCTGGTTGCATTTCACCTTAATTACTTCTTTAGAAGCCCCATTTCCAAATGCAGCCACAGTGGGGGTTAGGGCTTTGACATGAATTTTGGAGGGGCACAAACATTCAGTCCATAACAGAGGCCTTCTTTGGTGTGCAGAGACAAGAGAACGCAGTGTGCAAGGAGTTAAGGCCTTTCCTGGGACTAGAAC
Source organism: Chlorocebus sabaeus (assembly GCF_047675955.1). NCBI lineage: Eukaryota > Metazoa > Chordata > Mammalia > Primates > Cercopithecidae > Chlorocebus > Chlorocebus sabaeus. Next base: position 42,788,531 of record NC_132917.1, on the reverse strand, counting down.
AGACTCACAGATACTATCTTCCTCCTAAGGCAGTTATGGTTGACAGCACAAGAGGAGCTACAAGGGGCCCATTGCTCCCTAGAGCCCTGAGAACAGTTGCTGGAGAAATTCTTAAATCAGTAAGAAACAGAGTTAGCTTCTGCAGTTATTAATTTCTACTAAGTAGAAACTTAGTAATGGTAATAACCGACCATGCCTAAGAGTTTGCGTTTCTTTAAATCTTAACCATTGGTGGATAGCAAGTCTTTATGCTTCTTAGTTTAAGGGAAAAAAGCAATTACAGAAAAAGCATGCTAGGGTAGACAAAGAATACTATCTTCCATCTCCTAATTATGAATACCTTAGAAAATCTTAACTGGTTGGTTCACATTATAATGTTATTCATTACACATTGTTATATATTATGTATATACAACATATGCATAGTATATTGTTCACCTTATATATTGTTATTCATGTGGTGATGGCTGAGTGAATAGCAGGCAGAGTGTTTAAGGAGGAAGAAAAATAAACTTTTAGGCAGCCTACGTGCCTGTTATTTTATATACATCATCTCATTTAATCTTAATAACAGCCATGAAAAAATTAGCATTAGTCCTATTTATTTGTTTGTTGGCTCATTAGGGAAAGGTTAGATGAAATTTCCTCCATTATTACAAAAAGGGAAACTAAGGCTCAGAGAGGTGACATGATTCTGAAAGTTCTCCAGCTAATAAGTGATAGAGTCACGATTCATACTCTGGGGTTTCTAATGCTGATGCCCATGTTCATTACATTCGTTGCTACCCTAATTTTGCACACCAAGACCATTGAGGCCATAACAAATGCTGTGCACACAAGCACCCAGCCCCTTTGCATGGCCCTGTATGCTCACATGTGCCTCATGTGCAGTGCTCACACATGTGTACACACAGGTCTGTGCCTGCCATATCCCCCTTGCTCACATGCAGCCACAGGTTGGCTATCCAGGTCCCAGCTGGAGAATGTCCATGTGATCCTGACACAAGGTCAATATGACATCTGCTGCTTCTCCTTCTGAACACCAAGCCCTCAACCTCCAATTGTGAATTCTTCTTTGCCTCATCCTTTTATAGAAAGTAGAGGCTACACACAGTTTCTGGGTCCTTTGTCTCTGTCTGCCCAGTCTTGCAAGCTGGCCTTGACAGTGGCTCCTCTACACACCTTCAGTCCTGTGCCAGTTGACCCCACCCAGCAGGCAGCCATTTCACTGTGGGGCTTCCTGCATCAATGCACCAAATTGCACCCTGTCGCCCCCATTCCAGTGTTCAATGTGCCTGACTCTCTACTTAATTTTTAAGACTTAAGTAAGTTAACTTCTTCAGGAAGCCTTCTCATCTCCCACTCAAGGCCAGGTTGGGTGCCCCTTCCCTGAGCACCCATTGTACCCTAAATCCCCTTGTAAGAGCCCCCACCCTTCCTTGAGGTACGGATCTCTTTTCTTGTCTATAGTAGTACCTCTACTACTAGACTGGGAGCTCTCTGAGGGCAGGCACTGGCTCTACTGTCCTTGTATCTGTGGAGGACAGCTCATAGTAGGTGCTCAATGAGGGCTACCAAATTTAACAAAAATACAAGATGCCCAGTTAATTCTGAACTTCAGATAAACAATGAATAGTAATAATAACATAATAACAATTAATAAAAATATTGCATTATTTTATCTGTCAACCCAATGCCCAATAAATATGGATTGCATTAATTCATAGGTGAATGAGCAAACAGCACAGAAAAAGAAAAAGCAGTATATGTGGAAGGAAGCAAGAAGAATCAGCTGGCCAGGAACCTAAGACTTGTCCAAAGACGTCACAAAGAGTAAAATGAGGAAAGTCCAGTAGCCAATGCCCAGAGCAGTTCCTTGTACCCAGTGAGTACATAGTACTCCATCAATAGTGACTGAGAGACTGAATGAATATTTTGCAGGTGGGAGGTGGTGTTGAATGCTAGAAAAAGTAGCAAAGATGGCAAAACAGAAAGGGAGGGTATGGTGTCAACTGTGGCTTTGGTCATGGGACATTTGAGGGAGTCAAGTGAACAGCAGGTTGCAGCCTCCAAATCCCCAAAACTCGGATTCACAGAGTGGCCATGTCCTTATAAGAAATCAAGACTCTCCTCCCCGGCATTGTAGGAGTCTGTGCCCGCCTCGGCACAGGGGCAGTTCAGCAGTGGTCGGGGCAGCCAGCCTGGGCTGCAGAGGCCAGGCCCGCAGGCACAGCCGCCCCCTCCAGTGGGACCTCCACTGTCATCCTTGGCCTAACTGGATGCCAGAGGATCAAGGATCATGATAATTGCAAACCCCGATTCTCCCCTCCCCACTCACAGAGCAGAGGAAGCCACAGTTCCCCTGGGGCTCCTGGAGGGCAGGAGTCACAGCTCCCCCATCAGACTGGGCTTCCCCTGGAGCTCTGCATGCAGAACGGGCCTTGGGGAGTTTCCCGAACCCTCTGAACCCTCTGAAACATGCGGCTGGGCTCCCAGGCCCCAGGCTGCCAGGCGGTGTTGTGGGGAGAGGGATGGTGTTGAGCTCCGGGGAAGAAACAGACCCCCATTGTCCCCCTGGGCCTGGCAGCACAAAGGGAGCCTGTGTCATGGCAGCAGCTGTATGTGGCTGACTGTGGTGGACATTGGCCTAGGGGAAGCATACAGCCTGGGGGACTCCGTCTGCTTCACATCCCTCCTAGTGGGACCTGTGGGCTGGTTCTGTGTGCCTGAGGGAAGGCATGTATGTGGGGGCCACTGGCTGTCTCCCATGGTGCACACCGTGTGTTCACACCAGGAGGTCTGACTGAATGCGGGCAAGTGTATTCTTGCGTGTCTGCGTGTGGCGATACGTGTGTGCCTGGGTGAGTCTGCAAGTACATACGCATATGGGTCTGTGAGTGTGCGCATCGCATGGAGGGCAGGTGATACTTCTGCCCACGTGGGAGCCCAGGTGCCCAAACAGGCTGCCTTCCCCAAGAGCCTGGCCAGAGATGGCAGAACTGGCTGCCGAGCTTTCTTGGGAAAAAAAAGCACCAAGACTGGGACCAAGGCTCTGTCCAAGGGAAACTCAGGCTGTGCACACACATGCGCGCGCGCACACACACACACACACACACAGTGGAGGTGCTGTATTCTGCCTGGTACAGTGTTAGAGGGCGGGGCAGGGCAGGGCGGGGTGGGGGGGGGTGGGTTCTTCTGTGAGGTGAGGGCTGCCCAGATGCTCCTGGCACTTTGGGTGTGGCTGCCTCCTTCACTCAGCCTCTCCTTGTCTCTGGCCTTGCCTTCCTTTCTGCTTCCTGGCATCCTGGACGATCAGGAAGCTCTTCCGGGTTGGGGACCCTCACACAAGGAGTGGCAGGGTAGAAAGGCAGGAATGGCTGAAGCTCTTCCAGGTTCAGGACATGTCCTGAGAGCTGAGCTGCCCAGTATGGCCTTGCATCCCTCCCACCCCAACCCCCAATGAATTGGATCCCACCCACTCAGCCTGCACTTCCAACCTTACCAGAATCAGGAAATGAGATTTCAACTCCATTCAACTAAATCCAACAAATATTTACAGAGGATCTTCTAAGCACTAGGTTCTGTAAAGCTGGGAGGGGCAGGGAGAGGCCCTTTTCTGGGCCCTCCCTCCTGGGATGAGTTCAGGACAACAAGGCCTTCCTTTCGGCTTTGCTCCCTACTGACACCCACAGCTGCTGCCTGCACCCAGCACTCACACCCCTGCCCACTGGCCATGATCAGAGGCCCTGCCCATGAAGGATGCATGGAGGAGCCTCTCAGGGATAATGCCTACTGCACTGGTTCCCCCCTCGCCCCTCCAGGGGTTGCCGTATCCCCTGCCCCCTTTAGGAGATGGTGCAAGGAGCTGACGAACTCCGAAGCTTGGGTTTCCTTCTGATTAGAAGGAAAAGCTGTTACTCTCCACGAAGAGGGCTCCTCTGCCTTCAGAGTCCCACCTGCTGGGCTTCTGAAAATGGACAGGCATCTCCCAGCTTATCCCATGGGAAAAGACGGAAGCTCCCTCCCTCTATCTTGGTCTCCAAGGAAAATATGCATTATGACCCTTTGGGTTAGGGGTAAAAATATTGTGAGTTAGTTATTTTTTTCCATCTAGAAATTTAAGAATGATTTGCCAAATATTTAATAAATGGATTGACACAATGCCCTCTCTCAGTCTGTCCTGAGTCTGTCAGTCTGTCCTCAGACTGTCCTGAGTCCCCAAAAGGTTCTGTAGGAATTCCGGGGATGAAGGTGAGTTCCTCAGTGTGGGATGTGCCGGGGGGCACCTTCCCACTCTGACTCCCTTTCAGTGAACGGCTTCGTTATAACCGTGTAATCATCCCAGCACGTCACCAGTGTGGCTGGTTTTATAGAAATGATGCCTCAAACAGAATATTTCCATACTTCATGAACACGAGAGGTAAAACAGAAAGCTCCTCCTTAGGCAGTATGTTCTCTGGGTATCAAATCTGAGGACAATGTGTGCAGTTTTCTTTGACAGAAAGGTGAGTAGGTTCTAGATCACTGACCTTTTCTACAAGTGGCTATGAGCAGTGTGTGACCTCAGTGGGTATTTCAGACAAAAATGGTCTGTCCTACCATATTATAGTGGACATTTTAACAACAAGAGAGAGAAACAGCTTTCAAATAAAAAATATGCTAGGGAGAGAGCATTTTGGAAATGGTTATTTGGAAATGTTTCCATCACAAGGTGATCTTAGCGCTGAAAACAATGTAAATATGTCAGTTATTAAAAACTCTATCTACACAATTAAAAAAATAAGCTTGGGGCCGGGTGTGGTGGCTCACACCTGTAATTCCAGCACTTTGGGAGACTGAGGCGGGCAGATCATGAGGTCAGGAGATCGAGACCATCCTGGCTAACACGGTGAAACTCCATCTCTACTAAAAAGAAAAAAGAAATGCCGGGCGCGGTGGCTCAAGCCTGTAATCCCAGCACTTTGGGAGACCGAGTCGGGTGGATCACGAGGTCAGGAGATCGAGACCATCCTGGCTAACACGGTGAAACCCCGTATCTACTAAAAAATAAAAAAAATAAAAAAAAACTAGCCGGGCGAGGTGGCGGGCGCCTGTAGTCCCAGCTACTCGGGAGGGTGAGGCAGGAGAATGGCATGAACCTGGGAGGCAGAGCTTGCAGTGAGCTAAGATTGCGCCACTGCACTCCAGCCTGGGCGACAGAGCGAGACTCCGTCTCAGAAAAAAAAAATTACAAAAAATACAAAAAAATTAGCCAGACGTGGTGGTGGGCACCTGCAGTCCCAGCCACTCTGGAGGCTGAGGCAGGAGAATGGCGTGTACCCAGGAGGCGGAGCTTGCAGTGAGCTGAGATCATGCCACTGCACTCCAGCCTGGGTGACAGAGCGAGACTCTGTCTCAATAATAATAACAATAATAATAATAATAAGCTTGGAAAATGTTTCAAATAGAGTTTAAGAGAATTTTGAATCAGTTTGCTAAAATTATAAAAACAAAACCTTCCAATTATTTTTCAAGAACAACTGTCTGAAATTGGGAAACATGGAAATTTACCAGCTAAATGTCAATTTGATTGCATCGTGAGTGAAATATAAATGCCATGAAATAGTGGGTGCAGCGAATGGTGCACTTCTATCATTTGGTAAGGTCTCTCTTATAGCAATGGCCATTATGAATACTAAGACTCAAAATAAATTGAACCAAATGCAGGGCGAGCTGGCTTACACCTGTGATCCCAACACTTTGGGAGGTCAAGGCGGGTGGACCACCTGAGGTCAGGAATTCAAGACCAGTCTGGCTAACATGGTGAAACCTCGTCTCTAGCAACAACACAAAAAGTTGCTGGGCATGGTGGCAGGCATCTGTAATCCCAGCCACTCGGGAGACTGAGGCATGAGAATTGCTCGAACCCAGGAGGCGGAGGCTGTAGTGAGCCCAGATTGCGCCACTGTAATCCAGCCTGGGTGACAGAGTAAGACTCCATCTCAAAAAAAAAAAAAAAAGTTTCCATGAAAATCTCTCCAACAGAGGACATCTATATGCTGCCACCCCAGTGTGCGTGGTCCCTCACCTTATGAATCATTGCAAGATTAAGGCAGGAAAAAGGTATGCGTGTGGACAGCCAGCATGGAGTCATGGTTAATAGCATGGGCAATTCCAGAGTGGGGCTATCTTGGATCCACCCCGGCGGCCAGTTCTAGCTGAGTGATGGGCTAGTTACTCAACCTTCTTCTACTGCGGTTTCTTCTTCTGTAAAATAAGGAAAATAACAGTGTTTACTTCATGGGGTTTTAGGAAGATTAATTAATATTTGTAAAGCACTTAAAATAGCACTACACAGAATATATATGTACACACATCCATAAATAAATATATATGTATATGAACTCCTACACTTCAATAGCAAGAAGATACCTCTAATTAAAATATAGCCCCAAAATTTGAACAGACATTTCACCAAAAAAGATATATAAATTTAAAAAAATATATAAAAGATGTTTAACCTCATTAGTTATTAGGGAAACACGAATGAAAACCACAAGGCAACAGCATTACACACCAATCAGAATGGCTACAATTTAAAAAATGGACAATACCAAGTGCTGAGGAAGACTCAGAGCAACTGGAACTTTCATTCATTGCTGGTGGAAATACAGAATGGTACAGCACCTAGGAAAATACTTTGACTGTTTCTTATAAAGATAAATATCCACATATAAAATGATTCAGCACCCCTACTTCTAGATATTTAGGGAAAAGAAATGAAAACACATGTATACACAAACACACACAAATGTTTATAGCAGCTTTATTCACAATTGCCCCAAACTGGAAACAACCCAAATGTCCATCTCTGGTGAATGGATAAACACACTGTGGTACGTCCATACAATGGAATACTGCTGAGCACTAAAAGGGAACAACCTACTCATATACACAATGTGGGTGAATCTCAAAAGCAATGTCAAGTGAAAGAAGCCAGACACAAAAAGATTACATACTGTGATTCCACATACGTGTCATTCTGGAAAAAGGCAAAGTATAGGGATAGAAGTCAGACCAGAGATTCCTGGGGGTAGGAAGAGGGGAATGACTGTAAAAGGGAATAAGGGGACTTCTTGGAGTGATGAAACTATTCTGTATTTTGATCGTGATGGTGGTTACATACCTATATATATTTGTCAAAACTCATTGAGCTGTACACTTGATAAGGGTGAATTTTATTGTATGTAAATTATATTTCAATAAACCCGATAGAATAAACAGTGCTTAGCATATCATAAATGCTACATAAACATTTAATAAAGCAAATACTTCAAAGCATAGAATAATTATAGATGTATACACCCAATATATTACCAGGAATTATCTTTAAGTGGCAAGATTATTATAATTTTTAATTCCTTCTTTGTGTTTTGTGTATATAAAATAGAGTTTAAAATATATATGTAAATGGAGAAACTAATTCTAAAATTCATATGTAAGTGCAAAGAAACTAGAATAATCAAAACAACTTTTGAAGAAGTTGAAAGACAAACACCATCTGATTTTAACACTTATTATAAAGTTACAGTAATCAAGACAGTATGATATTGTTATAAAGACAAGACAAACAGATGAATGGAACAGAATTGAGAGTGCAGAAATAGATCCACATTTAAATGGACAAATGATTTCCTACAAAAGCATAAAGGCAATGCAGTGCAAAAAAGGATAGTCTTGGCCAGTCGCAGTGGCTCACGCCTATAATCCCAGCACTGTGGGAGGCTGAGGCAGGAGGACTGCTTGAGCTCAGGAGTTCAGCCTAGGTAACATGGTGAAACCCAGTCTCTACAAAAATATAAAAATTAGGCGGGTATGCTGGTGCATGCCTGTAGTCCCAGCTACTTGGAAGGTTGAAGTGGGAGGATCACTTGAGCCTGGGAGGACAAGGCTGCAGTGAGCCATGTTTGTGCTACTGCACTCCAGCCTCCAGCCTGAGTGACAAAGCAAGACACTGCCTCAAAAACAAAACAAAACAAAAATGATAGTCTTTTTCAACAAATGGCACTGGAACATATCCAGATGCAGAAAAGTAAACTATACTTTGCACCATATATAAAATATAACTTCAAGTGGACTCTAGACCTAAATGTAAAATCTAAAACTGCAAAACATCTAGAAGAAAGCCTTTTTGACCATGGAGTAGGTAAAAATTTCTTAGCTATAACACCAAGAGTATGATCCATAATAAAACAAATTGGTAGGCTGACCAACACAGTGAAACTCCGTCTCTACTAACACCTGAATCCCAGCTACTCGGGAGGCTGAAGCACAAGAATCACTTGAATCTGGGAGGCAGAGGCGGCAGTGAGCTGAGATCATGCCATTGCACTTCAGCCAGGGCAACAAGAGCAAAACTCTGTCTCAAAAAAAAAATTTTTTTTAAATAATTCCAGGTGCAGTAGCTCACATCTGCAATCCCAGAACTTTCTAAGGCCAAAGCAGGGTGATCCTTTGAAACCAGAAGTTTGAGACCAGCCTGGGCAACATAGCAAGACCCCATCTCTACAAAAAATTAAAAAGTAAATTAAAAATTAGCCAGGCATAGCAGTATGCACCTGTAGTCCCAGCTAATTGGGAGGCTGAGATGGGAGGATCACTTAAGTCCAGGAGGTCAAGACCAACTTGGGCAACATACCAAGACCTCTTCTCTACAAACATTTTTAAAAAATTAACTGAATGTGGTTGTGCATGCTGGTAGCCCTAGCTGCTAGGGAGGCTAAGGCAGGGGGATCGCTTCAGCCTAGGAGTTTGAGACTGCAGCGGGCCATGATCTTGCCACTACATTCCAGCATAGGTGACAGAAAGAGACCCTGTCTCTAAAAAAATTTTTTTAATTTAATAAGAAGAAAGCAGCCTAAAAAATGGATAAAAGATCTAATTCCACTAACTATTAGAATAGCTAAAATAAAAAAGACTACACCAAGTGTTGGCAAGGATGTGGAGGATCTGGAATTCTCATACACAGCTGATGAGAACTTAAATGGTACAACCACCAACCACTTAGGAAAACATTTGGACAATTTCTTAAAAAGTTAAACATATGGCCGGGCGTGGTGGCTCAAGCCTGTAATCCCAGCACTTTGGGAGGCCAAGATGGGTGGATCACGAGGTCAGGAGATCGAGACCATCCTGGCTAACATGGTGAAACCCCGTCTCTACTAAAAAAATACAAAAAACTAGCTGGGCGAGGTGGTGGGCGCCTGTAGTCCCAGCTACTCAGGAGGCTGAGGCAGGAGAATGGCGTGAACCCGGGAGGCAGAGCTTGCAGTGAGCTGAGATCCTGCCACTGCACTCCAGCCTGGGCGACAGAGCGAGACTCCATCTCAAAAAAAAAAAAAAAAAAAAAGTTAAACATACACTGCCAGGCACGGTGGCTCATGCCTGTAATCCCAGCAGTTTGGGAGTCCAATTCCTGTGGATCACAAGGTTAGGAGATCGAGACCATCCTGGCTAACATGGTGAAACCCTGTCTCTACTAAAAATATTTAAAAATTAGCCAGATGTGGTGGCGGGTGCCTGTAGTCCCAGCTACTCAGGAGGCTGAGGCAGGAGAATGGCGTGAACCCAGAGACAGAGCTTGCAGTGAGCAGAGATCGCGCCACTGCACTCCAGTCTGGGCGACAGAGGAAGACTCCATCTCAAGAAAAAAAAAAAAAAACTTAAACATATACATACTGTGGCCGGGTGCAGTGCCTCATGCCTGTAATCCCAGTACTCTGGGAGGCTGAGGCAGGTGGATCACCTGAGGTCGGGAGTTTGAGACCAGCTGAACAACATGGAGAAACCCTGTCTCTACTAAAAATACAAAATTAGCCGGGCGTGGTGGCACACGCCTGTAATCCAGCTACTCAGGAGGCTGAGACAGAAGAATTGCTTGAATCCAGGAGGAGGTTGCGATGAGCTGAGATCGTGCCATTGCACTCCAGCCTGGGCAACAAAAGTGAAACTCCATCTCAAAAAAAAAAAAAAAAGTTAAACATACACACACTGTGCAATCCAGCCGTTCCGCTCCTAGGTATTTGTCCAGAGCAATAAAAGTGTCCATACGAAGACTTATTCATCAATGCTCATACCAGCTTTATTTTTAATAGCCTAAAACTGGAAACAACCAAAATGTCCATTAACAGATGAATGGATAAACAAACTGTGTTATATCTATACAATGGAATATTACTCAGCATTGTAAAGGAATGAAGTATTGATACATGCTGCAACAGGGATGACTCTCAAAATAACTGCTGAAAGAAAGAAGCTAGGCAAAAAAAAAATACCTACTGTTTGAGTCCATTTATATAAAACTCTAAAACATTGAAACTATAGTGACAAAAAGCAGATCAGTGATTTCCTGGGGATGGGGGGAATGGGAAAGAGGTAGAAGGAAGGATTACATAGGAGGAAACTTTTAGGGTGATGAAAAATTCATTTTCTTGATTGTGGTGATGGTTTCAAGGGTGTATAAATATGTCAAAACTTATCATCTGAGGTACACTGGAAACATGTGCAGTTTATCATAAGTCAATTATACCTCAATAAAGCTGTTAAAAAATAACTGATTACTTTTGCAAGGCAGAAATGTGAGAATAAGGATATTATATTATATAATGCATTTTAATATTTCATTACTGTGTGGTTCTACTTAATTATTCGTATACTAGTTAGAAAATTTTGTGATGTACAGATTATGGGTGTACCCTTATAGTTGCCTGAGTTTGATTTTGTGGTCAGTTCTATAAAATTTTGTATATCAGTCCCATGGCTAGGAACATAATCCTTTATTAATATATTGTCTGTGGGAAAATCAGAATTGGCTTATGTGACATTTACATAGTTCCCTCCATCTGCCCTGGGCTTCCTCTTCTTAAATCCATCTTACACACTGTTGCCAGACCTACCTTTTTAAAATAAATCAGACCAAGTGGTGTAGCTCACGCCTGTAATCCCAGCACTTTGGGAGGCCAAGGTGGGAGGATCACTTGAGACCAGGAGTTCAAGAGCAGCCTGGGCAACATAGCAAGTCTTATCTCTACAAACATTTTAAAAATTAGCTGAGCATGGTAGTGTATGCCTATAGTCCCAGCTATTTGAGAGGCTAAGTTGGGAGGATCACTTGAGGCCAGGAGGTCAAGGCTGCAGTGAGCTATGATCGGGGCCCTCACTCCAGCCTAGGTGACAAGACGGAGACTCCATCTCAGAAAAAGAAAAGAAATCAGATAGCATTCCTTCCTCATCAAGCCCCTGAGTGATTCCAAATGGTAAAGTCTAAATTCTGGAACAGGAGGTTCAAGCTCCCTCACAACCACACCATCTCCCTCACAGTCCTGTCTTCCAGGACCCTGCCCCCTCCTTATGACTCTGGACCTTTCACCAGGTGCTTTTATCACTTCAAGCTTTTGCTCAAACTGCCCAACTGTCAAGTACATCCTCCCCTTTCACATTCCTTGTGCATCTGGATAATTCTCCTACCCTTCAAGACTCAGTTCAAATATCACCCCTTACTGGAAGACTTCCCAGATTTCTCCCAGACAGAGTTAATTAATCACCATTTTCACTGCACTCCCATGGCGCCTTGCACATGCCCATACTAGTGCATTTATTTCATTGTATTGTAGTAATTAAGGTGCAACTACATTAGGTTTAATGCTCAGCTGCTATAACAAGAAAATCCCCAAATACCAGTGGTTTAACCAAGTTCATTTCTGTCTCGCATCCAAGTCCTAAGTGGCATGCTTGTTCAGCTCTGCAATGTTGTTGAGAGGCAAGCCCCTTCCACGGTCAAGCGTGCCTCTCCAACAGTCCACCTTCCAGCCATCAGGACAGGGGAAGGGGACAGTGTCTCCTGCCTTTTTATGGCATGATCTAGACTTGTACCAGCACTTGATTCACATCCCATTGGCTAGAACTTAGTTACAGCCACATATGACTGCAAAGGAGACGGGAGAATGCATTTTATCCAGGGGTCCATGAGTTTCACTAAAAGTCAGGTGCTGGACTATTATGAGAGGCAAGGGAAAAGTGGATCTTGGGGTACATTATCAGTCTCTGCCACAGTTCACCAATTTAGTCACCCAACTATCACTCTTCTTTTCACACACAAAAGACAAACACTACCTTTGGAGGAAAACCATCTCAAGTCCCACACTGTCCTATGCCGTACACCTCAGTCAGGCCCGGATGTGGCTACTTGTGGCCCGGAGACCAGCACATTGAAAAACACGTCATTTGCCCCCACCCTCCCCTAACACATAATGATGGAATATCGTGGAATGGAATGATGGAACAGGAACCACATACCACAATTAAAAAACATCTCTTTTGGAAAATCAAACAATGGGAACTGCACAGATGGCCCCAGTCTATAGCAATTACCAAATAATGCTAGTTAGAAATTATAAAGACTCTTTGCTCTTCCATTTTCTGGAAGTCATTCCCTTGTCCAGTGTTTTCTTTGGTCCCTGGTTTTGCCCTCTAGGGGGCTCTCATTAGGTTATCATCCTAAATCTGAAGTGGGCATTGGAGAACATACTTCTTTCAGTCTTCCAAACTATTTGCTTCTAGTCAGTTCCATGTGCAGGTAACTCCAGCCAAAGGTCTTGTCTTGACAGAGTTTGCCAGTCTGAAAACTCTGGTTCTATTTTTACTGGCATCTGTGCTCTCCCCAGACCCCTCTCTCAGCTGAATGGCAGTTATCTTCAGGCCATCTGAGACAATAGGGTTGGGTGGAAAGGGAACACCCTTAATCTGATCTTGGCTGCTGACTGGCTCCCATTGTCTGGTAGAGAATTCTTAACTGGTAAAGCCTGAGAATGACTCAGGGCCATCATCTTACCTCCCACTACAGCTGTCTCTGCAGCACCAACTTAGGTTGCTGCTTCCGTTTGGGAACTAGAAGGCGCTTGGGTCTTCTATCTCTTCAAAGCTCCAAATTCCGAGACTCCCAGTCAACTTAGATTACGGGCAGCAGGCAGTGGGTTCTCTTGGCCAAACTATATTTCCTTCCCTCTCTTCTTGCAGACTGGCCAGGTTTAACTCCATTGCATTCACCTCTCTTTTCCAGGAATTTGCTGAAAGCGGCAAGTAGTCGATACTCGCTGATTGTCAAGTTGTCCTAGAGTTACAGGCTCAGAGATCATGTGGTCTCCCTGCCAGAGGACCACAGATGACAGTTTTACTGAGTCTTTTGCCAGAGCACAATGAGGGTCACTTGTTTGGGTGAGGGAGAAAGGACAAGATGGAGGAAGGTGAACAAGAAGGCACAATCCATGTTGCTTCCGGGTTCTTCCTCACCAACATTCCCGTGCGCGGGAAAATGCAGCCCGCCCCAGGAAGATGCAGATCAACTGAGCATGCGCCAGATGACGTCAATCCGAAGAGATCGAAACTTACCTGGCCATGCCTATGGAGACGCCCCTATCACGCCCTTATCCCGCCCACTGCCCTCCCCCTTCCAGTACCAATGCATAAAATTCTGCCACTGGCAGGAGCCAGTGTGACTTCTTCGGCCCCCGCATTTGTGGACTGGAGAACCTCACCTGAGAGCGTTGGTGCGACTTCCCTGGCCCCCCACACCTAAGGACCAGAGAACCTCGCCCGAGAGTGTATGCATATTTGCAAATAAAAGGCTGCCACTTTCTTTGCTCGTTTTGGCCTTTATTGATATTTAGTCTTTGCATCTATTAATAGTAGTAATAGAGAAACAAAACAGCTGGTGCCGAAACCCGACCTGGGAAGAGACCCTTCCTCAACATCCCCTACGGGTCTGAGGAACCTCCTCCCCAGTGAACTGGCTCCCACCCCAACCAGCCACCAACACCGAACAAGTGTTCCAGCTTTCCACTGGTACAAGTGTTCCAGCTTTCCACTGGTGCCGCTCTAAGAATTTCTTCTTCGGTGAGTACTCCCCTTTGTTAACCATCTCCGTCCCTTTCCGTGTCCTTGGCCTAGAGTCGTACATATGCCCAAGGACGTAGCCACCCTGTGGCGCAGTGATGTGTTCAACTCGGAGACGTCTGTCTTGAAGTTCCTCAATTCTCCATTAGTGGCTCCAGGAGCCCCTGGTCTCCAGCAGCGGCAAAGGACGCTTCGCCACTGCATGAGGTCAGTTTCCATTTCTGGTGGTTAAACAACGGGAACCTCACAATTGAAAATCCCTACGAACACCCCTTTAGGGTGTCTCCTCCAAAACTTGGAAGCCTTACATTTAGCTCAAGATTTAAAACGAAAGCGGCTAATTTTCCTCTCCACTGTGGCATGCCAAAAACCCGGGAGGAGACCCCACCTCAAGGCCCCCTAAGGTCCGAGGAGCCTCCTCCTTCCATGCTGCGGATGGACCAGGACCTAGACATGGCTTTCCACACCTCCAAGTCTCCTAGGGGTGAGTATCTCTTGCCTCCCTCTCATACTCCTTGGCCAGAATTCCTGCGCAGGCCCAAGGTTTTTTGGTCACAGGTGACCCACAGGAGAGTTCCCAAAGGTAGAGACGTCTGCCCAAAGGAACTCCATTCCAGTCCGTATGAGACCCGTCCAGGACGGAGACGTCCGCCTGGAGGTAATCTCCATTCCGGCTCCAGGAGCCTCCCGGTCTCTAGTGGCTCCAAAGGACGCTTTGTAGCCAGGTAGAGTTCAGTTTCCGCCTATAGGCGAGAGAAAGGCAATAGGAAATCCCCAATCCAAAATACCTAGAGACACCCCTTTAGGGTGTCTTCTAACTAATCTCAAAACTTTGCAATTAGAGCAAGATCTTAAACAAAAGCGACTGATTTTACTCTCCACTGTGGCGTGGCCACAATATAAATTAGACAACCAGTCTCAACGGCCGCCTGAAGGCACCTTAGACCATAACATTTTAATTAGATCTCTCTAATTTCTGCCAGAGGCTCGGAAAGTGGTCAGAAATTATCTATGTTCAAGGCTTTTAGGACTTGCGCTCTCGCCCAGACCTGTGCGCCCAGTGTTAAATGGTCCAGGTCTTGTTAGCCTAAACCCCTAAACCCGGCCCTTGGCCCCCACCTCAGCAACTGAGGAGGACTCCACCTCCATTTCAGATGGGGCAGATGGCAGGCGACCTCCCTCCCGACTTTCCAACCCCCCTCCCTATGGACTTCCTACCGCCCCTCCCGACGCTCCTCCTTCAGCCACTCCTCTCACCCCTCCCTATGGAGCTCCCATCGCCCCGCCCGACACTTCTCCCTCAGCCACTCCTCTTACCTCTCCCATTTCCGTCCACACTCGCTCCAAGACCGCGGTAGTGGCCCCCATTAGTCAGCCCTCTACCAGTCAGCCTGCCCCAACCCCCTCTACCAGTCAGCCTGTCTTAACCTACCCTACTGGTCAGTCTATTCCAACCTCCCCTGCTAGTTTGTTGGCCCCCCCCACCGAGAAGTTGCCGGAGCCGAAGGCGTGGTTGGAGTCCACGTCCCCTTTTCCCTGGCTGACCTTTCCAAAATTGAAGAACGACTTGGCGACTTCTCAGCCAACCCCACCTAATATTCCAAAGAGTTTCGATACCTAGGCCAGAGCATATAACCTTACCTGGCATGACTTACATGTCATTCTTTCTTCCACTCTTAACCCAGAGGAAAGAGAGTGCATTCTCGCAGCCGCCAGGCAACATGCAGATCAATGGCATTTAACCAATGCCACCGTCCTGTTAGGAGAGATGGCTGTCGCGTCCATAGAACCAGATTGGGATTACCGACCGAAGCAACCTGGCCGCCATAGGAAGGACATTATGATTCAATGTCTCTTAGCCGGTATGCAGGCAGCCTCTAACAAAGTGGTCAATTTTGATAAATTAAAGGAAATTATCCAACACCCAGATGAGAACCCGGCTTCCTTCCTAAATCGCCTTACAGAGGCACTAGCCCAATTTACTCGGCTAGACCCCACCTCCCCAGCCGGAGCAGCTGTCCTAGCCTCCTATTTTATCTCCCAGTCAGCCTCAGATATTCGAAAAAAGCTAAAAAAGGTTGAAGATGGGCCTCAAACCCCCATACAGGACTTAGTAAAATTGGCCTTTAAAGTTTTTAACTCCAGAGAAGAAGCAGCTGAGGCCACAGAGCTAGACAAGGAGAAAAGAAGGGCTGTGCCTCAGGCGCAAGCTCTAGTGGCTGCCCTCCAACCAGCGTTGCCCACTCTGCCAGCAGGGAAGACACAGGGCAAGTCTCCCAAGGGCTCCTGCTATAAATGCGGAGACCCAGGACACTAGGCAAACCAGTGTCCCCAGGCCAAGTCGTCCACTCCGTCTCGTCCATGCCTTAAGTGTGGCACAACTGGGCATTAGGCAAAACAGTGTCCAAATCCTCGCCTGCCTACCACGCCGTGCCCAACCTGCCAACAGGAAGGACATTGGAAGTCTGATTGCCCTGCCAGCAGGGCAGGCATTGTGCCTCAACGTGGTGCCTCTCCTCAAAGGCCAGAAGGCTCCTTCCAGCTCCTACACCTGGACAACGACTGACGGTGCCCACACTCGGAGACCCCGGTCACCCTCGCCGAGCCTAGGGTAACTCTGCAGATAGCAGGTAAGCCAATTTCTTTTCTCATCAATACGGAGGCTACCTATTCTGTTTTGTCAACCTATGGAGGTCCTAGCCAGCCATCCACTATCTCAGTAGTTAGGGTAGACGGTAAACCGTCTAACCCTCACCAGACCCCAATGTTAAATTACTGCCTGGACTATGCATGCTTTGCCCACTCTTTCCTCATCATGCCCTCTTGTCCCACCCCCCTCTTGGGACAAGACATCTTAACCTAACTCAAAACATCTATTCCCCTTCCCTTTCTCCAGGTGACCAGGTTCTACTCAAGGATCAACACCCTTCTCAAATTTTCCCGCTTCCTCTCCATTCTTCATCTTAACTTAACTGACTTCTCCCTCATAAACCCCATAGACACCCTCCTTCCCGACCCATCCCCCAACCAGTAGGTTTCCCAACTTTTTACTCTCATAGAAGACCTAGCTTGGCAAGGTGCCCTTTGTGATTTCCTAATTCCCATACTAATCCTCTGCCTTATGTTATGTCTTGCTCCCATTTTAATAAAATTTCTCCAAGTCAAGGTCCAAGAGATCACCCGCGTCACCTTCAACCAAATGCTCCTGCATCCCTACACCCAACTGCCAACCTCAGACCCTAACTACGCCCCCTAACAGCAGGAAGCAGCCAGACAGACCACGGCGCCCCAAATTCTTATAATCAATAAGAGGTTGGACTGTTTGGGTGAGGGAGAAAGGACAAGATGGAGGAAGGTGAACAAGAAGGCACAATCCATGTTGCTTCCGGGTTCTTCCTCATCAACATTCCCGTGCACGGGAAAATGCAGCCCACCCCAGGAAGATGCAGATCAACTGAGCATGCGCCAGATGACGTCAATCCGAAGAGATCGAAACTTACCCGGCCATGCCTATGGAGACGCCCCTATCATGCCCTTATCCCGCCCACTGCCCTCCCCCTTCCAGTACCAATGCATAAAATTCTGCCACTGGCAGGAGCCAGTGTGACTTCTTCGGCCCCCGCATTTGTGGACTGGAGAACCTCACCCGAGAGCATCGGCGTGACTTCCCTGGCCCCCCACACCTGAGGACCAGAGAACCTCGCCCGAGAGTGTGTGCATATTTGCAATAAAAGACTGCCACTTTCTTACGTACTTTGGCCTCATGTTTAATTACTTAGCTCTCCTAAATTAAGTTAAATTAAATTAAATCAAAACACACCCACTTGCCAGTCTGCAATATCAATGTCTTCTCCACCTGACTTTTGTAAACCAAAAATACCTGAGACAGGTCTCAATCCATTTGAAAGGTTTATTTTGCCAAAGTTAAGGATGCATCCATCACGCAGCCTCAGGAGTGCCTGACAACATGTGCCCAAGGTGGTCAGGGCACAGCTTGCTTTTACACATTTTAGGGAGACATGAGACATCCATCGAGATATGTAATGTGTACATTGGTTTGGTCTGGAAAGGCAGGACAATTTGAGGTGGAGGTCATAGGTAGATTTAAAGATTATCTGATTGGTAATTGGTTGAAAGAGTTATTATCAATAGAAAGGAATGTCTGGGTTTCAGTAAGTGGTCGTGGAGACCAAGGTTTTACCAAGCAAATGAAGCCTCCATGCAGCAGGCTTCAGAGAGAATAGATTGTAAATGTTTCTTATCAAACTTGAAGAGGCTGTTCTAGCAGTAATTCCAAAAGAGAGGAGGTTAATGAGACACGCCTGGCTTCTCCTTCCCCTCATGGCCCGAACTAGTTTTTCAGGTTAGCTTTGGATACCCTTCCTTGGCTGAGAGGAGGGGTTCATTCAGCTGGTTGAGGGGCCTTAGAATTTTATTTTTCCTGTACACTATGAAGCCAGTGTCATGTCTATGAGACTCTTTTATGACAGCACTCTACTTTCAGATATACTGAATTAGTTATGGAATCGATTTTGACAGCTATAACTAGAAGACCACACATGATAGCAGCTTAAACAAGAGAGAATTTTATTTCTCTGCCATGAGAGCTGAGCTGGTGTGATGGTTCTGCTGTACGAAGTCATCAGGGCTCTGAGCTTCTTTTGTCTTGAACCTCCACCATCCAGAATGTTGTCCTCAGCCACAGGATCCAACATGATTCACCCCCAAATTCTCATTCCAGTGAACAGGAAGGGCAGAAGATGCAACGCAACATGCAATTTAGAAGTTGTATATGTTCCTTCTGTTCACCTCTGCTATGGTCTGAATGTGTCCCCGAAAATTAATGTGTTGAAACTTAATTGCCAGTGTGATTGTATTAAAAAGTGAAGCCTTTAGGAGGTGATTAAGTCCTAAGGGCAGAGCCCTCATGAATGGGCTTAGTGACTGACATGGTTTGGATATTTTGTTTCCTCCAAATCTCATGTTGAAATGAGACCTCCAATGTTGGGGGTGGGCCTAATAAGAGGTGTTTGAGTCATGGGGGCCAGTCCCTCATGAGTAGCTTGATACCCTCACTGTGGTAATGAGTAAGTTCTTGCTTCGTTAAGTTCATGTGAGAGCTGAGTGTTTAAAGAAGCCTAGCACCTCCTCCTCTCTCTCTCTTGCTCCCTGTCTTGTCATGGGACACACTGGCTCCCCATTTTCCTTCCTGTAAGCTTTCTGACTGTAAGCTATCTGAGGCTTCACCAGAAGCTGAATAGATGCTGGTGTGATGCCTGTACAGCCTGCAGAACTGTGAGCCAAATAAACTTCTTTTCTTTATAAATTACACAGCTTCAGGTATTCCTTTATAGCAACACAAATGGACTAATACAGTGACCTTACAAAAGAGGTTGAAGGGAGCACCCTAGTCCCTTTCTTTTGCCCTTCCACTGTCTGAGGACACAGCAAGAAGGTGCCATCTTACGAGCAGAGAGTGGCTGGGCACGGTGGCTCACGCCTGTAATCCCAGCGTTCTGGGAGGCCAAGGCAGGTGGATCACCTGAGGTCAGGAGTTGGAGAGCAGCCTGGCCAACATGGTGAAACCCCGTCTCTACTAAAAATACAAAAATTAGCTGAGCGTGGTGGTGGGTGCCTGTAATCCAGCTACTTGGGAGGCTGAGGCAGGAGAATCAGTTGAACCTGGGAGGCAGAGGTTGCAGTGAGCCGAGATCGCGCCACCATGCTCTGGCCTGGGCGACACAGCGAGACTCCGTCTTAAAAAAGAAAAAAGAGCAGTGCCTTTACCAGACACTGCATCTGCCAGTGGGACTTCCCAGCCTCCAGAACTGTGAGAAATTACATTCCTATTGTTTATAAATTACCCAGACTTAGGTGTTTTGTTATAGCAGCTGGAACAGACTAAGACAACCTCCCTCTGGCTAAAACTTGGTCATAGGGCTACTCTTAATTGCAAGGGAGACCATGAAATGTAGTCCTTATTCTGGGCTGCCATGTGCCCAGCTAAAAACATGGGGGTTCTAGTAAATGAGAAGTAGGGAGAGGAAGGGATGTAGGGAGATAATCAGTCATGCCTGCTACAGTCTGTCTCCTCTTGAAAGAACTCTTTGAGGGGCAAGGACCACATCTTACCATCTTTATAGGCCCAGCCCAGTGCCCATAAGGGTAGGTGACCACATATGTTCAACTCCCATTTTCTTAGACTGTAACTCAATTCCATCATAATGGACATTTATAATACAACTTGTGTCTAAAGCACCCTTTATCTATTTAACTAAGGTGTCTCTAGCCTTCATGTCTTCAAGTTCACTGGTTTTGTAGAATCACCTTCCATTTCCCAACATCCCTGAGGGTTCTTTGGAGTGAGTGCTTCAATTCAATGGGCTCTCCAAGGTCACTTTGCTCCTCGTTGTGGCTCTCAGCCTGTGTCTGCTGTCCCCTTTCTGAACCGCCTCTCTCTAAGCTGATGCCCATCTCTCTTTCACCCCTCCCAGTGAACTACACACCCAAGGCTCTTGTGTGTGGCCGATGTTTGGTCAAGTTCAGGAGGAATGGAGGGTGATTATAGCACAAGGTTGAAAACAAATTCAAGAACACATATCACGTCTTCAAAATGTGTCGGTCATTCCCCACCACAGGGATTCTCACTGGCAGCACTTCTTGGCCGGTCCTTACTCTACCCCACACCACATTCTTTAGGTCTCCCACTCTCTCCTGATGCTGGCTATCTCTCTGTTCTCATCCATTTCTTGCGCTTTGACCACACCCCTGAGTGGCCCTCACCGCTTCAGCATTCTTTTCGCTTTATCACGCAGAACCGTTCAGCTCTTGCTTCATCTCAGCCTTACATATTCAGGAGCCCTCAGTTTTCTAAACCCTTGACCCATCACTGTGTTTCTGTAGGCAGAAGGCTATCAAGCCCTGAGATGAACGATGCTCTTCCCAAGGAAGGTAGAGGAGGCGACGGTCCATTTGAATTTTACATAGTGTCTTTATGTTCTCCCCTCTGCAAGTACAGGATCTCATTTGATTCTCAAAACCACCCTAGAGGAGATGGGAGGCACCTGAGGCCGAGAGACGTGAAGCCACCTGTCCGAGGCCATACAGCATGTTAGAGGCAGGGTCGGGCCCCACGCTGTGCTCCAGCGCCCCTGCTCTCAAGAGGAGCAACCCATACTATCTCGGGTCAACTCTGAGTGCTCTGTGACACGAGACTTATTTTCTCTCTCTCCCACTCCTAACCAGGCTGGGCCCATGAGAGCCGCATGCAGGGCCCACCTGCCCTGCCAACACTGCGCTCAGGGCAAATGCGGCTCTAGGGACACTCTCCTTGGACGCATCCTACTTAACAGTCCCCTGAACACACCCACAAGGACTCCAGCCTCAGACTCTCAAATGTCCTACCCCCATCCACTTGCAGGGCCAGGTCAGTCCCCACTGGAGGATGGGAGGGGAGGTGGTAGTGGGGAGGAGGGAAGGGGAGAGGCTGGGTGAACGGCTGGAATTGAATAGCTGCTTTCTTCTCAGAGGCTTCCCCCACCTCCAAGTGGTCACTGATTAACCCTCCAGACCAGATAAACCCTCCATGGGAGGGAAAAAATGTGTGTTTACCCTGGGCCATAAAACATCAATATTGACTTCTCACAGGTAAAGCCCCAGGGGAAGAGGAGGTGGGGGCTGTGGGAACAGGCCGGCCTGAGACACACTTGCCTGACACCCAGAGGCCAGCGCACACATTCTCCTTCCCTATGGAGAAGCCAGATTCCCACCCCGCCTCCACCTCAAAGGCATGCCCTGAGCCAGAGGCCTGGGCTCGCTGGGCCTCTTCTCTGCAACCTTCCTGCACTGTCCCTCTGCCCTGCTCCCTGCAGGTAACAGAGTTATACCAAACCCAGGTCAGGAATCAGACTGCCTCTGCTCTGCTGTTTCCCAGCTCCAGGACTTGGACAAGTGGCACAATTTATGCCTCAGTTTCCTCGTTTATGAAATGGCCATAGTAATAGCACCCTGCTCTCATCACCATTTAGGATGATCAAACAAGATCACGTACACATATAACAAGCACCAGAGCTGGTCCTGCTCTAAACAGCATCACTCAGTCTCCCCTCCTCCCCTACCTCCTGCCTCTTGATACACATCGCTTTGTGGACCTTCCTCCTTGCTCTTGGCTGAGGTCTTCCTGATGGGGTGGACAAGGCCATATTCACACAGGGCCAGAAACCAGAGGTGGTCCCGCCAGGGCTGGGGGGCCTCTCATCCCTCTTCCCTCTGGCCCAGAATGAATCAGCTCTCCTAACACCCTCTTGGGCTGGCATTTTCCATCAGAGGGCCTGAGGAGGGTGTCTGTGGCCATGTGCTGCTCTGGGTGGGGCCTCCAGGTCTAAGCATGCAGCTCCACACAGCTCAGGGACCCTCACACCTTCATTCTGGGGTCTTCTCTGTCCGTCGTCTCCTTTCTTTTCGGGGTAAAGGTGTTTCTCCCCCTCCTCCCTGTCCTTCTGAGGGTAAGAATGAGAATGTTCTCCATGCAGAATCTCCAGCCACCCTGGCCTGGGCACTTTCTGCCACATTTAATCCTGGGCTTGGGGAGTAGTGGGGGAGGAGTTTGGGGCTCCTCGATCCTTACCCAAGGCCGGCGCCCTTCACTCCCCTGGCCCCAGGTGAGCCCCACCCGATGCCCTGGGAGGCCCAGGCCCCAGCCCCACATGCCCTCCATCCAGCCGGACAGCAGGGCCCTGTCCCTGGGTACCTGGTCAATAATTAACAGTGAGCAAACTCGGGCCATGGCCAGGCCTCCCAGGAGGGTCAAGATGAGACAAAAGCCCTCCTGTCTGGCTATGCTGCCATCTTGGTGGAGGGTTAGTGGCCCCTCAGTCACCCCAGAGTGACACACAGCCCCATCTCCATCAGGGAACTGGAGCAGCTGCTACCCAGCAAGGCACTGGTGACACTAGGCCTTGGAGGAGGATAAACAAGGGTGGGCGGGCAGTCTCATGCCTGTTTCTGAGCCCCAGCTTCATGTTTGTGAGCAAGCCTAAGATGGAGGCTGGTGAGCTGAGGGTCCGCTGTGGGGCTCCTCAAGCTAGGGCGCTTTCGTAACTTGGCTCATGGAGGTTGGTCACACCAGGGACCTGCCCCCATCCCTATGAGAGCAACTCTCAGCTCCCTCTTCCTTCTTCCCACTCTCCTACCCTTCCTTCCTTCCTTTGAGTGTCTTCTGTATGCCAAGCTCTTAGTGTCCTCACATCTCTCCCCATCCCCCAAACTTTCCACTCCTTCTTGGTGCTTTTGCTTACAATGTTCTCATAATCTTGGAAACCTATCCTTTTTCTCCATCTGAGAATCTCCTTCCTCCTCCAAGAAGTCTGCCTTGAGCCCACCCTGATCCCGTCCTCTTGGCACTTCCCACATGGACGCTCCTCTACAGCTTCACATCTCATTGAGTACTCGTGCTGCCTCCCCAGCTGCATGGGAAGCTCCTTGTGGGCTGGGAACCTCAACTCCCGACCCTACCACACTCAAGGGGCCATGTTAGTAGGTTTATTGGCAATGCCACCCTCAGCCACAAATTAGGCAAGAAGTTATATAATACATTCTTGCAGAACAGCAACTCAGGAGACAACTTCTACACTGGTCAGAAAATTCCAGATACAAAACAGTTCCCAAAGTCAGCCTTGCCAGCCCAGCTTCCCTCCAGCTGGCTACCCAAGATGTCTGAGAACTCATCATCATCCCTCCTCTCCCCTCACCGCCCCCCGCCCCCGGCATGCCCCCAGGTTTTGGAGCAGATAAGGACGTTTCTGACTGCCTCCTGATCCAGCCTTAAGTGCATTCCCCACAGCCTCCCAGCCCTTCCTCCCTGTGGCAGCCCCACACTCACTGCCAGAGCGCCCTGGCCATTCTTTCCCCAGCAGTGACAGAGCGGCTGCCAGTGACGGCCTCTTCTTGCCTGGCTGCTCTGGTCCTCCCTTCTCAGACACATGTTCATCTCTTCTCTTGGCTCACACTTCCTCCCTCTCAGCCTTCTCGGCATCAACCCACCTGTCCCTGCCCAGGTGTGCTTTGAAACAAGAGTTCACAGTCAACATAAACTCACTACCGACTATGCCACACTGACCACCTAAAAGTTCAAGCAGAACCAGAGGCTTGTCCCAGGGAAGGCATCCCATCCCTAGGAAGACTAAGGGTGACAAGTGGCTTTTTATTTCAGGCTGAAATCGAACCGAGATGTACAGACCCACAACACCTCCCACCCACCCCAGCTGAGGGGAGGGAATGAGTGACAACTTGGGGGCAGGTAGTATCGGAGTCCAGGTGTCCCAGGGGAACAGACACCGCTGTGCTACCAGATAGTCCTTCTCTAAAATATTCTGCCCTGTTGTCTCATAAATATCCTCATTCTTATCAAAGCCACGATACCAGGTTAGAGTCTACAAATGATGGCAGCTGTCCTTAGGGAGTGCAGGACCCGGGGAGAAGGACAGGCTGGGAGCCATGGGTCCTGGGCTGGGCGACAGCCTCTCTGGATCAGCCACCACTCACACCAGCCAGACCCTTTCCTTTCCTCTGCCCCTAAGACTCCACCCTAGAAACTATGGAAGTTTCCCTCCTGAGCCCTCCAGCCCTCACCTGCTCCTTCAGAGAGGGTCCTGCAGTGAGCATCCTCTGTTTCCATGCCCCACTACCCCCACCAGTCACCCCCAACTCAGTGCCCTACCTAGGCCAGCTCTGCCATCACCAGCCCACACAATCTGTCCACTGGCAAGGGGGACACTCCCCTCCTTTGTGACCAGTGTGGAACCCAGCCCCAAGAACAAGAAAGGAAGTGGGGAATCAGGAGGGCCGCGAGGCCCAGTAGGAGTCCCCTGAGCCCTTCAGGTTTTCCTTCTTGACGCAAGATGAGAGATTGAGAGATGCTAGGCATGTTCCCCAAGAACTGTTGTAATTTATTTTGTCATTCATTAGTAAGCCCCCTTGCCATAGCAAAGACTCCTAGGAGCTGGGCTCATGGCTTCTGCCCATAATCCTAACACTTTGGGAGTCTGAGGCAAGAGGATCGTTTGAGCCTAGGAGTTCAAGACCAGCCTGGGTAACATGGTAAGACCCGTTTCTTTCTTTCCTTCCTTCCGTTCCTCTTTTCCTTTCTTCCCTTCATTCCCTCTCTCCTTTCTTCCTTCTTTCCTTCCCTCCTTCCCATTTTTTTTTTTCCTGCCAGGCCTTCCAAAGACTCCTGGAACTTGTTCATCTCTTCCTGTCCCTACCAAACCCAAGCATAGCCTGGGTTACTGCTTTTTTTTTTTTTTTTTTTTTTTTTTTTTTTGAGACAAGGTCTCACTCCCTCACCCAGGCTGGAGTGCAACGGTGCAATCTCGGCTCACTGCAACCTCCACCTCCTGGGTGCAAGTGATCCTCCCACCTCAGCCTCCCGAGTAGCTGGGACTACAGGCATGCGCCACCACGGCCAGCTAATTTTTGTGATTTTTTTTTTTTTTTTTTGTATGTTTTGTGATTTTGTATTTTTTGTAGAGACAGGGTGAGAGAATAACTTGGGCATGGGAGGTGAAGGCTGCAGTGAGCCGTGATCGCATCACTACACTCTAGCCTGGGTGACAGACAGAGTGAGACACTTTCTCATATATATGTTCCTAGGAACCCCTCCACCCCAAGTCCCAGCTCGGGGCACTGAGCACCTCCTGAGGGCATAGGATGTAGGCAAACCCTGGGAGTGGGGGCTGCTTAGAGAGGCCCCCCACGGTGCCGAGACATTACCAAACGCCCTCTGGCTGGGCTTGGAGTTCCCTTATCCGGTGGGGATGCCTCGGAGTGAACCAGCTCACCAGACCCTCTCCGGGACCCCAGCAGAAAGCAGGAATGGAGGGCTGGAGGAGAGCAGGAAGGGGAACAGGGACTGAGTGGAGAAGCAGGAGAGCTGGGGACAGGCCGGCAGTCGGGCGGGACTGGAGCAGGGAGGCCCCGTGAGGGTCCCAGGCGCAGGACAGATGCCCCCCCTCCAGTTGCGTCCCTCTCCACAGAGCGCGTCCCAGCCAGGCCCGCACAGGCCCCGAGTCCAATCCCAGCAAGACGGCGCCACCTGCTGCGGGGAGTGGGCAGCGCAGCTCACTACTGTCTGGGGTTTGAGAATTGGGGGAGGGGGTAACTCCCACTCCAGGAATCACCGGCCTGTTGTCCTCCCCATCACATCTCTGTGATGTGCGGCTGTGCCGCGTGGCTGTCGCCGGTTGCTTCCTTCCTCCTCACTTTCTAGGTCCCCACAGGGCTCCTCAGGCCCGCCCCACAGTGCTGGAACCCTGCCCGTCTCCCTACCCGCTCACTCCCCCAGGCCCCTGCCGCCTCTCCTCCAGCCACCCTGTGGCCACAGCGCCCTGGGGGGCCTCCCCACGCCTGCCAGTTCCGCCCCAGGGCTTCCCCGCTAAGGGCTTCCACCCCTCACAGGCCCCACCATCCCCCAGAGAAAGGCCAAGGTCCAGTAGGCTGAGCATCCCTCTGGGATGAGGGCGGCAGATTGGGGTTGGGATTCGCTGGGCCAGTCCCGAGCTGGAGTACTGGGGTCAAGAGATTCTTCAAAGCAGAGGCCTGGGCTCCGTGTAGGACTTGAATTAGATGTTTTATCTGAGATGAGCTGGGCTGTGCTCAGTCTGTAGGCATGACTGGAGACTGCCAGGCCTTCGAAAGACTTCTGGAACTTGTTCACCTCTCCCTATCCCTATTTCTCTGCATGCATAGCCTGGGTTACTGCTGTCTCCTCCTGGACTCACCCTTTCCAGACCATTCTCTCTACTGCCCAGCTAATGTTTCTAAACCGTGGAGCCGATCCCTCCACAGCGCTGCTTAAATTCCTGTATAATCTTTCTGCTGTCTTCTGGAAGAAATCCAAACCACCCCACCCAACTAGCAGGGCCACACCTCTTCTGGCCCTTCCAGCTCCATCTCTCAGCACTCTCCCACGTGTGCCTGCTGATACCTTGTACCAGGGATACCTCGTGCCTGTCATACCTCTGCAAGAAGCAGCCCAGGCCTCCCCTTCTGAGCAACCCAGCCCTCTCCCAGCAATGTATGCTCCCCATGCACCCGTCACATTTCACAGATGTCACCCCTGTACTGTGTGTCATCCCTTACTCAACTGTGACCTCTGAGGACAGGGACCTGGCCTTTGTCTCTGTCACCCCAGCACCTGACAGGCATACAGGAATTAATGAATGAATGAATCTGTGGTCAGGGATGACAGCCCAGAAAAATGGTATGCTGACCAAGTAGAAGACTGGTCCAGCTCTTGATTTCTTGCCTTCTCTCTCCCTTTCTGGGCCCTGTCTCTCCCTTCCTTGCCTCAATTCTAAGTCCCTCCAGGGCCCTACCCTACCTTCCCTCTGGGAGCTCCCTAGCAGCCTCTCTGTACCCACGCCACACTCCCCTGTCACCCAGCAGACAGAAACCAGCCCCCTCACGTGACCAGGCCCCCAAAGGCTTCCCCATCTGACCAGTTTACAGGTACCAAGCCTCCTTCTCCAGGGAAGAGCCACTCAGGGCAGGACAGGGAGGCGGGGGCTCTTCTGCCCATTCTCGGAAGCCTCCCTGGCTGCCTGACTGGGGTGGCTCACTCTGTCCTCAGAAAGCCCACATCACTTTGCTTGGACCTCAGACATCTTGTTTTGCAGTAGGGACTTTACATGTACCCTGCAATACCATAAGCTTTTGGAAAGCCTGGACCACATAGGGAGGTGTGGCTTTTTTTTTTTTTTTTTTTTTTTTTTTTTTTTTTTTTTTTTGAGATGGAGTCTCTCTCTCACCCAGGCTGGAGTACAGTGGCACAATCTCAGCTCACTGCAACCTGCATCTCCTGAGGTCAAGTGATTCTCCTGCCTCAGCCTCCCAAGTAGTTGGGACTATAGGTTTGCACCACCATGCCCAGCTAATTTTTTTTTTTTTTTTTTTTTTTGAGAAGGAGTTTCACTCTTGCCACCCAGGCTGGGGTGCAGTGACGCAATCTCAGCTCACTGCAACCTCCACCTCCGGGGTTCAAGCAATTCTCCTACCTCAGCCTCTTGAGTAGCTGTGATTACAGGCATGTGCCACCACACCCAGCTAATTTCTGTATTTTTAGTAGAGGTGGGGTTTCACCATGTTAGCCAGGCTGGTCTAGGACTCTTGACCTCAGCTAATCCACCCA
The DNA here is from genome assembly GCF_047675955.1 of Chlorocebus sabaeus. Lineage (NCBI taxonomy): Eukaryota > Metazoa > Chordata > Mammalia > Primates > Cercopithecidae > Chlorocebus > Chlorocebus sabaeus. Next base: position 42,760,417 of record NC_132917.1, on the reverse strand, counting down.
CCTCAGCCTTCCAAAGTGCTGGGATTACAGATGTGAGGCACTGTACCCGGTCAATTTTTGTATTTTTAGTAGAGATGGGGTTTCCCCATGCTGGCCAGGCTGGTTTCAAACTCCTGACCTCAGGTGATTTGCCTGGCTCGGCCTCCCAAAGTGCTGGGATTACAGGTGTGAGCCACTACACTTGGCCCCAAGGTGTGGCTTTCAAGGTTGGGTTGTCATAAAAGACACTGAGGCTTCTGCCTTGCTCTTTCAGATGACTTCTTCTGGAGGAAGGCACCTGCCATACCATGAGGACATTCAAGCAGTCCTGTGGAGAGATTCATGTGGTGAGAAACAGGGGCCTCTTGCCAACAGGAAGAACAACGTGGCAGGCCTGTCTTGGATTCAGAACCTCCAGCCCCAGTTGAGCCTTCAGATAACTGCAGCCTTGGCTGTCATCTCAACTGCAATCTCACGACAGACCCTGAGCTGGAACTACTCTGTTTACCAATGCCTGACCCACAGAAAGACTATGAGATAAAATGAGTATATTGAGTATATTGTTTTTAGAAGATATGTTTTGGAGTAATGTATTATGCTGCAATAGATAATTAATACAGAATTTGGTGATTTTATGATTCTCAACTCCTGGCCAAAGCAAAGCACACAGCAAGTCTCAAAGAAAAGTCTCACAACTGGAATTGAAAGTAAAAAGCTGGCCAGACAAGCTTGTGCAGACACATATGTGGTGGAGTTGAAAATCACACACTATGACTCACACAAGATGAGTAAAACCTGCGTCTTCCTTAATTTTTCTTGTACTCTTCTCATCTAGATCTAATGAGATATTTCCTGCTGTTGACAGGCAATAAATGAATGAATGACAAAAACAAAACAAAAAGAAAGAAAAGAAACGAAACAAAACAAAAAGAGAAACAAAACAAAAAGAAAGAAAAGAAATCTTTAACTTGCCCACTATAAGTTTCTCCATTTCTGCATGCTCAGCCAAGCCTCTTTTCAGTAAAATACTCAGCGTTTTCTCCCTATTCCCTCTTCTGCTAGCCAAATGTCTAGCAGATGTCTTCCTGGTGCAGAGACATTTACAGACCTCATGGTGGTGGGAAGAGGAGTTCAAGGTCTGTGTGGAGTTCTTTGCATTCTTCCCACATACCTTCCCCATGCATGATGGGACAGGGCTGGTTGGGCCTGGTCCCTGGGATCCCTGGTGGTATTGGTGGTGGTTGGGGATGGAAAGGGGTATTGATGAAGTGAGTGGTCCCTGCACAAGGCTGGTGGTGCAGATCCTACCTCTGTGTTGATTTCTCTCTCTTTTTTTTTTTTTTTTGAGACAGAGTTTTGCTCTTTTTGCCCAGGCTGAAGTACAATGGCGTGATCTCAGCTCATTGCAACCTCCACCTCCCAGGTTCAAGTGATTCTTCTGCCTCATCCTCCCAAGTAGCTGAGATTACAGGCATGAGCCACCACACCCGGCTAATTCTGTATTTTTTTTAGAGACGGGGTTTCTCCATGTTGGTCAGGCTGGTCTCGAACTCCTGACCTCAGGTGATCCACCCGCCTCAGCCTCCCAAAGTGCTGGGATTACAGGTGTGAGCCACCACACCCGGCCTGTGGCCCTGATTTCTACCCTTTCCCTGGGACCTAGAACCGCCTGACTGCATTCTACCCCTCCAGAAGAGGCAGAGTTCCGAGAGCCACTTCCTAGACTGCTTCCTTAGACATATCTAAACTACCTCCTGGGCAGCGCCATATTGTGTTACACCTTCCTCAATCACTGCTTTCCTAAAGGAGTTCACTGAAATTCCCCACAGCTGTAATCTGAGAGTCAAATTCCACCTACCCTGTGCAGTGAAATTTACCTGCAAATGTGGCTGGGGTGTTTCCCACACAGCCCTCTGAGTCTCCAATGGGGTGAGGGACAGAGCTGACTCTTTGCTTTTCACCTTCTCTCTTCCTTGAGTCCTGCTGTTCAGTAGCTGCACCTCTCCATCCCGTCCTGCCTCATCTGTCCTGGATCACTTGCTTCGATTTCACCCTACACTTACTGTCAGGCCTCTGAGCCCAAGCCAAGCCATCGCATCCCCTGTGACTTGCACATATATACGCCCAGATGACCTGAAGTAACTGAAGAATCATAAAAGAAGTGCAAATGCCCTGCCTCGCCTTAACCATGATGGTGATGTTCCACCACAAAAGAAGTGAAAATGGCCGGTCCTTGCCTTAAGCGATGATATTATCTTGTGAAATTCCTTTTCCTGGCTCATCCTGGCTCAAAAACCTCCCCCACTGAGCACCTTGTGACCCCCACTCCTGCCCGCCAGAGAACAACCCCCCTTTGACTGTAATTTTCCTTTACCTACCCAAATCCTATAAAACGGCCCCACTCCATCTCCCTTCGCTGACTCACTTTTCGGACTCAGCCCGCCTTCACCCAGGTGAAATAAACAGCCATGGTGCTCACACAAAGCCTGTTTGGTGGTCTCTTCACACGGATGCGCATGACATTTTGGTGCCGTGACTCGGATCAGGGGACCTCCCTTGGGAGATCAGTCCCCTGTCCTCCTGCTCTTTGCTCCATGAGAAAGATCCACCTATGACCTCTAGTCCTCAGACCAACCAGCCCAAGGAACAGCTCACCAATTTTAAATCAGGTAAGCAGTCCCTTTTTTACTCTCTTCTCCAACCTCTCTCACTATCCCTCGATGTCTTTCTCCTTTCAATCTTGGCGCCACCTTTCAATCTCTCCCTTCTCTTAATTTCAATTCCTTTCATTTTCTGGTAGAGACAAAAGAGACACATTTTATCCGTGGACCCAAAATGCCGGCGCCGGTCACGGACTGGGGAAGGCAGCCTTCCCTTGGTGTTTAATCATTGCAGGGACGCCTCTGATTACTCACCCAGGTTTCAGAGGTGTCTGACCACGCTGCAGGGACGCCTGCCTTGGTCCTTCACCCTAAGCGGCAAGCCCTGCTTTTCTGGGGGAGGGGCAAGCACCCCAACCCCTACCCTCCCTGTCTCTACCCCTTCTCTGCTTTTCTGGGGGAGGGGCAAGTACCCCAACCTCTTATTTTTGCGTCCCCTCTTATTTTTGCGCCCCGACCTCTTATTTTTATGCCCCCTCTTATTTTTGTGCCCCGATCTCTTATTTTTGTGCCCCAATACCTTAGTTCCACGCCCCGACCCCTTCCCCACTTTTCTGGAGGGCAAGAACCCCCAAACTCCTTCTCTCCGTATCTCTACTCTTTCTTTTCTCTGGGCTTGCCTCCTTCACTATGCGCAACTTTCCACCCTCCATTCCTCCTTCTTCTCCCTTAGCCTGTGTTCTCAAGAACTTAAAACCTCTTCAACTCACACCTGATCTAAAACCTAAATGCCTTATTTTCTTCTACAATGCTGTTTAACTCCACTACAAACTCGACAGTAGTTCCAAATAGCCAGAAAATGGCACTTTAGATTTTTCCATCCTACAAGATCTAAATAATTCTTGTCGTAAAATGGGCAAACGGTCTGAGATGCCTGACGTCCAGACATTCTTTTATACATTGGTCCCTCCCTAGTCTCTGTTCCCAATGCGACTCGTCCCAAATCTTCCTTCTTTCCCTCCCGCCTGTCCCCTCAGCCCCAACCCCAAGCGTCGCTGAGTCTTTCTAATCTTCCTTTCTACAGACCCATTTGACCTCTCCCCTCCTCGCCAGGCCAAGCTAGGTCCCAATTTTTCCTCAGTCTCTGCTCCCCCACCCCATAGCCCTTTTATCACCTCCCCTCCTCACACCCGGTCTGGCTTACGGTTTCGTTCCGCAACTAGCCCTCCCCCACCTGCCCAGAAATTTCCTCTTAAAAAAGTGGATAGAGCTAAAGGCATAGTCAAGGTTAATGTTCCTTTTTCTTTATCCGAACTCTCCCAAATCAGTTAGCATTTAGGCTCTTTTTCATCAAATATGAAAAACTTAGCCCAGTTCATAGCCTGTTTAGCAGCAACCCTGAGACGTTTTTCAGCCCTAGACCCTAAAACGTCAAAAGGCCGTCTTATTCTCAATATACATTTTATTACCCAGTCTGCTCCTGACATTAAATAAAGCTCCAAAAATTAAATTCCGGCCCTCAAACCCCACAACAGGACTTAATGAACCTCGCCTTCAAGGTGTACAATAATAGAGTAGAGGTAGCCAAGTAGCAATTTATTTCTGAGTTGCAATTCCTTGCCTCCACTGTGAGACAAACCCCAGTCACATCTTCAGCACACAACTCCAAACGCCTGAACCGCAGCTGCCATGGGTTCCTCCAGAACCTCCTCCCCCAGGAGCTTGCTACAAGTGCCAGAATGCCCGGGATTCCTCCTAAGCTGTGTGCCATCTGAGCGGGACCCCACTGGAAATCGGACTGTCCAACTTGCCGGACAGCCACTCCCAGAGCCCCTGGAGCTCTGGCCCAAGGCTGTCTGACTGACCCCTTCCCAGATATTCTCCGCAAATGGCTGAAGACTGACGCTGCCCCACCGCCTCGGATGCCTCCTGGACCATCACAGATGCTTTGGGTAACTCATACGGTGGAGGGTAAGTCCGTCCCTTTCTTAATCAATACGGAGGCTACCCACTCCACATTACCTTCTTTTCAAGGGCCTGTTTCCCTTGCCTCCATATCTGTTGTGGGTATTGACAGCCAGGCTGCTAAACCTCTTAAAACTCCCCACTCTGGTGCCAACTTGGACAACATTCTTTTATACACTCCTTTTTAGTTATCCCCACCTGCCCAGCTCCCTTATTAGATCGAGACATTTTAAATTATCTGCTTCCCTGACTATTCCTGGGCTACAGCCACACCTCATTGCTGCCTTTTCCCCCAGTTCAAAGCCTCCTTCACATCCTCCCCTCGTATCCCCCCACCTTAACCCACAAGTATAGGACATCTCTACTCCTTCCCTGGCAACCGATCACATGCCCATTACTATCCCATTAAAACTTAATCACCCTTACCCAGCTCAACGCCAATATCCCATCCCACAGCACGCTTTAAAGGGATTAAAGCCTGTTATCACTCGCCTACTACAGCATCGCCTTTTAAAGCCTGTAAACTCCCCTTACAATTCCCCCATTTTACCGGTCCTAAAACCAGACAAGGCTTATGGGTTAGTTCAGGATCTGCACCTTATGGACCAAATTGGCTTGCCTATCCACTCCGTGGTGCCAAACCCATGTACTCTCCTATCCTCAATACCTCCCTCCACAACCCAGTATTCTGTTCTGCATCTCAAACATACTTTCTTTACTATTCCTTTGCACCCTTCATCCCAACCTCTCTTCGCTTTCACTTGGACTGACCCTGACACCCATCAGGCTCAGCAAATTACCTGGGCTGTACTGCCACAAGGCTTCACGGACAGCCCCCATTACTTCAGTCAAGCCCAAATTTCTTCCTCATCTGTTACGTATCTTGGCATAATTCTCATAAATACACACTTACTCTCCCTGCTGATCCTGTCCAGCTAATCTCCCAAACCCCAATCCCTTCTACAAAACAACTCCTTTCCTTCCTAGGCATGGTTAGTGCAGTCAGAATTCTTACACAAGAGCCGGGACCGTGTCCTGTAGCCTTTCTGTCCAAACAACTTGACCTTACTGTTTTAGCCTAGCCCTCATGTCTGCGTGCAGTGGCTGCCACTGCTTTAATACTGTTAGAGGCCGTAAAAATCACAAATTTTATCAGTTCTTCAGGTCCAAGTTGACTCTTTAGCTGCAGTTGTCCTCCAAAACCGCCGAGGCCTTGACTTACTCACTGCTGAAAAAGGAGGACTGTATATTCTTAAATGAAGAGTGTTGTTTTTACCTAAATCAATCTGGCCTGGTGTATGACAACATAAAAAAACTCAAGGAGAGAGCCCAAAAACTTGCCAATCAAGCAAGTAATTATGCTGAACCCCCTTGGGCACTCTCTAATTGGACATCCTGGGCCCTCCCAATTCTTAGTCCTTTAATACCCATTTTTCTCCTTGTTTTATTAGGACCTTGTATCTTCCGTTTAGTTTCTCAATTCATCCAAAACCGTATCCAGGCCATCACCAGTCATTCAATACGACAAGTGTTTCTTCTAACGACCCCACAATGTCACCCCTGACCACAAGATCTCCCTTCCGCTTCATCTCTCCCACTCTAGGTTCCCACGCCGCCCCAATCCCGCTTGAAGCAGCCCTGAGAAACATCGCCCGTTCTCTCTCCATACCACCCCCCAAAAATTTTCTCCGCCCCAACACTTCACACTATTTTGTTTTATTTTTCTTATTAATATAAGAAGACAGGAATGTCAGGCCTCTGAGCCCAAGCCAAGCCATCGCATCCCCTGTGACTTGCACATATACGCCCAGATGACCTGAAGTAACTAAAGAATCACAAAAGAAGTGCAAATGCCCTGCCTCGCCTTAACCGATGACATTCCACCACAAAAGAAGTGAAAATTGCTGGTCCTTGCCTTAAGCGATGATATTATCTTGTGAAATTCCTTTTCCTGGCTCATCCTGGCTCAAAAACCTCCCCCACTGAGCACCTTGTGACCTCCACTCCTGCCCGCCAGAGAACAACCCCCCTTTGACTGTAATTTTCCTTTACCTACCCAAATCCTATAAAACGGCCCCACCCTTATCTACCTTCGCTGACTCACTTTTTGGACTCAGCCCGCCTGCACCCAGGTGAAATAAACAGCCATGGTGCTCACACAAAGCCTGTTTGGTGGTCTCTTCACACGGACGGACTCGCATGACACTTGCTTCCCTGGGCAATGAACCTCACCTTAGCCTTCACCCTGAAGGGCCATAGGAGAAAGAGAATTATGGAAAATGAAAACACATCCCTTTACTGTTCTATAAGTGCTATTTCTACAACACTCGCATACCCGAAGCACACACACTTGCATGCAGAGACCCAGAGACAAGCTGATTCCAAGACCCCAGACACACTAGAGACACACCACACACCCGAGGGCTGAACTGGAGCCTGCTCAGGGAACCCTTGCCTGTGACTCCTCAGTATTATCCAAGGGGACTCACTCACTCCTGGAGCCTCCAGGAGGATCCCTTGTTCACTCTCAAGATGATTGTTCTCACCCCTTCTCTCAAAGGCCTTGGGAGTGAGGCAAAGAGGAGGGAGGCTACCTCTAATCAGATCTTCCTCAGGATAAAAAATAAAATCAGCAACTGGAGATGCCCCTGGCTGGTGGATTTCTTTTTTTTTTTCTTTTTTGAGATAGAGTCTCGCTCTGTTGCACAAGCTGGAGTGAAGTGGCACGATCTCAGCTGACTGCAACCTCCACCTCCCCGGTTCAAGTGATTCTCCTGCCTCAGCCTCCTGAATACCTGGGACTACAGGTATACGCCACCATGCCCGGCTAATTTTTGTATTTTTAGTAGAGACAGGGTTTCACCGTGTTAACCAGAATGGTCTTAAACTCCTGACCTTGTGATCCGCCTGCCTTGGCCTCCCTAAGTGCTGGGATTACAGGCGTGAGCCACTGAGCCCAGCGGGACTTCTACAGCTTCTACTGCCTTCTGTCCCTGCAGACTCTTAGATGGGTATCTGGGCTCTGTCTCCTTTGGTGAGCTCCAAACACCTTGGTCAGCCACTCCAGGACTCTGTCTGATTTCCCAAAGTCTGATTTCCCAAAGGCATCTCCAATGCAGTCATCCCAAACTGACTCGTCATCTTCCCCAGGACAGAGACAGGCCTCTCTCCATCAATCCCTCATCTAACTACCGCTACTTCTCTCTAGCACTACAACGGGCAGGGGCTCATCTTCTTCTTCCCACCTGGTCCTCCTGTCTCCACCTGCCTCCAACCCCCTCATGGCGACAGGGGGACTTGTCTTGACTGGAAAGTGGGTCTTGTGGATTTGCAGCCTCAGGTTGAAAAACCCGTCACCAACTCCCCAGTGCTCACAGGATTACACCCTTGGGCAGAGCAGTAAGCTCCATTCTTCCCTGGCCTGGCCCAAGTGCCCTGCACCCCGCTGCAGCCGAGGTGAGCATTGCAGGGTTCCCCTCCTGGGCCTGGTACCCTCTGGCTTCAGCCCCTGTCACACACAGGGTTGGAATGCTCTAGCTCCTTGCAGTCCTGCTGAAGTCACTTTTCAAGATCCTGCTTGAGTCACCTCCCTAGGGAAAGCATCCTTAGTCAGAGTTCATCATTCCCTTCTCCAAGTTACTCTGGGACCACATTCAAGTTTCTCCCAAGGCAATTCTCCCATCCTCTGCCTGGCTGCAGCACCCTCACCTCTGGCCTGGACTGTCGAAGTCGCCTCCCGACTGCCCCTTGCCCTTGCCCCTGCCCCTTCCAGTCTGCTGTGGACCCAACAGTCCAAATGGTCTTTTGAAAATGCCAGTCAATACACATCTGTCTGCTCACAACCCTCCAGCACCTCCCATCTCACTCATGGTCAAAGCTAAAACTGCATAGTGGCCTCCGAGTCCTCCCTCTCTGTACCACCTTCCCTTTGGACCTTCACTCCTACCCTCCATTCTCTCTCCACCCCAGCTTGCACCAGCCTCCTTGAAACCCTGAACACTGCAGGCCCCTCCTCTCTCTGGGCCTTGGCATGTCCCCAGACACCATCCTCATCTCCCTCATCAGCTTCATGTCTGCTGCAGTCTTGCCTTCTCAGGGAAGCCCACCATCCCTGCCCTGGGCACCACTGCAACCAGCCCCAACTTCCTGGCCCTCCTCCCCTGGCCCACTTTTCTTTCTTTCCATAGCATGCATCACCTTCTAAACACATTATTTAATCAATTTTTAATTTTTATTTTTTATCCTCCATCTCCCTTGCAAAAAGTCAACTTCACTAGAGCAGGGTCTTTACCTATTTTGTTCACTGGTGGCTCCTGTGAGCCTAGCAGGGTGCTGGTACACGGCGTACACTCAATGTTCAAGCAATCAATCCATCCATTAAAACTGTTCACTCATTTTTGTGGGGACTCCTTTGGCAGTTGGGGAGGTCCTGGAGACTGAGTTCATGCTTAGTCACCTCTGGATCCTCAGGGCTTAGCCACTGCCTTGGCCACAGTGGGTATGCAAGAACCATCTATTGAATAAATAAATGAATGGGGCCCTGCTCCATTGGTCAAGGGAGAGACTTAAGGGCTGAGCAGATCAGAGGTCCCTCTGCCAAGTGATACTATTGCCAGATTGTTCCTGGACTCCTCACCTGTGCCAGGACCTCACTGTCTCCGCAATCCTGCCCCACCCCTTTCCCCTTGGGTCCAGTCCCCACTGCCAGTTTGGAAGTGGTTGATAATCATCTCCACTCCAGAGAGGCTGCCTGAATACTGCATAAGACTTGATGGTTTCCAAGAGAAGCATGAACTGTGAGCAGGATCAATCCCTTACCCCAAAGATTTGAAGCAAAGTGGTGCAACCTAAGACTGCAAAAGGTGTTCTGGTGGCCTGGGCATAGGCATCAAGCCAGCCCTGGGCGGGGAGGCTGCTGGCAATCCCAATAAAAGGTGTCTTGCCCTTCCTAGGTATCTTTCTAAAGACAGGGACTTGGTGCAGGGGCTCAAACAACCCTACACACAGAGCTGGAGCAAGAAGCCACAGCGGCCCGGGGCCTTGCTCACCCCATCGCCTTCCATTTCACCCTCTCCCCGAGGCTCTCAGGGACTATCAGGAGGCGATCTGGGTGGGACTCAGCTCCCCAGGCCCAGGCTGGATCCCATTGTAGGCGTTGGGGGTTTCAGGCTGTTTTTGGAACCTCAGTCACGTGTCCTCCCATGTAACCTGAGCCCCCTGACACGGCATGAGTCTGCACTCCAGCTCTGAGCCACATCTGCTTCTCATTTCCGCCTCAGGAAAACGGCCCAATTTCCAGGAGCCGCTGGCCTAAGCCAAGCCTCCAGCCTTTCAGCAGCCAACTCCACCCAGCCCGGCTCCATTACCGAGGTGGGCGTTAGGGGCTGGGGGCTGAGACAGCATTAGTGGCAATGGGGTGTATAGCGGAGCTGGACTGGGGCCAGGAGGTCTGAGTTCTTGGGCTGGCTCTGTCAGTACCTTGCTTTGTGTCCATGGGGGAGTCTCTTAACCTCCCTGAGCCTTGACTTTCTCATCCATGAAATGTGTTACTCTACTCATGGAGGTACTATCAGGATTTGGGGACCAAGGTGGTTCAAGGTGGTTCCTTGGGGATAAAAACAACAGAATTTTCCCAAAAACAGAACTTAGAGGACTATAGCTGCTGGAGCTGGCCTACGTCAGGGAGAGGCCAGAGCCCAGAGCCACTTTCCCACCAGAGCAATGGGTCAGGCCCACCCCTGGGGTAGTTTGGTAGAGCTTGGGCCTAAGTCTTTGGGCTAGAAAAGTCTAACCCCAATTCTAAGCCCTTCACCTACCAGCATTTATTCAGCCCCTAGTATGTGTCAGGCCCTGGGCAGGGGTGGGGAGACCAAAGTGATAAACACAACTTAAGCTCCTTAGGGTGGAGAGGAGCCCACAGGTAAATATATAAACACAGCCCAGCCCAGCCCAGTATTGGGAGGTCATGTGGACAAGGTGAGGCCAGGGGGCAGAAGTAACACATTCTATTTATATTCTTTTCGTGGAGACCCTTAATTTTTAAGACATTCTTTTTCTTTTTTTTAAGAGATGGGGTCTTGCTATGTTGCCCAGGCTGGTCTCAAGCTCTTAGCCTTGAGCAATTCTCCCACTTCTCCCTCCTCACACCTGGGATTACAGGTGTGAGTCCACTGTGCCTGGCCAAGATATTCTTAACTTGGTATTTTTTTCTAACAAAGTTTACAGCAAACTTCATCCTCCTTCTAAGAAAGACAAGGTCTTTAGCACACTCCCTCCAGGTACCTTCTCCTATTCTCCACTTTTTTTTTTTTTTTTTGAGGCTAAGTCTCGCTCTGTCACCCAGGCTAGAGTGCAGTGGCACAATCTTGGCTCACTGCAACCTCCGCCTCCCAGGTCAAGCGATTCTCATGCCTCAGCCTCCTGAGTAGCTGGGACTACAGGTATACACCATCATGCCCAGCCAATTTTTGTATTTTTAGTAGAAACGGGGCTTCCCATGTTGACCAAGCTGGTCTTGAATTTCTGACCTTACGTGATCCGCCCACCTCGGCCTCCCAAAGTGATGGGATTACAGGTGTGAGCCACAGTGCCCAGCCCCATTCTCCACATTTCTAAATCCCGAATCAGTTCCCCCGATAGAAGCTCATCAGTGACCCCCCCATAGCAGGACCCCAAACCTTGTATGCCACCCCTGCTGCCCTGGGTCCTGCACCAGACATGACTGACCTACTACATCACCTGCTTCCTCGTAATAGGGCAGGGACCTGGGTTGAAGGAGCTGCGGGGGCTGATAAGGGTGAAGAAGAGGGTGCCCACATGGGAGGCTGCCCCTTAGCTTTGCCGCCAGCCTGCAGGGTGAACAGCAGGACATAAGCAGCACCCTGTACAGCTCCCCAGGGTCCTCCCCCTTCCAACATGTCCCTCACAGCACTAAACCATGACCCTGTAACACAGATACTATCTTTGTTCCCATTTTACAGATAAGAAACCCAAGGCGTAGAGAGGCCCTGTAATTTGCTCAAGAACAAGAAGCCACTACGTCTGAAATCTTATCCTTCTGACCCCTCGATCCGGGTCTTTGCACAGGCATGGCACCACTCCTGGGTACCTAAGTTAAAATTCCAGCTCTATCCCTTAGGAATTTGACCTTGGTCAAGTGCTCAAAGTCTGTGTGCCTTCCTTTAAAAAATACATTTCTTTAACAAATGCACTTTATTGAGGGATAATTTACACGCAATCAATGCACAGATTTTAAGTGCCCAGCTTGATGAATTTTGACAAATGTATACCCCCATGTAATAACCACACAGTCAAGACATGGAACGTTGTTCTTACCCCAGAAAGCCCTTCCTTGTGTGCAAACAAAAGGAAGCAAACAAAACTATCTGCGTCAGAGTGTTAGGAAAATCGAATGAGATAATACAGGTGAGATCCTTAGCAAGGCACCTGGCATGCAGGAAGCGCTGGATAAATGCATTGCTATCATTCCCTGGCTGTCCCCCTCCTTGACTGGGGCAGGGATCAGGGCATGCACTGAACCATCTCCCTTCCCCAGCCTGAGGGCATTTAGTCTGACTAGTAGAAGACTCAGGGGGTTGGAATATGTGTTTTGGAGGAGACTTGGAACCATTTCCGTAGGTCTCCAGAAGCCCTGATGGGGCTGGGGGCGGAGGAATTGGCCAGCTTTTGCCTGTGTCTGGCCCAAAGATAGGGTTTTGCAATCACAGCTCACTGAAACCTCAAACTCCTGGGCTCAAGCTGTCCTGTCTCAGCCTCTTGAGTAGCTGGGACTATAGGTATATGCCACCATGCCAGGCTAATTTTTAAATTTTTTGTAGAGATGGAGTCTTGCTATGCTTCCCAGGCTGGCCTCAAACTCCTGGCCTCAAGTGATCCTCCCGCCTTAGCCTCCCAAAGTAAGCCTGGCCATCCTCTGTTCTTTCAGGACTCAAAGGATGAAGGCACTCATGGCAGGGCCAGCTTCACAGGTTGGTAACCAAGGCAGCTGCACAGGGCCTTGCTGTCTGAAAGTACCCACACTTGGATTCATGCTCCCATGTTATGTGAACTCCTTAATGATTTTTGAACAAGGGACCTGCATTTTCATCTTGCACTGGGCCCTGTAAATTATGTAGCTGGTGGTGATGATGGGGAGGGTGGAGCAAGCTGGCTAGTTTCCTCCCTAGAAAAGCCAGTGCTATTGCCCTCCCCACTTCCACTCACTGACTACACACAGCCACACATGCTAATTCACCTCCACGATCCCCTCTCTGTCCCTCTCCACGGTGGGGCATCTAGGAGAATCTGGGTCACTCAGGGCCTCTTCTGCCAGAAGACATCAACAGAACCTGGAAGCCTGCTTGGCCTGGAAACCCCCTTGGGAACAGCTCCTGCTCACAGGGCCTGCTGGGCAGGCCACCCGAATTCCCATCCTCTGACAGTCCTCTCCAGCTGCCTCCACCCAGCTCTGCAGCTCAAGTGCAAAACCACAGCTGGGCACCAGCCAAGGGGTCTTGGGTTTCATCACATTCAACTTCCCACACCTCGGCCAGAGGCCAGGGTCCAATGGGGCTGCTGGCCAGAGGCCTGGGCTGGAAGGCAGAGGAGGGGGTGGGGTCCAGTACTACCCTCGCTTCCTATCCATGGCAGAGTATCCCCTCTCTTAGGCCTAGGTTTCCTCTCTATGTAATGGGACAGGACTCCATAGGGCTGGAGCAGATGCCGAGGATGCAGGGAACGAAGGCATCAGAGGCCAAGGCTTTGAAGGAGCTCCCAGAACTTCACTGTCCAATATGGTAGCCTCAAGTCTCTATAGTCATTTAAATGTAAAGGAATTTAAAGGAAAGAAAATTCATATTTCAGTTCCTCAGTCACTCCAGTCACATTTATTTTTTATTTTTATATTTTTTTAGATGGAGTTTTGCTCTGTCACCCAGGCTGGAGTGCAGTGGCACAATCTCAGCTCATTGCAGCCTCTGCCTCCTGGGTTCAAGCGATTCTCCCTCCTCAGTCTCCTGAGTAGCTGGGATTACAGGCGTGTGTTGCCACATCTGGCTAATTTTTTGGGTATTTTTAGTAGAGACTGGGTTTCACCATGTTGGCCAGGCTGGTCTTGAACTCTTGACCTCAAGTGATCCACTCCCCTTGGCCTCCCAAAGTGCTAGGATTACATGCGTGAGTCACTGAGCCTGGCCTCTTGTCACATTTCAAGTACTACTCAGTAGGTAGCGACAGGTGGCTCATGGCCACTGTATTGAAGAGCAGAGATACAGAACATCTCCATCAATACAGACAGTTCTACTGAGATGCATGCCCTGGCTAGGAAAGACCGGGTGCCGGGGACACTAGTAGCTTTACTGTCCTGGGGTAGGGAGCTGGGGCTGGGGCTGTGATTGAGAAACATTGGAGACATCCTCTCACTCCTCTCCCTACCTCACCACTGACAAGGTGGATCCACCATGAAGGGAGCCAGGAGTCTGACACCCAGTAGGGGTGTGGACACCCCAGAGGCAGCTTCCATCCTGACTCCTGGAGTGGAAAGCAGACTTCCTGGGTCCCTGGGAAGAGGCACTGGGGAAGCTTCAGAGAGGGAGGAAGTGGCCAGAAGCTGGTGCTCTTCCCAGCAAAGCGCTCCCCAGGAGCCACTTCCAAACGGAAAACATCAGCCCTCCCCCGGCCTCACCTCTGGGTGAATTCACTGAAGGCTTCAGGAGCATTTGCATGTTCCAGTACAATGGTCCTCAAACTTCAGCGTGCAGGGGAATCCCTGGAAGCTTGCTAAGGCACAGTCAACTAAGTACAAACTTGAAACACGCATACCTCCACTGTGTATGCGACAGGCTGAAATAGGGGTATCTGGGTTCTGTCCACTGTAGGGTTCATTATTGTGTGGGCCTCTCTGGGTGAGATCATTGAAAGATATTAGGTTGGTTTAATCTGGGCATCTTAGGGATGGAGCAGAGACGGTGATATGGCAGACCTCAGGAGAGACTGGTTGGGGGAGAAGAAAGGGGTAGAAGTGAGGGGTGGAGGAGAGTGAGGGAAGTGGGAAGAGGGGAGTGGAAGGGGAGCCCACTCATGCATCTCCTGCTGACCTTGTTCTTCCTACCCATCTTCTCTCCTCCTTCTCACAACCACCTACAAGTTGGCAAATGTGTGGCTCCGAGAGGTTACACCACCTAGCAGCAGATACACGGTCCCTAGGGAGTCAGGCTGAACCCTGTTTCCTCTTCCTTTTCTCCCTCCAACTCTGAATATTTTCAAACGAAATAAGCCTGGGAAGTGGGGAAGGCTCAGAGCTGTGAATACATTTTTTTGTTTTCTGGGCTCATTCTGCTTTGACAGGAAGCTTGGCTAAGTGCGGGCAGGCGTCTGAGCCCTCCCTCAATGGTGCTTTTTAGGCACGCCTTTATGGAGAATGTAAAGAGTCGCAGTTATAAATACCAGCGGGCCTTGGTGGCCCACTCCATCCCTCAGCCCACTCCCAGCTGGGATGTCCTGGGACTTCCCGCTTGCCCTCCTCCCCCAACCCTTCCAGCCAGTACCACCCTCAGTGCATCTGGGAAGGGTGGGAACCGTGATGCGACTTGGCCTGGAAACCAAGGGGGAGTGAAACCCAAAAGTGAATTTCTCCTTTTTCAGGAGAAAGGTTGTTATCAGTGTCAGGAAACCTGTAATCCTACAGCCAGCTGTGAAGATTCCAGAACGCCTTTCACTTTACAGGTGAGGAACTAGAGGGCCCCTCTGGAAAGCTTATGAACACCCTGACCCCAGAGCTCACCCTCCCGCACTGGGAAGGAAAGTCCCTCTTTTCACTTTGTCACTCCCACGCACCTCCCAAGGCACCCACAGCATGGTCACTCTTTGATGACTGTTTGTATTGTAAGTGGCTCCTCCAACTCTGTTCCACAGTCCCTCCATGGATGCCCTGGAGGAGGCAGGCGGGACAGGTCCCATTTTACAGATGGCCAAAGGGATGAGTGACTACACAGCTCATCCCAGGAGAGCCACCTGGCCGCGCTTCCTGATAGCCAGCCTGTGCCCCCAGGCCTCCCCTCACCCCACAGGCCCCTGCCCCCTCCCTGTCTGCACCTCCTGTCCCCTCACTGAGGCCCAGGAGCACAGTTGATTTAGAATTTCCTGCCCTTCTGACAATCTGTGTGCACAAAACGGGCTTTCTTTAAACCGCTTCAGAGGGCATCTCCTCCAGCCCCTTCCCCTGCCTTCATTAAACGCCTCATCTGAAGCAGGATAAATCTTCGGTGATTAGAAACATGCTCCTTGTTCCTGTCCCTGCCCCGATGGGAAGCGCATTTCTCAAAGGGTTAATTAACAGCCTTCACACAGGCCGCATTTAGCAACGAACACAAAGCCACACACATAAATAACGTCTGGGGCGGAAGAAGAGGGTGCAGATGGTTTGTGACTTTGCCGTCCAGAGTTTTCTAAACCGGTGTGAACCACGTCCTGTCGGGACCAGGACCATGAGTCAGGGTCAGGCTTCAAGGTGGGCCAGGCCAGAGATGCTAGTGGCCAACTTGGTGCTCTTTGAAAGCAAGCCCTAAAGGAAAATAGAGAATGGAGCCAAGATGTGGGGAGACAGGGAGGGGACGGGATGGGGAGGAGGGCCTGCTGGCTGACCTGGAGAGAAAAGAGCCAAAGAGAGCCAGAGATGCGAACCGGGAAGAACCAAGCAGGAGGTGAGAGGTGTTGAGTCCCAGCTCCCTGCAAAGTAGTGCTGAATTTACCAGGGGAGGCTCCACCCTGAAATTCAGACCCTGGGGCATAGGGTCCCACTCTGGCCCTGTAGTGAGAGTGATGGCAAGACATCCCCAGCCTAAGAGGATTTGTGTGGGGCTGAGAAAAGCGTTTCGGGAAGGATAGCCCTGAGGAACCCTGGAAAGTTCTGGAAGTGGCACAGTGACATTTCAGTATTCCGCGTCATCCATGCATAGGATCTGTTCCTCTACGCAGCCTTCAGCTCCCCTGGGGGCTCACATGCCCCTTCCCAAAGCTAAGGGAACACATCTGAAGTCTCATAACGCATGGCAACGGGAACACAGGATTCACTTTACAGAGATCAGCACTGTTGCAAGGGATGCCTGAAGCCAAAACAGACGAAAACGAGAGCGAAGAAGCAGAGGGAGCGATGCAGATGCGCACTGGACATCCACAAAGTGTGCAACAGGAATGGGGAGAGGAGAGAAGCCATTGGAAAGCGAGCTTTGGCGATCAGCTTGCTGCCCTTCTCTTCACCTTCGTGGTTCCTCCAATTTGCCCTCCTCAGCTCTAAGGGATCCTCCCCTACTCGGAGAGGCCCTCACAATGCTCACTCAGACCCTCTCCTCCTAGGAGCCAGGAGGTAGGATATGGGGAGGGGGACAGTGAGTCCTGAATGGATTTCTGCCCTGGAGGTGAGGGCGCCCCTGGTGGCAGGGAGAGGCCCTGCCACAGCACATCCTGGGCTTCCCTTCCTGACCCAGGGATGAACCAGCCTGGGCACTCAGGCCACGGCTGTCTCCCTGTGCCAGGCTCAGCGCCCTGGGGATGAGGGCACAAAGAAAGAGACAGGGCCGACATCACAGGCCTAACAGCAGGCCCTGTGTCTGGGAGCGGCGGTTTCTCCCCAAGTAATTTTCCACAGTTTGGCTTTTCCTCCACACACAGACTCGCTCACAGAGTTCAGATGGTGGCTAGTCCTCCAGAGGGTTACTCTGGGTCACTCACCTGCTCGGTGACCCCACCTGCATTGATTTCTGCCCTCATCATTCAGCCGTCTCCAGCTTGCTTCCAAAGCCCGGTGCCCATCTCAAGGATATGGCTCCTTTAGCCCCCAGAGCTCACTTCACCCCATCAGGGCCTGGATCTTGGGTAGTTATGGGAACCCCCAAATGCACCATCATCGCTGGGCCAGGGCCAACATTTCTGTTTTCTCAGAACGATCAAAGCGCCTTTCCTAGCCCTGCCAGGAAGAAGGAGTTTCGACTCGTGCAAATATCTGCAGCCCATTTGGGATTTTACTTTGGTGAGAAATAAATACACAGCCATCTGCAAATGATGGAAATATGACTTAAGTAACTTTTTGGTCGAGGATCCTGGGCCAGAGCCCAGATGGAAATAAGACCTTGTATCTCAGTCTCCCTTGCACACTTTCAGAAAAAAGAAAAGGCTTGGGGGAAAAGTTGGTGGAAACTGAAGTTCAAAATGGAGTGTGCTAAATGTCTTGGCCCGGGAAAGGAAAAATAAACATCAAACAGCTACTCCATTCAAGTGTGCGTTATCTTGCTCATCCTCGCCAAGAACTCGCCCTCCTCCCTTCTTTGACCGGGAATTGCTGTGCCCACGAACAGCCCCCACGCCCACCCCTAACCCAGGGCAGGCAAACAATGGGCCAGAAAACTCCGCTCAGCCAAGGCCTCTCCCTGCAGCCCCCAGAGGCCATAAGATTGGGAAACACAGACTATTTTTAATGTGTTATTTGTCTACCAGCTCTGGCTCCAGGAGCCTGAGCAACAGTATCATCTGTGGGAGGTACCACTGATTTTTTTGTTTTAACTTGCTCAGACAAAGCCACATTTTCGCAACTTTCAGAAAAGCCAAAAAAGCAACACTCTGCAAGGCTGACCTCTTCCCTGGCTTGCCCTTCTGCCCTCCAGGGAGTTCTTTCTGGGTGTGTCTGGGTCTCCGTTGCTCTGTGATGGCCAACAGCAAGCACACAGCCCCAGACCCAGAGGGCCCAAAGGACAGCCAGTGAAACAAGGAAGGGTGAGGAGGGCAGAGAGCGGATACGAGGAGAGGGGGTAGTGTCTCCAACTGCTGAGGGAAGCACAAACCCTGCCCTGGGGGTCCCAGTGTGATGGGGGCAATGGGGCATCCCTAATAGAAGAGTGTGAGAAGTCACACACAGAGAAAATGGCTGCTTGATAGCCATCCATCTCCCAGGTCCACGGGCTGAGGTGTTCTGTGCAGCGGGTGCACCCAGAGGCAGATAGAGGGCTGAGAGAGTGCAGGCCAGGTGTGACTGCCTAGGCTGGGGTTGAAAGAATCCAGCTGGCAGTAGTGGTGCATGCCTGTAATCCCAGCACTATGGGAGGCCAAGGCATGAGTCCAGGAGTTTGAGATCAGCCTGGGCAACATAGTGAGACCCCTGTCTATACAAAAATTTTTTTAAATTAGCTGGGTGTAGTGCTGTGCACCTATGGTCCCAGCTACTTGGGAGGCTGAGGTGGGAGGATCGCTTGAGCCCAGGAGGTCAAGGCTGCAGTGAGCCTGTTTGTGCCACTGTACTCCAACCTGGGTGACAGAGCAAGACCCTGGAGGTGGGGGTAGGGGAGAGAGAGAGGAGACACAGAGAGAGAGAAATGCAGATGAAAGAAACATGAAGTGAGAAGGGAGAAAGGAAAAGATGTAGAGAGTGAGCAGAGATGAAAAGACATAAAGGAAGAAGAAGAGGGAGGAAGCTCTTTCCTGTTGACCCCATTCCCAGCCACGATTCCCAGCCATGACCATCAGGACAGATGGAAGAATGACTGCTCAAGAGGACCAGAATGAGGGACACCCCCAAGAGTGAGCCATTTCCTTTCTCCATCAACACCATGCCCACACCCTGAGGGGTGAGAAGGTAGAGGTCCTCCAGGACCAGCCTGGCTGGAGCCACGCAGACTTCCTTACACTCTTCAATTCTCAGTTTTCTAATCTGTAAAATGGAGAGAATGGTAATAATACTTTCCTCACTTGGGTATTGCAAGGATTGACTGACATTGTGTGTGTGTGTGTGTGTGTGTGTAAAATACTTGGTAAATGCCTGGCACACCATGAGGGCAGTACAGATGGCAGCTTTAATGCGTATGGTGTGGAGTCAGGCATTCTGCAGGGAGAGGCAGGGTTGTGAATGCTGGAAAGGAGAGCAGAGCCGGCAGGCAGAGGAGTCCGAGAGAAGGAATTCATATGTCCCTAAGTTGGATGGCCTTGAGACCACTCTGGCCCGCTTGTGGCACCCCCAGTGCTGACTGTATCCAGGACCCCTGAAGGACGTGAGGCCACCCCTCCTGCTAGATTTCCCTGGCTCCAGGGCTCCCCACTCTGAGAGCCGAGGTCAGTCTTCTGCCAAGCCCTAAGCCTTCCCACCCATGCCATGCTTTTCCTTTGATGGGATGGTCAAGCCGAGCCCAGAGGAGCACAGTGGCTGCCAGATGAGCCAGCGGCTGCGGCTTACGGCCCACCCGGAGCCCTTAACACATGTCCAGGGCAAGCAGATAACCAGGGAGAGGCCATGATGCTGGCTGCCCCCGAGGGCCAGCTCCTGGTGAAGAATCACTGTCAGCAGCTGCTGTAGTGCCCCCAGGATCACCACAAGGGCTCGGGGCCCTTCTGTCGCAGGAGGCCCAAGTTGGGGAGGAAGTGACAGCACTTCACCCCTTTTTCACCAGCCTTCAATGGCACCTCCTCCCACCCACCTGGGCTCCTCCCACCCACCTGGGTTGACCCAGTGCCTGCCCTGCCTCCACTGTGGCTGTCTGGGGAGCCAGGCCCACCCCACTACCTTCCCCCCAGAGAGGGGCCCTGGCAGCCAACCCCTCCCCCATCTCAGGGGCCAAGGTAGGAGAAGGAAAGCCAACCTTGGGGGCCACTGAGAGGTAGTCCCAAGACCCAAGCTGCAATCCTGGCTTAAATTTGCTGAGCCTCATTTTCCTCATCCAGGAAATAAGGATAATCATTTTTGCACGTTGGGAATCTGGTGAAGCTATGACACGTATCTGTAACCACTTAGATAGCATTCTGACCTGTTCCTTTTGTGAGTGGTGAAATGGTGCAATCGGTGTGTTAATCAACAATCTAAGGTCACTGGTTCAACTGTGGCTTTCAGCTGAACCCGATAAGCGTTTGCATTCAAAACACCCAGTGAGGGTTGGAAAAAAAATCAAGAGGCTAGAGCCGGGCATGGTGGCTCACACCTGTAATCCCAGTCCTCTGGGAGGCTGAGGCGGGCGAATCATCTGAGGTCAGGAGTTTGAGACCAGCCTGGTCAACATAGTGAAACCCCACCTCTACTAAAAATACAAAAATTAACCAGGCATGGTGGTGTACGCCTGTAGTCCCAGTTACTCAGGAGCCTGAGGCAGGGAGAAGCTTGAATCCAGGAGGCGGAGGTTGCAATGAGCCAAGATCGCACCACTGCACTCCAGCCTGGGTGACAGGGTGAGACTCCATCTCAAAAAAAAAAAAAAAAAAAAAAAAATCAAGAGGCTGGCCCTTCCAGAACCTCGTGGCAGCAAGGAGGATGAGAGCACTGTTTCCGGAATCTGATGACATGTGACCTGGACTATGCATGTTCTCCAACCCTCAGTTTTCTTATCTGTAAAGGCGGATGGTTCTAGCATACTCTGCATTTAGGTTTGCGTGATGATTAAATAAGGTAACCCATGTAGATCTCTTAGCACGATGCCCGACCGCCACGCTTAATGCAGGTCGTCAGTGCTCATAAAACAAACGAAGGCACACTCTAGGGCCTGATGGGGAGAGATTCTGTGGGGAAAAGCACGGCACAACAGCATGTATAGCACACTCCCATCTGGGTGGGAAGCAGAGAGATCAGACCACATGGTCATTTTCGCTTGGATTTTACATAAGGACATTCTGGGGAGATGTAGAAGAAACCAGTAAACGAAGTTACCTCGTGGGAGGTGGGGGAGCGGAAGGGGACGGTGTGGGAGCAGGACTCGGAACTACACACTTCTTTAACAATTCATCATGTGAGGGTTTTGGATTTACCTATCCCAAAAATGTTTACATTAACGTAAAAGGTGTGCTTTCAGCGTTATTATTCCTTCTGGGTGTCGGTTTCTTTCCTAATGAGGAAGGTGGTCTATGCGCCACTGCCTAACTAGACTTTTGTGGAATTCAGAAAGAAAGTGAATATGCAAGTGCCCAGACGAGCAGGATGAGGCTGAAGATGAGGAGGATGAGGCTGGGATGAGGAGGATGAGGCTGGGATGAGGAGGATGAGGCTGAGATGAGGAGGACGAGGCTGAAGATGAGGACAAGGCTGGGATGAGGAGGATGAGGCTGGGATGAGGAGGATGAGGCTGAAGATGAGGACAAGGCTGGGATGAGGAGGATGAGGCTGGGATGAGGAGGATGAGGCTGAAGATGAGGACAAGGCTGGGATGAGGAGGATGAGGCTGGGATGAGGAGGACGAGGCTGAAGATGAGGAGGATGAGGCTGAAGATGAGGAGGATGAGGCTGGCATGAGGAGGATGAGGCTGGGATGAGGAGGACGAGGCTGAAGATGAGGAGGATGAGGCTGGCATGAGGACGATGAGGCTGGGATGAGGGGGATGAGGCTGAAGATGAGGAGGACGAGGCTGGGATGAGGGGGATGAAGTTGAAGATGATGAGGATGAGGCTGGGATGAGGAGGACGAGGCTGAAGATGAGGGGATGAGGCTGAAGATGAGGAGGACAAGGCTGGGAGGAGGATGAAGATGAGGATGCAGATGTAGACAAAGATGAAGGTAGGCAGGGGAAGTGGGTGGGGCAGCTCTCCCGGCTGCTGTCATTCGAAGGGCATGGTAGGACTCGCCGAGCCACTGTCCCAGGAGCTGAGCCGCAGTAGAGTTAGATACGCCATCTACTAAGTAGTCCCTGGGTCCCTGGCCCAAAAAAGATTCCTCAGTCAGCCAAGCATGCTAGGAGAGGTATCTGCAGGTGAGTGGGGTCAGGGGTAGGGCCCCTGGGGACCTGCCTATGACCCTTGACACTTGGCTGGAGTTCTTGGGAACAGGAAGGAGTCCCAGGAATATGAAGTTGTGGGATGGATGAGGGATTGAGAAGGAAAAGGAGAGCTTTAGCCCAGCGTGGTGGCTCATCCCTGTAATTCCAGCACTTTGGGAGGCTGAGGCAGGTGGATCACGAGGTCAGGAGTTCGAGACCAGCCTGACCAATATGGTGAAACCCTGTCTCTACTAAAAATACAAAAATTAACTGGATGTGGTGGCAGGCACCTGTAGTCCCAGTTACTTGGGAGGCTGAGATGGGAGAATTGCTTGAACTCGGGAGACGGAGGTTGCAGTGAGCTGAGATCATGCTACTGTACTCCAGCCTGGGCGACAAAGTGAGACTCCGTCTCAAAAAAAAAAAAAAAAAAACACTGGTGGGGAGAGATTTGGCTCAGCTGAAGGCAGGGAGTGGCTGGACCACACCAAGGTGAGGCAGGTACAGCCTAGTCCTGGGCTCAGGGACAGGTAATGGGAGAGTTATCTCATTTGTTCCCACCAGCAACTCTACGGCATAGATTCTATTATCATTCAGACGAGGAAGTGGAGGCTTAGAGTGTCTCGGGTCATGGTATGGCCAACTAGCGGGTAGCTAAGATTCAGATTCAGGCAATGTAGTTCCCTCAAACCACTACCCCATTCCACCTCCTCACCCCAGATCAGGACTGGTCACTTTCTGGTGGACTCAGTTTATGGCAGCAGGATAGAAACAACCATAGCTTAGCTCAGAAATCCTGGCAGTGGCAGCAGCATATGTGGTGAAGGGTTCTTCCTCCAGAAGGTGTCCACACTAATGAGATGCCCAGAGGCCAAGGGCAAAGGCTGGGAGGGGGCAGGCTTGGGGATCCCCCAGGACTCCATGCCCCTGAAACTTCAGGGGCACAAGGCTGCAAGAATGAAAGCACTTTTCATGGAATTCCAACAGGAAACCCACGAGAACATTCCTGCTTGAAGGATTCCAACAGGAAAACCACGAGAACATTCCTGCTCGTGGGATTCCAACAGGAAAACCAAAAGAACATTTCTGCTCGTGGGTTCCAGCTGGGAGCTGGAGTCCATATTCCCTGCTAAGGAGGATGCTCAGTGGGTAGAGGGGTCACAGAAGAGGGCTTGCCTCACCCTCATGAACTGTCCTCAGCCCCCTAGATGAATTCAAAGATCCTTTTGACCTCTGACCCCTCAGTGGAGCTCCAGCTCCCAGGGTGGGGTGGGTCATTTGGGAGCTCGCCTGTCCAGCTCCCAGTCTTGCTGCCTTTGTTTAAAGTGGCTGGCCTGGCCTGGCGCAGTGGCACACGCCTGCAGTCCTAGCACTTTGGGAGGCCAAGGTGGGAGGATCATTTGAGCTCAGGAGCTCCAGACCAGCCTGGGCAACATAGTGAGACCTCATCTGTACCAATAAAAAGGAGGGGGGCACACGTGGTGGCTCACACCTACAGTCTCAGCACTTTGGGAGGCTGAGGTGGGAGGATTGCCTCAGCCCAGGAGTTCGAGGCCAGTCGGGCAATATGGTGAAACCCCGTCTCCACAAAAAATACAAAAATTAGCCAGGCCTGATGGCACACACCTGTAGTTCCAGCTTCTTAAGAACCTGAGGTGGGAGAACTGCTTAAGCCTGGGAGGTTGAGGCTACAGTGAGTCAAGATCATGCCACTGCACCCCAGCCTGGGCAGCAGAGTAAGACCCTGTCTCAAATAAAAATGAAAAAACAAAGTGGCTGTCCTGCCATCTGGCTTCTCAGACAGCACAAAGCCCTTTCAAATGTTTGTCTTTTTTTTTTTTTTTTTTTTTTTGAGATGGAGTCTTGCTCTGTTGCCCAGGCTGGAGTGCAGTGGCATGATCTTGGTCAGCTCACTGCAACCTCCTCCTCCTAGGTTCAAGCAATTCTTCTGCCTCAGCCTCCCGAGTAGCTGGGATTACAGAAGCCCACCACCACACCTGACTAATTTTTTATATTTGGTAGAGACGGGGTTTCACCATGTTGGCCAGGCTGGTCTCGAACTCCTCACCTCAAGTGATCTGCCTGCCTCGGCCTCCCAAAGTGCTGGGATTACTGTGGTGAGCCACCATGCCCGGCCCAAATGTTTGTCTTTTAATGACTGCCCTTCTCTGCCCCTCCAAGGGGCATAACATCATAATCAGATAGGGTGCGGAGTTGTGAGCAGGTGAAAGGCCTCTCTTAAATTTAATTGCTTCTTGAGACTAACCAGTCAACTGCCGAGTGTACCTGGAGAAAGAGGGCACACCCCTGACCCTGCCCAGCTTCTCTGTGGTGCCTAGCAGCAGCGCCTGCCTGAAGCTACGTGTCGGGAGGGGCCCTGAGGAACGGGACAGGGTCCTGGCCTTGAGAAACTTCCACTCAAGTAGAGGGGCTAGGAGGCACTCCCACAGGAAGCGCTTTTAGCATGCTAAAAGAGAGCTGACCACTCACCACAGGAGCCCTCAACGCCGCTTGTGTTTTCTGTGGGGCACTTACCATGGGCCAAACATGGTGTTGAGTTCCAAGGCAGACTGACATAGCTCCTCCTCCTGCAAAACCATGGCCTGATGGGAGAGACCGGCGAGTCAACGGCTGTTTCTCAGTAGGAGGGGAGTCACAATCAAGGATTGCACAGGATTCACGGGTAGGACACTCAGCTCCGAGAGAAGAGGGCAGAAGGTCAGGGAGGGCTTCCTGGAGGAAATGATACTTGAGCATGCTTAGGAGCTGGGCTGGAAGTCCCAGTGGGACTTTAGGGTGGGATTGGGAGGTGGTGGGGCTGACCTAAGCCCTGATAGTAGTGGTAAGAATTTGGATTGTGGGATAGCGGTAAGACCTTAATCAAGGCAGAGAGAGGAGACTGAGTAGGTTTGGAGCACAGGACAACAGAACCCAGACGGATGGATCTGGAGGGGAGGGTTAGGACAGACAGAGGGTCTCCGAGAGCTGGAGGAGCTGGAGGTCAGCTTGGGGCATTGGGACATCTCTCTCAGTGAAGGAAAGAGAATAAATAAATCAAGGTAGAGGAGAGGGTGGCAATTAAGAAGGCAAGAGGGAGGGAGGCCAGTCTTTAAGGGGGTCTCAGAGCTTGTGCAGGAAGAGTGGGGCATTCAAAAAATGAAAGAAATTCAGAAGGAGCTTGTAGTAGTCCGTTTTCATGCTGCTTACAAAGACATACCCAGGACTGGGAAATCTACAAAAGAAAGTTTATTGGACTTAACAGTTCCACCTGTCTGGGGAGGCCTCACAATCATGGCAGAAGGTTAAAAGCACATCTTACATGGCAGCAGAGAGAAGAGAGCTTGTGCAGGGAAACTCCCATTTTTAAAACCATCAGATCTTGTGAGGCTTATTCGCTGTCATGAAAATAGCACGGGAAAGACCCACCCGCATGATTCAATTACCTCCCGCCGGGTCCCTCCCACAATGCGTGGAGATTCGATTTGAGATTTGGGTGGGGACACAGCCAAACCATGTCAGAGCTCCCAGGACCTTTGCATCTGCAGCCGTACGGACATCCCATTCCCAAGTCATGGGACTAAGTCCCATCTTAGTCCCAATAGTGAAGCATTGGAGCCCTTCCAGGGAGGTGGGCAATGGCCAGAGGCAGCCATGGCTGAGGTGGGAGGGAGTGGGTCTCACATCAAGCCACCCAGCAGGGCACTAAGAGGGACCAGAGGGAGGAATTTAGGAGTCAGGACTCAGGGGAGCAGAGGCAGCAAACCAGGGACACATGATGGCTTCAGGTTATGGGGCCAAGAGCTAAAACACTAAGCCAGGGTCAGGGCAAGAGAGAGACAGGCCTGTGGGCCTTAACCAAGACATTGGATGTGAGAACAGGGCAGGGGGCCAGGACACTGGATGCGAGAATGTGGCTGGCAGGGTCTAATGTGTGCTGGAGCAAATTCATACCAGCTCCAAGAGCCATTGTTAAATGCCAGCAATTTTTCAAGAAAGTTGTTTAAATGTTGACAAAATCAGCCACACGGGGAGTATTTACACCATGGAAATCAGCAAGTGCTACAAATCAAGGCCATGTTTTCCCCGCCAGAAAGCCGGCACTGCAGCTGGTCCAGAGAGATGGCTGAGAGAGACCTCATGGGACTGGGGCTCGTGGGAGCAGGTTCTCGCCCTTACTCCATCACATGACTTTGTGCCATTGTTGGTGTTCTCACCCTTGCCTTCCACAAAGGACTATTCAGGGCTCAAATGAGAAACTGTGGCTGAATGTGCCTGCACAGGACAAAGCATTGCATGAAGTGAGAGACCATCGTTAGCGGGCTTCCTGGTGTCTTCCTGGATGTCTGATCTAAATTTAGGTCCTTGTAGTCACAGTTGAATCCCAGCCACTGCCTTTCCTTCCTTCCTGCAGGCTCTCTGTAGCACAGCCACGGGAAGTCACTGCTGGAAGGGGCCTGCCTTTGTTGTTTCACCTGCAAGTTTGCATGCGTGCCTCTGGTCAAAGTCCCACCAAACCTTCCCTGTACCTTCTCCAAATCCAGGTCTGCAGGCTTCCTCTTGCTGAGACACTTGCTGAGCTCAGTGCTCCTCTCCTGGTATCCCAGACTGTCCCACGCTGCCCCAGGGGTTCCCCTGTCCTAACCACCTACCCCTCGCTCAGTCACCCTCTGGGAGAGCACATTCTTCCACATTGGGACACCTCAGGCAAGTCCTTACCCTCTCTAGGTCCCATCTGTACTCTAAGGATGATGCCAGCCCACCAGCCCTCAAAGGGCCTCAACAGAGCCTATGTGTCTTTCTGGAAGTAACAGAAACTTCAGCTAACAGGGCCTTAAACCATAGAAAAGTGACTGGTTGCCTACTAAGAAGTCTAGAGGCAGGCTAGTCCCAGCTACTCAGGAGGCTGAGGCAGGAGAATGGCATGAACCCG
This sequence comes from Chlorocebus sabaeus, assembly GCF_047675955.1. Taxonomy (NCBI): domain Eukaryota; kingdom Metazoa; phylum Chordata; class Mammalia; order Primates; family Cercopithecidae; genus Chlorocebus; species Chlorocebus sabaeus. The sequence goes on along the minus strand of NC_132917.1, from coordinate 42,733,231 downwards.
GGAGGCAGAGCTTGCAGTGAGCCGAGATTGCACCACTGCACTCCAGCCTGGGCTATAGAGCAAGACTCAGTCTAAAAAAAAAAAAAAAAGCCTAGAGGCAGACAATTCTCAAGTTGGCTTTGCAACTCCAAGATGCCAATGTCTCTAAATTATCTCCCTTTCTCTCCCTTATCCTCATATGGTCTCAAGACAGCTGCCACAGCTCCAGGTATCACATCGTTTTAAATCTCCTTCCAAAGTCAGGGTGTAGGGGGATGGTCAATGTGGCAAGAGCTCTTTTTATGTGCTTTTCTTATTTGATCAGAGATGAAAAGTCTTTCTCAGAATCTTTTCCATCCCCACTCCCCACAACCCAGTCTCGGGTTGTGAAGAGAGAACTTTGGTAAGGTTGTCCATCACAAGTTTGGAGGAGTAAATGAACCTATTTCCACATCGGTTGTTCATCTGTAAAATGAGGGCTAATGATATTTACCCCAGGAGGTGGTTGTGGGGATTGAATAAGGTGATCTAGGCTGGCCATTCCAAGTACGCAATTCTCTTGGCTTGGTTGGTTCAGAGAGGGACATGTGACCTGATGATACCAACCAGAGTCTTGCTTCAGATTTGGTCTGTGGGTGCTGGAGGGGGTCTGTCTTCCTCTGGGATGTTGAACAATGAGGTTCAAGACAGGCTAAAGCAATTGCACATAATTAAGTGATTGTTACCATTTGTCTTGGTAAAAAACAAATTTCAGGAACTAAACTTCATTTCACTGAAGCCTAAACTGCATCCTAGGAGGTTTTCTAGAGCTAGTCCCTCTGAGCAAAAAACATTTATGCCCCTGAATTGATCACATCCTCCTGTTATATGGATTCGTGGAGCCCAGTCATTTCCCCTCACAGTTTGCAACAGTTTTTAATTAAATATATTACAAATGATATCATGCTACAAAATTTAGGATTCAAGAAATGTTACATTTCTTAAACGTTCCACATTAAATTGCATCTGGCTAAAACCCTCCTTTGTCAAGGTTATAGAAAGTTGATGCAGAAGGTTATATAGAAAGACCCCTGAGTTTGCCCCACCCATGAAAACATGTGTTTTTAACATAGTAGGGACTTAATTGTCAACCATGATAGTCCCTGGTGCTGTCCACGAGACAGCAGAGGGATTAGGGTGACTTCAAGGCAGGCTTGACCTGGGGACCTTGCTCAAGGTTCCTGAGCCTGGGCATCTGGGGCCCAGTTCTCCAAGGCACAGGGCAGCCCCCACCACCATCCAGGGCCCTGCCACCACAGCACTTGATGGGGGCGGATCTCTGGTGCCTCACAATACCCCTAACACCTCTCGCCTTCAGTCCAAAGAGCCTCGAAAGCCCTGAAGGCCATGGCCCTCCCCTGGTCAGCTCTGACTGACACCTTGTTTACCACCTCCTAAGGGGCGTAGGCCTTTCAAATCACAGGGGGCAGCCCACCTGGCCTGGCAACTTCTCCATTCAGCCGGAAACACAGACCAGAGACTGTTACTTTCCTCCTCGTGATAAGGAAATCTCAAACCTCAAGAACTCAAAGGCCAGGTGCTCCAGAAGGGTAAAGGAAAAAGCAAATATTTCTTCCTTTATCTTGATAAGCCAGCAACCTAGAAAGTGGAAAAATGAGACCTAACTTCTCAACAACTTCTCACTGGCATCAAACCCACCTGTCACATATATTTGTATGTGGTGGGCAGGGGATCCTAGGGGCTGGTGTCTAATTTGCTCATGATTTTATCCCAGTTTTTTGGCTCGCAGTTGGGCTTAGTAAATATGAGTTCAGTAATTATTTATTAATCAGAATTCTTTGTGCTCTAAGTGACAGAAATTCAAACTGAATCAAAATTTTAAAAAAGATAATTAACTGGCCCTTGTAACTGGGAAAATTGAAGGAAGACCTGACTTCAGGCAAGATTGGAACAACAATATGGTGGAGTATGATTTTCTCTCTGGCTCTATGGCCACCTTTACATGTTAATTTCATTCCCCCAACAGCTTCTTCCTCATATCCTTGGGCAATGGCTCCAGCAGCTTCCAACTCTCTTGGTCATCACTCAGCATCTCAGAGGAAGACAGATCCTCTTACCAGCATCCATAGCTTGAATCTTAAGCAAAACTCTGATTGCATGATATACCTGTCCCTGAACCAGTCACTTGGCCGGGAGGATTGTGTGCCCAGAATGACCACCTGGGTCATGTGCCCAGCTCTGGGTGATGGTGGGGAGGCACCATAAGAAAGAACTTCACCAAGAACTGGTTTGGCTCCTGGAATATAAAGGAGCTATGACCAGCTATATTTGCTTTGGTTTCCTCATCTGTGAGGTAATGGCATTGGATTAGATAGGCTTCAGACCAGGCAGAGAGAGAAAGGGTCAACAGAAGCATCAGATGTCCTCCATATAGTGTTGGGAGCTGAGGCTGGGTGGGCTTCGCATTCAGTTCAGTTCAGTGATGGTGGGTGTATTAGTTAGGGTAAGAAAGCTGCTATAACAAACAACCCCCACATCCCAATGGCTCAACATACCAGACTCAGTCACACCACAGTCCAAAGCACAGTGATAGGGTACTCATCTCCATGCAGTCATAGAGGGCCCCCTTCTTTAGCAATGTCCTCATCCCCTAGAGCTCTGGAGTCTTGTGCTTGTAGTTGCATTGATGGAGAAGGGGTGGGAGGTGGTACATGGAAGATGATACAGGAACTGTTAGGGGCCAGGCCTGGAATAGGTGTACATTACTCCTGGCCAATAGCTATTGGCCAGAACTCGGTAACTACACATGGTAACAGCAAAGGTAGGCTAGAAAAGGTATCTAGAGGGAAAAAAAGCAAACAGAGTTTGGTGAGTTCCTAGTCCTGCTGCATTGAGGGAGGACTGAGGTAGGTTTAGGAGGTGGCGGGGGCAGCGGGGTAGGATGTGGTGGATCTGGAACTCTAGGCTGCCTGCCTTCAGATTTTTCACTTGGACAGATCATTTCACTTGAGGCAGATTTTTCACCTGAGACTGAGCTCTCTGGGCCTCAGTCTCCCCATCTGTCAAATATAACAAAGCCCCCTCTAAAGCCCCTTCCCATGCAAACATTCTCTGCTTCGCCCACTGCCTAGAGCCTCCATTGCTCTGCCCAGCTCTGTCTCCCTGATCTTATTACCTCTGGCTTCCCCTTTAACTTCACAATGCCCCCATTCCAGCCCTCCTTTCATCCCTATCTGCTTTATTCTTTTTCTCCATAGCACCTATCATCTGACACACCAAATGTTTTTCTCATCTATTCATTGTCTTCCTGCATTAGAATGAAGCTCCCAGAAGGCACAGATTTTTGTGTTTAGTTCACTGCCCTATCCCAAGTACCTAGAAAAGTGCTTGGCACATTGAAAACACTCAGTAAATACTTGTGGAATGAATGAATGCATGACTTAAAACTTTTCTGTCAAGTCATTCGTAACAGAGCAACGCTGCCATCTGGTGCCAGAAACTTGAATTGCAAGCACAAACTGGCGCACAGGAGGGAAACTGTGCCCAGGGACAAGCCTTGCCAAATTAACCCTATTTCATTGCTTCAAACACTACGGTCTGACTCTGGAGGGCTCAACAAGCCCATGGGGTCTGATTTTCTGTCCCATGTGTGTTCCCTTCCAGATCCCCACGTGACACCTGAGCCATTCATTAGGTTCTCGGAGGCGTCAGGCACTCCGCGCTTGCTCTGTTGCTGCTCAAGTGGGTAACATCTGGGGACCGCTGTGTCTTAGAAGATGGGCTATGAGGGGAAAGACTCCAGCCCCGAGAGAGGATGGAAGAGAGAACATATGAGGGCGTGCCAGTATGGAGGACCAAGGGGAGGGCGGGGAAAGGCCTCTGTGGAGGAGACCAGGCCCACCTCCAGCTGGACTCCACGTTTGCTTTGGTCTCCTTATCTGCGAGGTGACAGCCTTGGACTAGGTGAGCGTCAGACCGTAACTCAGCCTAGCCCTAAGATCTCACGATTCTTTTTTTTTTTTTTTTTTTTTTTTTTTTGAGACGGAGTCTCGCTCTATCGCCCGGGCTGGAGTGCAGTGGTGCCATCTCGGCTCACTGCAAGCTCCGCCTCCCGGGTTCACGACATTCTCCTGCCTCAGCCTCCCGAGTAGCTGGGACTACAGGCGCCCGCCACCACACTAGGCTAATTTTTTGTATTTTTAGTAGACACGGGGTTTCACCGTGTTAGCCAGGATGGTTTCGATCTCCTGACCTCGTGATCCGCCTGCCTCGGCCTCCCAAAGTGCTGGGATTACAGGCGTGAGCCACTGCGCCTGGCCAAAATCCCATGATTCTTAAGAAAGAGCAGAAGGCTCATGGTACATCTAACTTCTGGATTAATGCCTAGAAGATGGGTTTCAGCCACTGGTCAGAGGCTGGCGTCCTCATTCAGGGGTCTCCTCATTAATAGACAGGTGTTCTAATTCAGTGGGGGGTCTCTCCAAGAGGACACTCTAGCTTCCCTCTTGAGTCTCGCCCCTGCTGGGGCTGGGCACCAGCAGTGTGGCCCAATGCTCTTAGTGCCTTGCAGCCAGGAGCACCACCATCTCCTCCCCGCTCACGCCCTCCACACCTGTGTGTGTTTGTGCTGCTCCTTTCAAAAGCCTGAGGACTGGTTCCAGCTGATCTCTGATGTCCCTTGGGTCTCTGAGGTCTGTACGAGCCAGGTTGGCTGTTTAGGGCATGAGGGAAGGGGCCCCGGATGGACTTCTCCCCCTTCTTTCAGACCTTTGGTTGTCGGTGACAAGAGCAGCTTCGGTGGCTCTGCTGATGCCTGCAAACCTTTCTTCCTGGCCTCCACCCTAGCTCCCTTCAGCACAGATGTGTAGGGCACCTTCCAAGATGCTGTGGGGTTTAGACGATAGTTTGGGCCTCTGACTCCAAAGGACTCCTTGTGCGTGGGGGCATGCCCTGTGCAGCACAGCAAATGAGCTGTGCCCATGCATGTGGGAACAAGCGTCAAAGTCAGGAGTCCAGGCTGACGGGAGAGTCACTTGGGAAGCCTTCTGGAGGGGTGGGGTCCCTACGGCTTCTGAGCTCACCCACACTGAAGCACAGAAGCAGAGTATCTGAGGCCTTGGGGGCAACCACCTTGCTCCAGCCCTCCTAGCACCCAGAGTCGGGGGAGTGACACCTGTGAGCCTCACCCCACCCCAATGTGGGGGTCACCGAAAAGCGGGCCCGGCCGCCTCATGACACTGGAGCACCTGTCTGTCCAGAATGCGTTAGGCACTCCTCCCTCAGTGCCCTTCCATCTCTGCTTCTCCTACCCCCACCAGAGGCTCCTTTCCCCTCTGCCCTGGGAGTCAGCTCACTCAGGGTCCCCTGCTGTGCCCACTGCCCTCCCTCCCTGTGTAGCCCTGCTGCTCCCCACACCTGGCAACTGGCTCCTGCGCAATTCTAGGAGCACTCACCCAGTGGAATAACGGGCCAGACTGTGGTCAACTCATCACCACCATCTCTTTCCAAGGTCTTCTCTGCCGCTCTGAGAGAAGCTGGGAAATACAATTCCCAGAATGCCCTGCTTGTGGGACTACATCTTGTTCTGGCTTGGTATTGGGCAGGTGAAAGAGAAGGAGAGTTCATTATTAAATCTAAATCAGATGAAGAGCTTTCTATAAAATGCACACCAGACTTCGAAGACTTTGTACAAGAAAGTGTAAAATATCTAATTAATAATTTTTATATTGATCCCATATTGGAATGATAACCTTTTCTGATATATTGGGTTAAATAAAATATATTAAAAACTCATTTTGTCTTTTTTTTGGTACTTTTAAATGTGACTGCTGAAAAATTCTAAAGTACCTAAGTAGTTCACATTAGAAGTCTACTGAACAGAACTAGTTTAAAGTATGCTTGGGGGCTGGGCGCAGTGGCTCACGCCTGTAATCCCAGCACTTTGGAGGCTGTGGACCACTTGAGGTCAGGAGTTCAAGATCAGCCCGGCCAACATGGTGAAACCCGATCTCTACTAATAATACAAAATTTAGCCAGGCATGGTGGCGGGTGCCTATAATCCCAGCTACTCGGGAGGCTGAGGCACAAGAAACTCTTGAACCTAGTAGGCAGAGGTTTCAGTGAGCCAAGATCCTGCTATTGAACTCCAGCCTGGGTGACAGATTGAAACTGTGTCTCAAAAAAATAATGATAACTAAATAAAAAAACAAAGTGTGCTTGGGGATAGAAGAGGCAAATACAAAGCCCTTCATAGCCGCCTGAGATGATAAACAATGTTGCATGTTGAATGGGGATTACTGCCACATGAGAGTGGTGCAGACATTGAAAGTTAAAAGCTCAAGGGATAAAAGGAGGTCCCTGAGGGCTCCAGGGTAGGGAAGGAAGGAGGTGAAGGTAGGATGGAGCCCACCTTGGAGAATGGGGGGATGTGGATGGGGAGGATGAGGATGGTGCAAAGGTGTGGAGGCCATGCCAGGCAATGGATTCTATGGGCTAAGAGAGGAATAACTCATGCCTGGCAAGATGCAAAAGCCACATAGTCTCAAGCAGATGTGAAGAAATGGTTATTGAGTCCCCTGTGTCTATAATCACAACTCTATTCATTCTACCCATTGGCACAAAGTGTTGGGAGGCAGACAGAAAAGTGAGGGAGGCAGACAGAAAAGTCCCATCTGAGTGCTGAGAACATGGGTGCCATCTCCTAGGGTGCCTTGGTCACAGTGCAAACCTAAACCTAAGCCCCATCAACTTCTCCAGCTCTGTCTAGAATGTGGTTCCTTGAGGAGCCATGTTTTCTAGGGGTGCTGGGGCCAAGGATCTAGGCTTCACAGGGCAGGGTGCTCTGCCCTAGTCCCAACCCCACGGGCCCTGTCTCCTTACCCCAGCCTTGTCCCAAGCAGTTTCCTGGTGGTTGTAGACTTGAGTCAGGGGAGAAGTCACCAGAGGAAAAATGTGTTCCTGTCTGAGATGAACTCACTCCATCTGGACATTATGGAGTATGGTGGACGAGGTTGTGGGAACCGTGAAGCCACTGCTTGAGAGTGCTTGTGCTTGCAATTTGCAGAATTTCTGGCATGGCTGTCCCTGGGCAGCAGTGAATCTGAGAAAAGCTGGGGCCTCTGTGGCCCTGACCTGGTCCTGTGGGACGGGCCTCCTGGAGCCAAGGGGAACTGGAATTGAGTCCATGTTGAATGTCGAGTCATTTTGGGAAGCGCCAGTTGTGGTTTCTAGGCTGCCCAGATACTGACCAAGAGGGGGCCAGGGCCGTCCAGGCCAGAGCGGGTGCCAGAGCAGGTTGTCCTGCGGCCCAGAAATAAATCTGATTCTAAAACCCTGAAGGTGCTTTGCCTCCAAGGGGCCTGCATGTTGAGGGACTTTTGAAAACAGGAGCGCTTTTCCACCATTGTCTCAGGGGCCTGCACCCTTCCTTACAGAAAGAGTTAGACAGCAGCTCAATACATCCTTCCTAAGCACCTCTCTTCTACCCAGCTCAGAAGCAGGCACGATGGGGAGAACGAGGGGAAGAGCTGAGAAGCTTTAAGGCTCAGGGTGGAAAGAACCTTCAGAGGCCACGGAGACCAACACACCTTTCAAAGTAAAAATTCTTGCAACTACATCCCTGGTCATTAGGTGTGGTCTTTGTCCTCTCAGAACAAACAGTTTAATAAAACCAAAGACGTAAGCAGTGTTCAGGGGACTGGCAGTATGCACGTGGAGGCAGGGGGTTGTGTCTGAGCCCAGGGTGACAGGGTGACCCGCGTGAGTGGGGCCACGCAGGACTGGAAGTGGGCCATCCAGACTAATAGATGGGGGTGTGAAGTGGTTAAATAATAATCGTAAAAAGGCACCAGGATGAGGAAGAGGAAGGGGAGGGAGAGGGGAAGGGGAAGGGGAAGGGGAAGGGGAGGAACGAGACGATTAGAGAGACAGCAAGTTCCTCAACCCCCAAATCTCTGCTGCCTGGAATCCCACCATTAAATTTTCATTTTGGGGAATTAAGTTTTGTGTTCTCTATTTTCGTCTTTCAAAATGAAGCTTTCCTTGCTGAGAGAACATGTGAGGGCCCAAACACAACATAAGAGGCTGAAAATCAAATAACAGGCAGATAGGAGAGGAGACAAACCCCACCAATGTCACAATTTTGTAGGAGATTAGACAGTAGGGCCAGCTGCTGGCCATGCCAACAGACAGGCTATGGAAGTACAGAGAAGACAGGGGGGTCAGTGTAGACTAGGGGGTCAGGGAAGGCTTCGTAATCCATTTGGGTCTTTACCCCCATTGACCTCAGGAAAGCCCTGACATTTCCCTTTGTTTCCCTGAAGTTCAGCCCTCCAAAAACATCTCCAAAATCGAGAGAGAAGCAAGGTCACTCTGACGTGCTGTGTTCTTGTTGGCTTGTGCAGCCTCTCCTTCCCAAAGTCAGAGAAAAGCCCTTGAGAAGGTTTCACAGCAAAATTGTGAAGGTGCTGGGCTCTGGAGCCAGGCTCCACTGGCTGCATCTATGACCTTGACCTCCATCTCTCTGAAGCCCAGTTCCCTTATTTGTAAAATGGAACTGATGAGAGTACAGTCATTCGTTGGCATCCGTGGGGGATTGGTTCTAGCACCCTCACTCCCCCGAGGATACCAAAATGTGACAGTACCAAGTCCCTGATATGAAATGGTGTAGTATTTTCATATAACCTACACACATCCTCCCTATATTTTAAATGATCTCTAGATCACTTATACTTCCTGCAACGTGAATGCTATATACGTAGTTGTTATACTGTATTGTTTAGGGGATAATGACAAGGAAAAAAAAGTCTGTTCATGTTCATCACAGATGCGACCATCTTTTTTTTCTTTTTTTTCCTCAAATAGGGTATTGTCAATCCATGGTTGGTTGAATCCACAGATGCATAGCACACAGGTGTAGAGGGCCAATATATTTATTTCATAGGATTGTCATGAGAGCTAAACTATAAAATACACTTGAAGTATTTGGAATGCCAGGGACTGGGCATGGTGGCTCACACCTGTCATCCCAACACTTTGGAAGGCGGAGGCAGGAGGATCAATTGAGTCCAGAAGTTCAAGACTAGGCTGGGCAACATAGTAAGACCTCATTCCTATAAAAATAATTTAAAAATTAGCTGGGTGTGCTGCTGCACAGGAGGCTGAGATGGGAGGATCGTTTGAGGCAGGAGGTCAAGGGTGCAGTGAGACATGATCACACCACTGCCCTCCTGCTTGGGCAACAGAGCAAGACCCTGACTTGGGGGGAAAAAAAAAAAAAGCACACCAGCCATTATGTTTGATAAATCTTGTTATTACTATCACTGATTTTCTGCAACTAGCCAAAGAATTCCTTGTCTACGTAACCAGGATGATTTTCACATTGTTCTTCCATTCATTCGATACTTACTTTCTGGGCACCTGCTGTGAGTGGGAAGCTTTTCTGTCCTCAAGGAATGTACAACCCAAGTAGGAACAGTGAGACATTATCTTAAAGAACGACAACATGGTGCAGGGGCAGGGATGTGTGTTGAACCCACAATGTTCCTGTATCAGTTAGGATTAGATCTGGCTACAAACAAACTGAAAAGCCAACAGGATGGTGTTTTAAACAAGGTGAGAGTTTATTTTCTTCTCCTGTAAACAAACTCAAGAGGTAAACAGTCACAGGCTGGTGTCGTGGCTCAACCCTCGTTAAGGGTCCAGACTGTCCTCAACACGTGGCTTCTGCTCCAGGACACAGTGTGGCACTTGAGCTCCAGCCTTGCCATCCTCATCTTCATCCTCATCATCGTCTTCATTCCAGTCACACTTGTAGAGCTTGTGCCAGGAACCCTTCTACTCACTCTTCAAATATGAATTCATGTAATCCTCACAGAATATCTATTATTATGTAGATTTTCTTTTTATTCACATTTTACTGCAAAGGAAACTGGCACAAAAGGGTTAGGTAACTTGTCCAAAGTCACACAACTCATAGGTGGCAGGACTAGGATTTGAACTCTGCCAGCCTGGCTCCAGAGTCCAGCCAGCCAGAGGAAGCAAAGAAGGGCATTCTCCTCCCTTAATGTCGCTTTGGCCAGAACCTAATCACATGCCCCTGCCAATCGCCAGGATGGCTGGGAAGTGCAATCTTTATTTAGGACAGCAAAAACCCGGGAGTTCTATTACTGAGAAAGATGGGGAAATAGATCCTGGGGACCAATTTGTAGTCTCTGGCATAGACTCCTCTTAATAAACCCTTTCACCCAAAGAGAGACACCCTCAGCAATCATTCTGTATAACATGACTCCTCCCTTTGCCCCTGCCCCTAGAGAGGCTGGTCAGGGCTGAACTGGGATGCAGGAGGAGATTCCATCTTTCCGTGTCACACTGTGGCATGTACCCTTGACTACCATAAACAGCGGATTCCAGCCAAGTCTGCAAGGCCACAGACTACAGAGAGAATGATTAAATGAACGTTCAGAGAGAGAACGCTACCCAAGCAGTATTTCCAGATCCAGTGCCAGGGTTTCCTGAGGTGCCGTGCATTCCTGCCCCTAGGCGCTGTAAGGCCCACTGTATGCTTATGATAAGAATCCCCTTGTTTGGGCTGGGCATGGTGGCTCATGCCTCTAATCCCAGCACTTTGGGAAGCCAAGGTGGGAGGATCGCTTGAGACCAGCCTAGGCAAGATAGACCCTGTCTCTAAAAGAAAAAAAAAAAAAAATTCCCTTTGTTTGATCCAATGGGTTTTGGACAATTGTCCAATTGCCATCAAAGAATCTTAACTTCACAACCAGGCAGATATGGTACAGATTGCTACTGGTGTCAAGGAAAATGCTTGAGGTATGGAGGAAAGAGAGAGATTGATGTGGCCCAGAGGAAACTTCGGAAGGATCAGCAGAGGCTTCACGGTCTGGGGTATTGTAGCTGACATACAGTGCTGACCACAAGCCGGATGCTGTCTCAAGTGCTTTACACGTAGCCTCACTTAATCTTCCCAATGTCCAATGAAGCACGTGCTACTACTATTGTCTTCCTTTTACAAATGAGTAAACCTAGGCACAGAAGGGTTACAAAACTTTCTCAAAAGGTCAAACTCTAGAGGAAATAGATCTGGGTCTTGTACCTTGTTAATCTGGTTGTAGATTCCATGCTCTTAACCAGCATCTGGGTTTGAGCATTTGGTGTCTGGGTCTTGAACGAAGGGTAGGAATGTGATGGGCAGAGACAGGACTGTCCATGCCAAGCAGGAGGCGTGAGAAAGCCACACCATGCAGTCAGTAAGCACAAGGCTGACTTTGCGGCAATGGGGATGGCATGGAATCTGGAACAGCTGCCACACAGGTTCACAGGAGCAAGAGGAGGCCACCATGCTGGAGAGCAAGGTTGGGAGCTGATTCAAGGAGGGGACTGTGAATCTGTATAACAAGTTTGGGCCTTACTTTGGAGGCAATGGGGAGCCCTCAAGGGTTTTGGGGGGTTTTGTGTTTTTTGTTTGTTTATTGAGACAGAGTCTCGCTCTGTCACCCAGGCTGGAGTGCAGTGGCGCAATCTTGGCTCACTGCAACCTCTGCCTGCCAGGTTCAAGCGATTCTCCTGCCTCAGCCTCCCAAGTAGCTGGGATTACAGGCGCCCACCACCACACTTGGCTATTTTTTTATATTTTTAGTAGAGACAGGGTTTCATCATGTTTGCCAGGCTGGTCTCGAACTCCTGACCTCAGTTGATCCACCCATCTCGGCCTCCCAAAGTGCTGGGATTACAGGCGGAAGCCACCGTGCCCAGCCAAGGGTTTTAAGCTGGGAAGAAACACACTCTGGGCCCGGCTTTGGATGATCGCTCAGGACGTTGGGTTACACTTCAGGAAGGGACAATCAGGAGGCTCTTGCAATAAATGATTCCAGACTTGGGATTTCAAGGAGGATGGAGATGGGGCCTCTAGGGGTAGAGACGCAGGACTCGGGGCTTACTAGAAGACTAGGGAGAAGGAGGAGCTGAAGGCAATTCCAGGGAGGTTCTGGACCTGTTGGTGGGGTGGGAGTGGGGGCACCAGGAGGAGATGAGTTTTGGTTGGACGGCAAGACTTTGAGGTGCCTGTGAGACACCTTGGTGAAGAATCTTAGAAATATGGGAAAGAAGTCAGGACTTAAGAGACAGACACAGCTCTGAAGTCATAGACATAGTGTGACCCCTGAGGCTGCGGCCACAAATGACACCCGCAGGAGAGGGACCCTTGGCCAGATGTGGTGGGAGCAACAGAACCAGCAGCCAGAAGACAGGAAACAGCCTGCTTGGTGGTCCAAGGATCGTCAGGAGCGTGCATGGCTTGGAAGACCAGAGCAGGCTTTCAAGGAGGAAGGCAGGACCCTCAGTGCCAAGCATGGTCGGGGAGGAGGGCGGGAGGTGGGCCAGGGCTGTGACCTCTGTCGGGGGCCAGGCCCTGTTAGTGCTCCCATAACCTTCCTGTTGCCCTGGCCAAGGCTACAGCGCTGGGGATCTGCAGATTCGAATAGTTGAGATTTATGGTGGAAAATGGCCCCAGGGACGGGGGCAATTTGCTGCTCACAAACAGATTCCAACTTGTCCATTAAAGTGCCTCATTCCAGTCCCAACACCAGGCTCGTTCACACCTCGGGTGAGGAGTCAGGCCTGCCCTGATGATTAGCACATGGGCCCCACTCTGTGGGGAGTGGCCTTCCCTCCTCAAGGAAGCCACTGCAGCCTTCAGAGGCAGGGTCATGCTGTCTGCAATGCCTCCAGAGACAGGCAAGGCCCGGCGATAGTCTGTCTGCCCCAGCCTGCCCTGGACTCCATGAGGCAGGCGCCATCCCCCCTGGAACGAGTCATGCAGAGCTGGGTAATAGAGGGCAAGAAGGCTTTGCTGTCCAGCCCCAGCCCTGCCACTTAAGAACCGCATGACCTCAAGCAAGCCCCTTGGCCTGAAATTGTTTCCTCTTCTGTAGAGGGGGACAATAATTCTCACCTGGGGGGGGTGTTGTGACAATTACATGAAACACGTGTGTGAAGCATTAAGCTCTGTGCCTGGGGTGTGGCACTCACTCAATAAACCAGAGTGATGGTTGTTACTGACTTTCCCTGAAGTCTGGCCTCTTCTCCAAAGCATGAGGGGCCCACGGGATTCTGCTGAGGGGCAGGTCACAGGACGAGACCTCCGAACCAGCCAGTTGCCTCTCTCCTCTTCTAGCCTCTCTTTACCCTTCCCTCCTCTTTCCTGGAGAGGGATGGGCCCAGAGAGTCCTCGGCTCTCTGTCCCTCCTTCCCCTCCTCCCAGCCAAGCCGCAGCAGGAGAGTTCCCCTCATTCCTTAAGGACCCCAGCCAGGAACTTGGAAAACCTTCCCAAGGTCTCTGGGAAATGGGGCAGGGTGAGGACCCATCCTGGGGGAAGGCTCCTGCTCCACTCAGAACCTCCAGGCTACCCCAGAAAGGGGTAGGGTGGGACCAGTAGACCAGGGAGGGAAAGGCAGAGGAGGACAGGGATGTGCTGTCACCTCCCTGAGCCACTGGCCTAGGGACTGATGGGCAACCCACAGGATTCTCCCAGGTATTTGTTGTGTAATCCTGTTTCTGATCCCCTCTCCCTCACCATGTCATATTTAGGCATCTGTACAAATGTGGAAGCAATTGACTAATTTTGAAGCAATGCAGAATTCTTCACACTCTTGCTTAATTTTCACCTCCCTGGGCTGCTGACCCCCAACGCCCTCAGCTCAGCCCCGGGCTGCCCTCCTCATCTAACAGTGCTAACAGCACTGCAGTGATTTTATTTGCTGCTGCTTCTTCCTTTTAAAATTGGGTCTGGAGCCAGGAGGGAGAAACAGAGTGGGGATCTGACTGTGCCCCTTGGGGCTCCCTCCCTCTGCCTTCTTTGCTGGAATCTGCAGGAGAGTGTGCACTGAGCAGCTGGGGAAGGCACATCCCAGTGGAAGACATCACCCTCTTGCCTCCCAGGCCCTCAGCCCTGTCCCCAGTGTGAGGGGGGCACTGGGTGTAGAAGATGTGCCCAGATGTGTTCCAGTGCCCCCACCTCCTGCAGTCTCTTGCAGTTACACAAACACACACACACGCGCGCGCACTCTGTGACAAGCGTCATTAGCCTAGATAGTGACTGCCAAAATCACTCATCAGCCACAACTGAGATCCAGGTGGGACATGAGAGGAGGGGTGTGATGGGTGGAGCTTGTGATTGGCAGCAGACTCAGTTCCTGCCTACGAAGGTGTTTTGTTTTTGTTTTGTTTTGAGATAGGGTCTCGCTCTGTCACCTAGGCTGGAGTGCAGTGGTGTGATCTCGCTCACTGCAGCCTCCACCTCCTGGGTTCAAGCAATTCTTGTGCCTTAACCTCCCATATAGCTGGGACTACAGGTGTGTGCCACCACACCCAGCTAATTTTGTATTTTTAGTAGACACGGGGTTTCACCATGTTGACCAGGCTAGTCTCAAACTCCTGACCTCAGGTGATATGCCTGCCTCAGCCTCCCAAAGTGTTGGGATTACAGGTGTGAACCACCATGTTCAGCCTAAGAAGTTTTTATAGTGTGCAACTAGGGAGACAAGATTGGCAGATGACGGTCATTTAGAAACAGAATAAGATGTAGGATTTTAAAATCTGAAGTTCTGAACAGACACTGGGGTTTACTTGAGGGTGGAGGGTAGCAGGTGGGAGAGGAGCAGAAAAGATAAATATTGGGTACTGGGCTTAATACCTGGGTGATGAAATAATCTGTACAACAAACCCCCGTGACACGAGTTCCCCTACGTAAAAACCTTCACATGTACCCCCAGACCTAAAATAAAAGTTGTAAACAAACAAACCTGGGGTTCTGTAAACAAGCCCTGTTGATGTTCACAGGGACACAGGCGGGAGCTCGGAAAGGTCTGAGAGCCGGGCAGGCCTGTTTGCTGTCTGTGGGGGGCAGGGAGCACAGCCCAAACAGGGAGGCAGAGTGGCCGTTCCCCAAGTGGCAGTCATGAGACTATGTCTCAACACAGTGGCTAAGTGTGACCAGCTGTGGCCCGAGTGGGCCAGCTCCTTTCAGCGCTACTTGGGGGTTGGTGTTGGGGGAGGCTGCGGCTTGGGTTTTGTTTTTCCTGTGAGCACCTCTGGCCACCAAGAATGAAGCTGAAGCAACCCCACCCTCGTCTGACCCCAGAGCTCTTTATCTGCCTCTCCAGCTCCAGTTTCTTCTCTAGTTATTTCTAAGCTTGTCCTTTTCTCTCACCAGGCAGGGGCCCCTCTCTGAGTCCACTATGGCCTTCATGTTGCCAAAGTGACTGAGCCAATGTATACTGTATAGCAAATTCTCAGAATGGATCTTTGCAACTCCTGGTGCTTGTTCTGTTTGCTTTGATTGGGAGATCTGGAGAGTGGAGTGGCACCAAGCTGTTGGCTTTTGTTCTCTGGCCTCGACCATAATCCTCAGTGGGGATCCTAGGCCCTGGGGCCTCAAGCCCCATTCCTAGTATGGGAGAAGCTTAAACTTCAAGGAGGGTTGTAAGCAAACATCTCCCTTGTCTATCCTCAAACCTCTCATGGAGGTAGAGGCCCAGAACCCTAGAGGGATGGGGGCTGAAAAGGGATGGGGACAGAAGGGAGATGGTGCCAGAACCATGGACCCCCCCTGGGGTGCGGGAATGGGGAGTAGGTGATGTGAACTCACCCATTTCTTGGCTGGAGGGAGGAGGGTAGATCATTGGAGACAAGATCTGCAATAGGGGAAGGTGGTCTGGCAGATACTGAATTTTATGGTCAATTGCAGAAGAAGCCTCACCTCAAGGGACCCCAGAGGCCCTAGGGGTTTAAAGAGCTTGGGGGTCCCCAACGCCCCCCTTTCCATCCGCATCATCAACACAAACGGCAACCAAAGGCTTGCTCCTGACACACTTAACCGACCTCTCCAGGGTGGAGGCCAGAGCCACTGGAACCATTCCCAGACCCACCCTGGCCAGCGTGGCCCCACACCACAAGCCTGCCAGGGCATGGGAGGAAACCAAGAACGTGCCACCCAAGATAAAGGTTTCCGTCTGATTTTGTGGTTCAGCTGAAGCCATGTTCTTAATTGTCCAAATAAACAGTTTTCAGCCTGGAGGCCAGGACACGCCAAAACATGCCACTTCCTTTTCCAGCACCAACTGGGTGCTACCAGTACTAACTCGTATTCTAAGCACTAAGGAGTGCCCAGTGGGCCATGGCAGCCTATAAGAAGGGCTGATTACCAGCTGCGTGACCCTGGGCTTAAGGCCATGAGGCAGGGCTGGGCAGTGACTCTTCACTAACCTGGGTGGGAGGCCTTACTGTAGCTGCACACTTACCCGCTGGTGACCTTGCTCGAGCTGCGTCTTCCCTGGGCCGTGGTTTCCACATCTGTCAAATCGGAGAAATGCACTAGGACAGTGGTTTTTAAGGTATGGCCTCTTTAGCATCAGCATCATTTGAGAACTTGTTAGAAGTACAAATTCTAGGCCGGGGGTGGTGGTTCATACCTATCATCCCTACAATTTGGAAGGTCCAAGCAGGAGGAGCACTTGAGGCCAGGAGTTTGGGACCAGCCTGGGCAATAGAGCGAGACCTCATCTGTACAAGGAAAAAAAAAAAAAAGTTTTAAAAAATTAGCTGGGTGTCGTGGTGCACACCTGTGGTCCCATCTACTTGGGAGGCTGAGGTGGGAGGATCACTTGAACCCAAGAGTTCAAGGCTGCAAGTGAGCTATGATTGCACCACTGCACTCCAGCCTGGGTGACAGAGTGAAATCCCCATCTCTAAAATAAAATGAAAGGAAATACAAATTCTCAGCTTCTCCTATTTAATCAGAACCTCTCAGGCAGGGCCCAGAAATGGGTGTTTTTACAAGCCTTGATGCAAGCCAAAATTAGGAGATCTATACATTTCTGTCCACCAATGAGTCATGAGAACGATTTAGTTCACAGGTGATATTGTACCCTTAAAAGAAGTATCAGCCCTTCCTTGAGAAAATTTGACAGCTCAGCCCTGTCTTTGATTGCAGTCAGCTCTGACGTTAGCCTCAAGAGAGCTCTGGCCTTGGGCCTACTGTGCTCTGAAATCTGCCCTCAGCTCAGGACTCCGGTTTCTGGGCATGGCCTGGGATATAACAGCCTAGAGGAGCCAGTCCAGGCAGCCCCCCGTGGCTATCACATGGTGGCAGAACATGGCCTCCAGACAGATCACCAGGAGGGCCCCACCATATTCCTGAGGAGCCAAAGAGCTGAAAGGAGGACCACACTGACTCCAAGGATTATAGGGGCTATTAAAAGAACCAAAGTATATTTTCTTTTACCAGCTTTCTCTAAAGAAAAAGAAAAATGCTCCAAGGAGAACATCCCCTGTATAGGATACCAGCTGTGAATATATGATTCTCTGCAAGGAACTTTTAAATCCAAGCAAGGCTGCTGGTCCCATGCAGAGAATTATGAGACATCCTCCCTCACTTAGATCCAAATCTTGGATCTATCCACAGTGACATCCTCAGACATCTGAGTGTCCCAGCACGGTGGCTTGCCCTCAGCAACTGGTCATCAGTCCCTTGGTTTCTGGCAGACACCAGCTTGGAATTGGCACAGGCCAGCTCACACACTGCAGACTCTGAGATTGCAGGCCAGGCCCAGCTCAGGGAGGCCGAGGCACCCAAAGACCCAGTGGGGACAGAGGGACGATGGGAATCTGGGGCAGGAGCAGACAGGCCTGGGACCATCATGGCTTATTGGGCTCCGCTCGGTCCCTCCAGCACAGGGTAGATTCAACAGGGCTGCTCTTTGGTAGGGATGGGGAGGGGTCGGTAAAGCCAGCCCCTTGGTCCAAGCAGTGCCACCCTCCTCCCAGGGCCTGGATGCTTGAATCCTAGGGCTCATTTTCACTGAAACCCATTTCCCCCCAACTCCCGGGGCCCTGAGTGAGGGAGTATGGGAGTTCCGAGCACTCAGGAAGAGGCGAGACTCAAGGAGTGAGAGAAGGGGAGGGCCCAGCAAACACATCTGTCACCAGGAAAGAAGGGCTCAGACCAAAACTCATTTCCACCTAAGAGCCTGTGGGTCTGTTTTGGGAAAGCTGACTAATCCTGTAATCCTACCCACCAGGCAATTTTTCTGCCTGGCTTCCAAGTGGTAGTGGGAGAGAGCCTGGGGCCACTATCCTGCTGAGGAATATATTCTCTTAAAGGGGAAACCCACCTTCATTAGGTGTGGGTTTGTTCCACAGAGCCCTGGTTTAGACGTTGTCAGCTGTTGTCCCTTGAGGGCGGTACCTGTGCCTGGCAGCGGCCAGCCCCCAGTGCAGGGGACAGGGAAGGGGCAGCGGCAGGGGCAGCCCTCCCTTTTCAGTGGGCAGAAGGACCACCATGCCACCTCTCTCCCACCTCACTGCCCAGATCATAGGCTGGAGAGCAGCTGCTCAGCTCCCCACCAGGAAGCAGGTTACAAATGCAGAATCTCAGCCTCTGCTGACCTACCACAAAGGAACCTGGATCTTCACAGGATCCCCAGGAAGCCCTGGCCTGGACGCTGTCTGTCCCTGGGCTGGGCCCTGTGGCTGCTCTGCCAGTTGGGCAATAGGAATGAGCACAGCCCCATTCCCTGGGAGATAGATGCCAGTCTTTCCATTCAGACCACTCAGATGGGAAGTGAGGGGCATCCTCAGCTTGTCCACATGCTCCGCACAGTGGAGAACCCTGTTCCGGGCAGAGACCCTCAAGGCAGCTGCCTGGCACCGGTGCAGACGCATGCTCACACATGCACACTCAAGAGCACGCACACACTTCCCCTGCCCCCCAGTGACTTCCACTCACCAAGCCAGCAACACACACACAATGACAAATTAAGAGCAGAGTTCCTCCAAGGCACAAAGTCACCAAGTTCCAGGAAAGTGATGTGCAAGCTAGATATATCCCTCTCCTCACATTGCCTCTGTTTGATACGGTCACTTCAGAGATGTGTTCACCTGGTGGGGTGGAGGGGGAGGAGGCTGGCATGAAAATATGTTTTTAAAATCACACTTAAGAAGAAAGGAATCCTGGCCGGACACGGTGGCTCACACCTGTAATCCTAGCATTTTGGGAGGCCGAGGAGGGCGGATCACCTGAGGTCAGGAGTTCGAGACCAGCCTGGTCAACATGGTGAAACCCTGTCTCTACTAAAAATACAAAAAATTAGCCGGGTGTGGTGGTGGGTGCCTGTAATCCCAGCTATTCAGGAGACTGAGGCAGGAGAATCGCTTGAACCTGGGAGGTGGAGGTTGTAGTGAGCCAAGATCGCGCCACTGCACTCCAGCCTGGATGAGCGAGACTCTGTCTGGAAAAAAAAAAAAGGAATCCTTGAATCTTTTTCAGGTCATGTAGACAAAAGCAGACAATAGTCTCAACAATACCACTCAGGGAGCCTGGCTACGGGGAAACCCCACTGGTTCCCTCCCGTTCTGTATTTTCAGGTGAGAGTGGGAAAGGAGAGGGGGCTCTGAGGGTAATTTTCTTGGTGCACTGTTCTAGGCCAGCTTTTTCCTGTGAGGCTCTTGAGTGATCTTTAACACCTCACAGCCCATCTGCCCCCAGATCTCATGCAGCCCCTGAGCAGGACTGGACATCCAGATGGCAACAAACACATACTGTCTCTTTAAGAGAGTGGCCTGAGAGTTTGTTTACCGGGTTTGTTTGGGTCTCAGTGGGAGGAAAGGAAGAAGATACAAGCGGTTAGGACCCTAGAAAGAAGAAGGAAAAAGCCAGAATGCAGAGAAAGCAAGATGAGAAAAGCAAGTCCAGAGGGAGAATTTATTTTTGCAGCGAGGATTCCAGTCCCCTGGGGACTGTTTCCACAGAGCAAGCTAACCACCAAATGCGTAGGTCAGGTCAGACACAATTCCCTGAGTGGGTCCAACAGCAGCTGCCCTGGGCTGTGCTGAAGCTTCCCTGCAGAATTCAGGCAGAGCCAGCATTGGGTGGAGGCGGCTGGCACTGGAGGCTTCCTCCTGTCTTCCCCACAAGGAGGGGTTGGACTGATGTTGGAAGGAAGACAAGGTGAGGGGCAGCCTATCAGAGCCCAGTGACAAATCTGGCCTATAGGGACTATAAGACAAAAACTCTCAGCCTGGGCTCAGAGTAGGGGCTTCAGGGCACCCAGGAATCCTGCAGTTGTTTGCCCTTTCATGGGGTGGGCCCTTGTGCACACAGATGAGGAGGATTCCTGGGAGGGAATCCACAGCTCTCACAGCTTCACAAAGGGGGCCTGGAACCAGCAGGAAGAATCCGGTTGAGGCCGGGCCTGAATCAAGCCCCCTGAGTGTGAGGTGGGCCACTGGGACCCTGTGTTTTAGGTGTGCTGATGAATCTCTTTCTCCAAAAGCTGGGAGCCATTGTGGGTGATCAGGCAGAGTAGTAACACAAGGAGAGCTATCACTCCAGAGGCCGTGACTTGAGAGGCAAGGCCAGGAAAGAGAGAGGTTTGGGGGTGGCTTTGCTACAGTCCAGAGCCCAAACAGGGTGCTGTTGACACTGGGTGAGCTTGCAGTACAGAGAGCCCCAAAGGCTTTTCCCTAAGCTCTGATGAGGCTGTTCTTGATACCAAGCAAGCTCATCCACAAACAGGCCAGACACAGCGCACACATGTGCTCACAACCATCCGTGTACATGCGTGTACACACAACGCATTCCTTTTCCCTGCTCAGCCCACCCTAGAGAGCAGGGTCCACTGCAGAGCTGGACCTGCCCATACTGGCTCTTTGAGGCTGTACCTCTGCCGGGAGGACAGTGGAGGGCAGCAGGTCATGCTGAGGACACTGTCTAGCTTGACCTGGGGCAGGCAGAGGCAAACCAGGCCCTTCTCAGGCGACAGCTGGGCCCCAGTGTTTTTGGAGCTGGTTCCCGGGATATTCTTTTATGTCATATTCTGAGGATTTGAGGAACAGCCTGTAAAGGGGATTAGCCTATCCATGCTGCTCCAAGCTCCAGCAGCACAGGCTCCAGAGCATCCCCTATAGGTGGGATGAAGGAGGAGAGCAGCATGGGACAGCGATCAGGGCTCCCCAGAATCCTGGACTGGGTATTAACATTTCTGTCGGCCTTCACACCTCCCACTCCTCTGGAGTAAGGTACCTCTGTCCCTACCATCACATGTCACCGGAGGGGCTCCCTACTTAGGGAAACATTGCAATCTGTGAGATCAAACCCCATGCACCAGGAAACTGGCTGATTATACCTGCCTCAAAAAGTCAAAGTGAATCACAGCAGCCTGTATGCAAGTTAGCTTTCTCCTGGGGGAGCCAAGGACAGTTGTTAGACTTTGCACTTCTTGGGGCCTGGGCCACACACCCCGAGAGCGCCCCCTTTGGCACTGAGCAAGTACTTATATGTCAAGCACACAGGCTTGTGCAAAACAGTAATGTAATATATGGTTGTTATGGTTGTTACGGACTGCATCCAGGACTCTGACCGGTTCTTCCTTTTTGAGGTCTCCATCCCAGCCAGGTCAGAGGGAAGAGTGGAGCTATCAGAAGCAGACAGGTGGGAAACCACCCAAAGGAGAAAGAGAGGAAGAAGGAACAATAGTAAAACATTGATTAGTCAAATCAAAATCCCAACCGTCCCAGAAACCTCTCAACAGGGCCTAGCAGGGATTGAACCGAAGTGTCCATTTGCTTAAAACTGCCCGAGGCTCCCAGCTTTCAGGGTGCCCCTGTCAAGCCTCCGCTTGCTAAATAAACCAGCCTTTGTGTGTGTGTGTCCAGGACCAGCAGAATGGGCTGGGGGAGGGGAGGAGGATCCGTTTGTCAAAATAGACCTCCTGAATGCTTTTAAGGGCCTGCAGTTGGATGAGTAAATATTTTCCCTTTCAGATGAAAGGTGCAATCATCGCCGTTTTTTAATTACTTTAATTAGAAAAGATTGCCTTAATCTTTTACTTATCTGTACTATTGTGGGAACTGCCAGAAAATGAAGTGCAGGGAAAACAGGTGGAGTTTGACCTTTGCTCTAAGCATCTTGAATTTCTTCTAGGCTGGTAATTAAGAAGAATCAGGGGAAGTTCCTTGCAGAATCTAAGAAACGCAAACACACACGGAATCATAGCTACAAGGGCACTCTCCCTTGTACTCCTGCTGTCTCTCACAGGCACACACACACACACGCACACTCTCATGCACATGTGTGCACATGAGTGGAAGGAAAACTGGACCCTGATATGGCAAACCAAAAAGTTCCAACTTTGAGGGCTGTGTTCCTGCTTCCAGCCCTGAGAGGTGGCTTAATGAGTTTCCCAGGGTGGCCTAAAATGATTAATTAAGCAGACGGCTCCCCACCCCCTCCCCAAACAACGGAAACCAAGTAACGGTCTGTTTAGGGAGGGAGCAGCAGGCCCCCCTCAACACACACACCCTCCAGGGGCGGTTGGGGACATGGTGTAAGAGCCAGGAGCCCCAGATAAGGGACGATAGCAACGGCCTGTAACGGCCATCAAAGCTCGCCCTGATTGGCAGGGCTGGGCCTAGGGAATGGCCTCCCTCTGCTCCTGGCCTCTGGCCTCCCTGTGTCTGGGCAGTGCCCACACTCAAGGGGACCCTTGGCAAAATGGTGAAGCAGGCATCATTGTCTCTGGCCTCCGTACCTCTCCAGGCACCCTACTTGTTCCCATTTCTACTATAGGCTCATTGTGGAGCACTGGGAGGGATTCTGGAGGCTGCTTGGGTGTCCAGGCCCACAGACATGGGCCACAAACATCAGGGAAAGAGGAAAAGAGAGTAGAGAGGGACCCTCTGGGGCTTCCAAAATCACCCATGTCAGGGCACCTGCTCTGTCTTTCCAGCTGTCAGGGGTCCCAGAGCCCAGCAGTGAACAGTCACTGTTAAACAAACAGGTTCTGGGCTGAGGCTTCCAGTGCTGAGGCTGCAATGGTGAGCCGTGCTATAAAACCACCACACAGGCCGCTGCCTGGGGATCCAGATTGGCTCTGAGAGAGTCCTGGAGTCCGGGCAATTCTTGCGCACAAGCAGGGTTGGTGCTTTGGGAGCTTCCTCCAAGGGTGTCTGTTTTTCAGGGACACCTCTGTTTTCTGCATCTGTAACCTGGACCAGCTGCCCCCCAGAACAGCCATAGATGTTTCCCTCAGAAGGTGCCCCGAGGATTCCACTGGGTGCTGCACCTGGGTCCTCCCCCACAGACAAGGGCATGCCTTCCTTCCAAGTCAGTCATGTCCGCTGGAGACAGACAAGGACAGGGACATAGCTGGGATTTTGGCAGCTGTCCTGGGCCTTGTAAACAGGCTTGGTGAAGGGCACAGGGGCTCCGAAGCAGGCCCAGGCCCAGCCAGCCTGGAGGGGTGGGAGGAGGTGAAGGTGGGAGCAGGCGGGCGGGGCTGCCAATAGTGTTTGCGGTTCTAAAGCGCCCCAGGTACTTGGGCTGGATTTCCAGCCTGGTGTTTACAGCCTCCGCAGCCACGCCACGGTCACATCCTCCGCCTGTACACGTGCCTCTCTCGACAGGTGCCCATGTGCGCGTGTTCTGCCTGTGTGTCTGATCACACCTGTGGGTGTGGATCTCTCCGTGTCGTGCCTGGCCCTCTGAGAAAAATGACTCCGGCCTCCACTTTGTGTGAGCCTTTCCACCTCAAAACATTTGCTAAAATAAACCTGCTGAAAAAGCTTTAACAACGACTTTTTTTTTCTGTCCCTGGCATGGACACTAACACCAGCAGGTCTCCATGGTCAATTTAGGAAGCTTGGGAAAACACTGCTTGTAATTAAAAGTCTAGAAGGGCCTCAATTAAGGCAGTGTTCGCCCTGCCGGGCCCGTTCCCAAATCCCACTCCACAGCATTCCTCTCTTGGCTGGAAAAGTTCTTTGATTTGAACCAAATGTTCAGCAGCCACACTGGACCGGGCCTTGGCACGGCTACACGGCTAGCTGCTCAGGGGCGCAGGCTGGCCGCTGCCCCAAGGCCTGCAACGGGAGACTTTGGGCTTTGTCCCCACCTCCTGACTTCCCAGGTGCTCTGTGATCCTGAGATCCGACTTCTGGAGGGGCAGACCTCCCTGAGAGATGTGCGCACTGAGGCCAGCCCAGCACCCCTCCCCACTCAGGGTGGTAGAGCTCACACTAAGAATTAAAGGCCATAGGTCAGGTCTCACCAAGCGTGAGGCAGCAGCAGTCAGTGCTGCAAGAAGGTGGGATTCAGGGTGCAGCAGGCGACACCCCAGTACCCCTTCTTACTCCACAGAGGCCACCTCCATCTGAGCAGAGGCCTGGCCTTAGCTACAGGAACTTCAGAGAGCTCCAGACAGGACCTGGCAGGGAGGGGTCGGGAAATAGCATGAGCCTCTGACCTCTTTAATCCCTAGGGATTAAAGATACGCAGCTCAGCTAACTGGGACCGGGCCCAGGGTGCCACGTTTGCCCCCCTCCTGCTGGTGAGGGTGAGGCAGCCAACGACACAAATAAGGGGGCAGAGGGCATTGCCTCCTCCCTGGAGCAAAGGCTCAGGTGCTCAACTGGGTGGGCAGGGAAGAGAAGTGCTGAGTCAGCTCGGGTGCACATGGCTTTTTCTTCCCAGGACAGGCACACACACACTCACACCACCCGCTTGCACACACACTGGATTCACAACCATGCTTGCTGGCTTTCACAGATGTGTACCCATGTTCACAGGTCCCCCCCCCCCCCCCGCCCCCCGCACACACACACTCTCTCTCTCTGAGTCCTCAGTACCCCAGGTCACAGTCACCCACACAAACTCACATTCCTCCACCGGCTTGCACTGACACCCATTCCCAGTCACAGCCCTGGCTACAACCAGACACGTAAACTCCATAACAAGGATTTGCAGGCCCCAGGCAGGACTCTGCAGTCTCCAGCAGCCCTGGCCCCTCTCAGTGAGGAAAGAGTCATCACGAAGGCAGATGGTCCGAGGGTGCTGCCAGGACCAGACCCTGAACCCTGTGGGAGTGGGGTGGAGAGTGCGGGGACATCTCAGGAGGGCAGCCGAGGTGTCCATCCCCGCGGGCCTCACCCCTGCAGCAGGGGAATGGCAAGGGAAGGGTTACAGGCTAACTAGAAAAAACAATTACTAACGGGAAAGGCAGCACATTCCAGCCCTGCTTAGCAGAGCCGCCAGGGCCGTGGGTGGTTCTTGGATTATGCATTTCCTTGAAAACAAAAAGGAGAGTTCAGGGCAGTTCAGCTGTGCCCTGAATCTCACTCCGGGGCCTTTGTCCCCAGCCCCCTCACAGCCCGCGTGCCTACACACACGCACACACAGCCCCCCTGGCCCGGCCACATGTCCACTGGGAAGCGGAGAGCATGAATACCCCCCAAAGCCTGCAAGAAACGCGGGGGCAGACGACAGAAGAATTGAAGAAGGACGGGGAGAGGGGAAGGGAGTTGGGATCTCGGAACCCTTGTTGCCTGGAAGTCTCCCTTCTGCTGGTGAGGCTGTGGGAACGTTGGCTCATCCTGTCACCAGTGCTGCATGGAACCCCTACTCTGTGTCAGGCATTGTACCAGCTCTGGGGTTCCCCTTGAAGGGCTCACTGCTGGGAAAACCCAGTCCCCACATTTCCTCTGGGTGGTGTCTTCTATCCATCTGTCTCAGATCCCCACAGTCTGTCTTTCCTCAAAAATCTGGTCTCCTGATAGAGTCTGATTATCATATTCATACAGAGGAGCAGGAGACTGATAAGGTGTAAAGGGAGACCCTCCCAGGCTGCTTTACTTTTTTTTTTTTTTTTTTTTTTTTTCCTTTTTTACTCATGACACAGCCTCAGGAAGTTTTGACAACGTGTGCCCCTGATTTACTTTTTAACCAGGACATAGATGGTGGTGCCTCCCTGTAGAGAACAGGAAGGGGCAGCCATCTTGCCATAAACACAGGAACAGAATCTCATGGCCTCTGAGTCCAAACAGCTATGTCCTATTTGTTGGCATGGGCTCCTTTAAACCCTGCCAAGGCCCTGTGGGGAGGCAAGGGAAGCATTATGGTCCCCACCACAAATGGGGAAACTGAGGTTCAGAAAGAGATAAAAATCGCTCAAGTCATTGTACAGGCTGCCTCTCCCTTAGAGCTCTCTCCCTCTCTTCAGCGCCCTGAATGGCTGGCTCATTCCCGTCTTTCAGGTCTCAGTTTTAAACACTGACCCTCCAAGAAGCTCCATGGCCACCTATCTGAAACAGTTGGTGCCTTCTAACCTCCCTGTTGTTTCTCCTCCAGTTCCTGTCGATTTTGGAGGAAGGGGAATGAGGTCTTGCTCTGTCACCCAGGCTGGAATGCAGTGGTATGATCATGGCTCACTGGATCCTTAGCCTCACGGGCTCAGGTGATCCTCCCACCTCAGCCTCATGAGTAGCTGGAAGTACATGTATGTGCCACCACCCCAGCTAATTTTTTGTTGTTATTTGTAGAGATGGGGTCTTTCTTTGTTGCCCAGGCTGGTCTTGAACTCCTGGCCTCAAGCGATCCTCCCACCTCGGCCTCCTAAACTGCTGAGATTACAGGTGGGAGCACACAGTAGGCACTCAATAAATATTTATGGACTCTATAAAGAACTGAATGGCTCTGTAGCTGGGGTAGGTGGAGCAGGCCTGGAATCCTTGAGGCCTTGGCCCCCACTCAGATATATAGTTGCCCTTGTCTATCAAACTCCCTCCAAGACAGAGGAAAGGGGATGCTCAGAGCCTTTCTCCATTCCAGCCCTGGGCTGTACCCCAAACAGCCTAAACTTAAAAAATAATCAGATTCCACAGTTGGGCTGCATGTGAATTATGCAAGGACCAGATGCCCGGTAGACAGGGTGTGCCAGAGGCTTATACCCGATGGGACCTCAAAAGAGGGCCAGCCAGTGCATGCCATTTAGACATATTCACTCACTCTATTCTGTGGACATTTTCCCAGGCACTGAGCTTGGTTCTTAGATGCAGTGCCTGCCTCAGAGTGTGCCTAGACTTTTTAGGAGAGAGTCAGAGAAGCAATGCTGGCGATGCATGCTCAGACCCAGCACAGGATGAGATGATCTGGGAACTGGAATGTCAGGAACGACTTCACTAAGAGATCAGAGGTGGTCTGAGAGAGGGGGTGACCAGAACAAGTCTGCCAGGCACAGGGAACAGCATGTGCAAAGGAATAAGGGAGAGCCTAGTAGGCCTGGGACATGCTAGCAGTTCACTAGACCTGGATAGAAAGTTTGAGCATGGGGAGAGGCCAGAGAAGGGGCTGGAGAAGGGATGGGCCCAGGTCACAGGGAGCAAAGTCCACTGGCCCAAGAAGCCAGGGCTTCATAGGGTCAGCAGTAGGGAGCCTGCCAGGGCTTTAAAGAAAGGAAAGACATGAGCAGCTTAGCATTTTAGAAGGTTCTCTTGACTGAAAATGTGCAGAAAGCACAAACTAAAGCACAAAGACAAAACAAGTTCAGAGGATGTGGCTGTCACCCAGGGGAGCAGTGATAGCTTGGACTTGGGGCCGGGGGGATGGAGATGAGGGGACAGATGTAAGAAATATTTAGGAGGGAGTGAGAGAGGCTTGTGATGAACCGGCATGGGGGAAAAAGGACCAGGCTGTTGTTAAGGATGAATCCCAGGAATGTGGACAGCTCGGCTGAGTGGAGGGTGGCGGCAGGAATCCAGGGAGAGGCTGGCGTATTGGCCTTGGCCATGTACCTGGCTGGCTGTTAGGGATGTGGGTCTGGAGATGGAGGTGCTGGCCTGGAGCTCTGAAGTAGTTTGAACCCAGATGTCAGTGCTGCCTGGGGAGAGGATGAAGCGGGGAGATGGAGTGGAGTAAGCAGAGTGGACAGTGCCCTTCCCTCTTTACTAAGCCAAACCTTAGCATGCTTCAGGAACCACTCACCCCTTCCCAACCCACACCTGTGTGGGACAGCATTCAGCAAAGACTGTCGGGAAGAGGGGAACTTGCGTCAAGGAGGGCAGTAGATTAGGATGGTGTATGGCCTTGGATGTGGGGAGCAAAGGTGCAGAGGCAGGATTGCAGGTGGGAGACACATTTAAGAACGTAAGGGGCCTCCCTAGTCTGGGCCCAGTGTCAGCTCAGTGGCCCACTGGGAGTCCTGGGAGCAAGAACTAGATGCTTGAAATGACCCTTCCTTCTGGGGACGAACTCCAGCCTACTCCAGCACAGTGACCAGATGCTACAGGGGCATCCCGACCCCCACAGGAGCTGTTATCCCAGGCACTGCCCAGTCCAACCCAGGGAGCCGGTATCTCCAGTCTCTTGTTTCTTTCCACGGTGGGACCTCCAGGGCTGAGTGCTGAGGTGGCAGGAGTAGGACAAGTCCAGAACCAGGAACCCCAAGCTGGGCATTGTTTCCCACTCCCTTTCGTTTCCCTGGTGTTGAAGAACGAATTTCACCTCCCTTCTCATTTTCGTCTTTGCATTTTGTAGGACACACATCACCTTATCCAGTCACGGTGGCCACAGTCCTCAGGTATCTGTCACCAGCTCTCAGTCCTTCTTTCTGAGGCACTCAAGAGTGGTCAGAAGTCCTTGGGACCCCTCCTTTGCATCCAAGACCCCAGTGCATTCCCAGCTTTTTCTCAGTCTCCACACTTCAGCCCAAGCCTCTGTCCTGTCCCCAGAATTCCCTGAAGAAGGTCTAGGTAGAGGGCTGTGAATTCTCTATAAGACCAGCAGACGCTGCTGGTTGATTGCCCTTGACTCTGCTGGTGGCGGGGACATTGCTGGTGGCCAGCTGCTGGTGTTCCGCTCTGTCCCATGGGCTTGTGCCCAGCCAGCCTCAGATACCAGCAGATGGCCCCATCCCCTCTGGGATGCCCTGCCCCATTCATCTGGCCCCCATTTCTGTTTCTGATATTCTGTCCCCTTATCTCCCTCCTCAGACTGGACAGCCCCTGTGTACCTGAGATGCAGAGAGTGACCCAAGCCTGAATCCTGGCCAGTGAGACTGCCCATCGAGGTGGAAATAATCTCCTTAATTACCAAGGCTCCCTGGCCGCCGGAGGAGAAACACAACACACAGCCTGCCTAATGTGCCAGCAGCCGAGTTGGGGAGGCCCCTGGGAAAAAGGCCTATGCTCCCCCAGCCATTCTCGGGGCCTAAAATATTCTTTGGCATGAGAGAAGTGAAGGCTTAGGGGTCCAGTGGGGAGGGCTGGGTACCAGCTCAGAAGTAGGTCTAGCCAGGGAGGTGGAGTGCCCAAGGGGCACTTAGGGGCCTGCCGAGTCACAATCATCCCTTAGGGCACGAATCTCTCGCCCGATCCGTGCACACAGCTCACCCGGGACTCACCCTCTGCCGGCAGGGTGAGGGACCTTTGAAAGACCTAAACCAGAGAGGTGGAGGGGCTGAAGGTGGGAGCCAGCTGGCCCCAATCCTGTTCTCTCTGGAGCTCCTTGGGCCTTAGCCCAGCCTCCAGGTGTGGCTTGTCTCCTTCTTAAAGGCTCCAATGGCCAGAGCTCCCCACTCCCACCCTACCACCTTCTCCCAGAGATGGAAGAGAACATGGGAGGGGCCCCTCATAGCCAGAGTACCTTCAAGACCATGTGACACCACCAGACTGAAACCCAGGTCCGGTGGGCTCTGCCACTCCCCATGCCACGCAGCGGGAAGGAGGGAGTGGGAAGACAGAAGAAGGCGTGGGCGGGGTGGGTCTGGTGGTCTGGATTGAGATGAGCTGGACTTATGTGTGTGACAACTTTTCCTCTGGCCCCAACCTTATACCTTTGGTTTTCCTGCTCTGGGCCACTGTAAAATGAGGATTGGGGATGAGACGTGTGGTTTTCAAATGCTCCTCCCAGAGCCCGGGCACCCTGTAGTGGAGAATCGAAGCCATAGCAGCTCTGGTCTTAGCGTTATGCACGGATCTTCACCTCTAGGGTTTCATTTGCAGAACCAGCCCGCAGTCGAGGAACATTTGGTCACCTCTGGGCAACGTGATACCTGTGTCCTTCCTGGCCTGAACCTTCCAGAAATGGACAGTGCCATATGTGCTGCTGGGGGAGAGGGGACAGACCCAGAAGGAGGAGCCAAAGGAACTTACTTTTTTTTTTTTTTTGAGACGAAGTTTTGCTCTTATTGCCAAGGCTGGAGTGCAATGGCGCAATCTCAGCTCACTGCAAACTCCACCTCCCAGGTTCAAGCAATTCTCCTGCCTCAGCCTCCCGAGTAGCTGGGATTACAGGCATGCGCCACCATGCTGGGCTAATTTTGTATTTTTAGTAGAGGCAGGGTTTCTCCATGTTGGTCAGGCTGGTCTCG
This sequence comes from Chlorocebus sabaeus, assembly GCF_047675955.1. NCBI lineage: Eukaryota > Metazoa > Chordata > Mammalia > Primates > Cercopithecidae > Chlorocebus > Chlorocebus sabaeus. Next base: position 42,703,042 of record NC_132917.1, on the reverse strand, counting down.
AACTCCCAACCTCAGGTGATCCACCCGCCTTGGCCTCCCAAAGTGCTGGGATTACAGGCATGAGTCACTGCGCCTGGCAGGAACTTACTTTTTAAAACTTAGATGGAGTCCAAATACATATGACCAGGACATGGAGGGATGAGAGCCATGGGACATGGGCTCAGAATGAAGAGACCCAGAGGAAAATGTGCACCCATGTTCACTGCTACATGCCTATGTGCACACACATGTACACCTGCACACATGCACACACACAAATGCACACCCACATAGCTGCCCCTCACAGCCCTGCCTACAGAGAAGGCACCAGCTAGCGGCATTTGCATGCTTCTCCCTCTGAGCCCCACCCCACTCCCACTTACCTCCTCTCTGGACTCCTCAAGTTGACCTAGCAGAGCTCTGTCAGGAGATGAGGAAAACGTCTCTATCTGTTTTTCAAATATTTGGGTCTTGCTAAAGACCAACACATTTTTTTAAGTGTGTATAATTTGAGGGCAATTTGATCCATATGTTTCTGATTCTCTTGCACTTAAATCATCAAAATATTGATTTTTAAGAGCCATTTGATGTCGAAGGAACCTTTTTAATAAGCTTTTAAAGCTCTTTAAACCCAGAGCCTGGAGCCAGGGCCAGAGCTCAGGCTGTCCGCTGGCCAGTCACACCCTCCCCTCCCCTGGGTCAGGATTGCTTGGAGCTGAGTCTCACTTCCCCTCTTCCTGGCCTCCCTGCCTCCCCTAGAACTACCCAGGGGTGCTGACAGAGGGGCCCAACCCCTTCCGTTCACAGACTCCTCTCATGCTGCCTCAAAGCATGCCTGCGACACAAACCAAGAGGAGCAGTCACGATCTTTACTTTTTAAAGGCTGCATAAAATTTAGTTGCATAAATGTGCCATGATGCATTTAACCAACCCCTACTGAAGGACGTTTAGGTCATTTCCCATGGTACACCTTTACACACATTTCTGATTGTTTCCTTTGGATCCATTTCCAAAAGTAAAAATACTGCCTCAAAAAGTAGGCACAACTTATATCTCTCCACTCACAAGTTGCCACGTTATTTTCTAAAAGAGTGCTCCAATTCATACTTCCACAGTCTCCTGCCCACCTCCCCGCTCCCGCCCCATACTCTTGAGTGGAATTCTCGTTGTTCCTACTCGAATGGTGCCATTCCATCTGCACATGTGGAAGCTCTCTAGCACAGCAATTAAGAGGGGGCTCTGGAACAGAGAGCTTGGGTTTGAATTCCACTTCTGCTGTTTCCTAATTGGGAAAGTTGCTTATTCTGTCCGTGCCTCTGTTTTCTCATCTAGAATTTGGGGGACAATAATGGCACCTACCACATAAGTTTATTGTGAGGATTAAATGAGATCATGGATATAAACTTAAACTACTTGGAAAAGCGCTTGATATACAGTTTGTGTTCAATAAATGAGAACTAGTATTGTTATCCTTTATGCTTTTTTTTCCAACCCAGGACACTCTTTGTCTTTCCTTCCCTTCTGTCTGACCAACTGCCACTCACACATCAGGTGTCTGTTCGGATGGCCCGCCTTTGTTAGCGTTTCCACAACACCCACCCCTTTGATACACTGGCAACACGTGCCATTACTCATCTTTACACTTAGTGTCTATCTTTCCTGCCATGCTGTCAGCTGCAAGAGGGCAGATTTGGGGTTTATCGAATTCCCAGAGCCTACTACAGTGCCTCATGTGCTGCAGACACCCCATAATTATGTGTTGAATTGAGCAGAACCGAATCGAATGACCTGTGTCAGCTAGGGGTCCCTTTTGAACCATAATTTCCAAAAATTCTATTCACCCACAAAGGACAGAGATTTGCATCTTGAGGAAAATCAAAAGAATATGTTGAGGTTCAAAAGGTGAGTCCCCAAGATGAGTCCACAAATGTTTAAGGAGATGGCAGCATCACTGGTGGTACCTCTGTGGCCAGTGTGGGTGGATGACACTGTTCTGGGGGGAAAGTCCTGCTGCCACCAACCATGAGCAAGGCCAGTCCCAGGAGCCAAAGCACACCTCATTATTCATCTTTGATGTGTTCTTTCACTTTCAGGTACTTTTTCCTTGTCTTTCCAACAGAGAAAGGACTGTGCCTCTTCCTTTGTGGCCCTGTGCTAGACACCAGGCTGGGTGTTTGCCAAATGAGGCATGAACGGTGCTCCTCCTTCTCGTGATGTGGAAGTCTTGGAGAACAGCCACAATTCTGCAGATGACTAGGAAGTGCCTTCTTGTCACATCTACTGCTCCACACTGGAGAAGCTCATCACTGCACACCCCGCGTCACAGGGCAGTCTGGAGATTGGTGCTGTTGTTATTCATGGCCCTTGGGTTCCCCAGAAGCCCACTAGAACTTGGACATCCCAGAGGAAGGCCTCAGGCTCCAGACAGGGTCTGAATTCCAGGAGACCAGGCAGAGAGAGCCCCTCATTTCTCTCCTCTAGCCCCCAGTGACTCTGTCCTATACTCACAGGGGAGCCCAGTTCTGCCCAAAAAGTCCCATTTCAATTCAAATCAATTCAACTCAATCGCAACAATACTAGCATTGTGCAAGCCAGAGCTGGGGAGCTGGACAGACAGACACATGAAATAGGCTGTTATCAAGGTACAGGGTAAGAAGTGCTCTTAGAGAATTACAGTGACCCCTACCCCAGCAAACACAAATTTCTCGTGCTTTGATCTCCTATGCCACCTTCTGTCCGTATGGTTCATTATGGAAGAGACCATGTACTGCTCACTGTCACAAGTTCATTGTTCATGGGGGTGAGTGTGCATGTGTGTTTCTGTGTGTGTTTGCATGTGTGCATACATGCGTGTGTGTGTGTGTTTAGGATTTAAGTTCCTGGAGGGCAAAGATCATATGGTGAGTTTCCCTGGCTCTCCCACAGATCTTACACAAGGCTAGGCATAAAGCTGCTATTCAATAAACACATCAATTAATGAACGAACGACCACCGAACCCTAAACTCCCCCACTCAGACGGAGATTTGGGAAGAGGGTTAGCCTGGGCGTCAGGGGTGGTGCATTTGTAATGTGGTGGGTGCTAGGGGGACATGAGCAGGTCTTGGTCTCTCTCTCTGGTCCTCAGTGTCAATCACTGTGCAGCAAAGGAGTCAAATTAGATGATCTCTAGGGTTCGTTCAGGCTCTGGAAACACTCTGTCTCCCTCCCGCAACTTGTCTGTTCCTAATTGCCCTCCCTACTCAGCCCCTCCAGATGCAGGGCTCCTGAGACTCACAAAGGCCCCCAATCTATCTGGGGGAGGACCTTTTGTTCCCCTGCCTCATGGGGCTCAGGGCTATTTTGTCAAAATTCTCCAGGAAAAGAGAAAAAGCGCTGAGGCTTTCGCTAAAGCCCAGTGGGCAGGTCTCTCTGAGGACAGGGATTAAGTTTGTCTCTGTTGATCTCCCCTCCAGTCAACGCTCCTGTCTGGGAACCAGCTTCGGATTTTCTAGGGTTTATCCTCCCTCATATGTTTCCATTACCTTTGCATTACCCTTGCGCCGTTTTTAGCATTCCCTTTGGAGTACCTTTGCAAAGCAGAATAGATCTCAAAAGAACAAAGCAAATTTCATTCCAGGCTCATTCTAAATGAATTCCTTCTTCCTTCAACAATCCCATCTTAGGAAAGAATAGAGACCCTCCTGACTCCCAGGCCTGGGCATTTCTGCCAGACCCTCCCACCAGACCTAAAAGACCATCGCTACTGGAGAGGAGGGGGGGACAGTCTTGAAGGGCCCCAGCTTCCCTTCATCACAGCCCAGGACAATTTCAGGCTCTGATGGAGCTGATGGTGATGGGTTTGTGGATTGACCTTTTAGAGGATTATCTGGATTTGGAAGGGTCACTTAAGGGTCAGTAAGTCTGGGAGGACCAAGCCTAATTCCACAGAGAAGAGGTGGGCAGAAGGGTCTCTGTCTCCAAGTGATCCTTTCTTTCTTGGAACTGTTTGTCTACCCAGGGAAAGACGTCTGATGCCTCAAAAGTTTCTTACTCAGCACCTCAAGCAATCTGCTTTCGGCTATGAGTTGTCATTTCTACTGAACACCACAGTAATGGGAATGTGAGGTGTTTGTAGAGAGTAGATGATGCTTTTGAGTAATTTGTGTGGTTTTTTAAATGTAGGTTTTTAAAATCCTAATGTTCTGAAATGGGAGAAGCACTGATGAGTTAAAAATAACTCTTTGGAGTTCATTACCAATTGGAGGTTTTAGGTTGTTGATTGATTAGGGGAGTATTGATAACAAGATTGGCCTATTGTATGAATCTCTTACAGTATTTGGCTATATCTGCTTCTGACAGGGCAGAGTGTAGGATCAGAGATGATATTCCTAGATATTTGTGTAGGTGTGTTACAACTCACAAGGAGAGAGCTGATGAATTCCCAAAGGTGTTGATTTTACTGTCACCAAGATTGAGGGCAGGACTTTGGACCCGGGAAATTCAAGTGCTTTAGAAAGTTTGGCTAACTTTAACTTGAGAATTCTATTTATCCTTTCTGTTTTTGTCTGAAGATGGGGAGGCGGTATAGACAGAGGAAATTTTGAGTAAACATGAATGTCTTGCAGAGCTCTTTAATGACTGTCTCAGTAAAATAAGGACACTTATCCCTGGATCAGTAGATTAGGACTTCCCTAGTAGGAAATACAAAGTTTAATGGCTTTTTTTTTTTTTTTTTCTGATGCACTTCAACAAAGAAAGGCTTCAACACATTTGAAAACAAACATGCAAACAAAAACAAAAACTAGAGAACGTGTTCATATTTCATCACAGAGGATAATTGTATAAAATTCATTTGGAGGTTTCCAAATGGGCCTTGAGGTCTTGATTCTCATCCATGCCCCACCTTTACTACTTTGCCAGAATTATATTGCTTGCGGGTGAGGTGCCCTAGACAGGGCTTAGAAAACTATAGGCCACAGGCCAATTCTGAGCCGTAGTGTTTTTTTGTAAATAAAGTTTTGTTGGAACGCAGCCACGCCCATCTGTTTATGTACCATCTATTGCTGCTTTTACACCATAATGGCAGAGTTCAATAGTTTGCTACAGAGATTATATGGCCCCAAACACCTAAAGTATTGACTAAACTCACCCTTTATAGAACAGGTTTATCAACCTCTAGTCCAAGATATCTCTAAGATGGAAAATTCTGGTCGTATTACAAGTTCCTTAATGTGGTCACTGTAATTCCAGACTATTCTCAATGGAGTTGTGCTGTTTTGTGGGATATGCTCGAGAATTTGTGTTACAATGAGACTCATTCAAAGAGCGGGCATCCAGACTGTGGAGGGGTGGACTTGGACTGAGATGACCCCATGCCAGTTGGCAACAGTCAGCCAAGTGTGTTTCGTCTGTACCTCCTGTCCTGGGCTCCCAACAAGAGAGGTTGGCTACCTCCACCTGCTGTTCCCAGCAAAATGAGTTTTTGGAGATTCTGTCTCCCATATTAACTCTCAGGAAAACAAAGTCAGAATGGAGGGAAAACAGAGTTTGTAACATTTTCAGATGGTGACCCAAGGTAAAGTTCATCTTCTGAAGGCCACCAGTCTAGCAAGACCTGAAACTTGTCATCCTTGGGGCTGGTTTGGGCCATGGACTTATTGATACTCATCTGTTGACAATTCTGTGATAATTTCCCACCCCGTAGACAAATGAAGTTCATGACAAAACAGAAGATATAAGTGAGGTTAGATGAATAACATGTAAATTGTGGAAAGCCCTTGCTCAAAGAAAGCTGTTAGGATAAAAGTAAAACTGACTTTTACTTATTTACTATAGCAAGGGAGAACACTAAACCTACGATTCTTCAATAGTATCTTCTTAGGAGAAATGAGTGCATTTCATTTTATTTCTATGTGTTGGGTTCAGAAGTTTTTAGGGCAGGATATCAGAAGCAGGGAAAGAACTTAGACTGGTTGATTTCTTAAGGCAAGGGTCGATGTATGAGGGGCAAGTTTCTAAGCAAAAAAAAGGAAGTTTGATGTGAGTCACAACATTCTGCTATGATGCAAAACTGATAAGGCACTTGTTCTGGTTCTCACTCCCCATTCCTTCTATAGGAATAACAGCTGTCACTTATTGGGCCAGGCACTGTGGATTATATATCTCTGTGTACCTCTGTGCCAGACAGTGTTCACACCCCCTATTTAAATCTCACAATGACCCTATACGTTGGCATTATTTTTGTTTTCCCTTTGACAGAGGTGAAAATTGAGGCATTTTCCCAAAATGTTTCAGCTAATAAGTGCCAGAGCCAAAGACAGCTCTTCCCTCTCATCAGTATCTCGTTGGCACTCCTGCGGTGGGACCCATAACACTGCCGCCCTCATTCCCAGGCATTGTCTGCTTCTGTGTGGTTTTCAAGTAGCAGAGGTGTGCCCTCCAGACGTACCTAGTGGTCACACATTTTCATTCTCAGAAGGCCTCTTCTCATTTCTCTCCTTCTGTGTAGGTCAATATTAAGAGATAAAGCCATGTAAATGACCAACAATCATTAAATAATCAGTAAATGGTGCTCAGTTTCATTAGTAATACAAATGAAAACCAAACCATAACGAAACACCATTACACACCCACTGGATAGAATAGACAAAATTAAAAACACTGATAATATCAAGTGTTGGCAAGAATTTGGAACAACCAGAACTCTTACATATTGGTGACTGTGTAAATTAATAGAACCACTTTGGAAACTGCTTGCCAGTTTCTACTAAAACTAAATATACACCTTCCTTGTTACCCAGTATTTCACTCCCAAATATATATCCAACAAAATGATATCCATGTTTAAAATGCTTATGGTAGCACTATTTATAATAACTATAAACTGAAAATTTTCCAAAATGCCCATCAACAGTAAAATAGATAAATTACAGTATATTCATAAAATGGAATACTATACATCGATGAGAATGAATGAACCACAACTCACACAACATGGATGAATCTCACAAACATAATTTTGTTTTTTGTGTGTTTGCTTGTTTGTTTTTGAGATGGAGTCTCACTCTGTTGCCCAGGCTGGAGTGCAGTGGTATGATCGTGGCTCACTGCAACCTCTGCCTCCCAGGTTCAAGTGATTCTCCTGCCTCAGCCTCCTGAGTAGCTGGGGCTACAGGCATGTGCCACCATGCCCGGCTAATTTTCATATTTTTAATAGAGACAGGGTTTCACCATGTTGGCCAGGCTGGTCTCGAACTCCTGACCTCAAGTGATCTGCATACTTTGGCCTCCCAAAGTGCTGGGATTATAGGCGTAAGCCACCATGCTCAGCCCATAATTTTGAACAAAGAATTCACACACAAGAATATATGCTGTATGGTTCCATTTATATAAAGTACCAAAACAGCCAAAATTGTTTTAATCAGGATAAGGGTTACCCCCAGCTAGGGGAATAGAAGGACTAGGAGTCAAGAAAGGGGCTTCTAGGGTACTGGTAATATTCTGTTTCTCAAGCTGGGTGCTGCACACAAGTGTGTTCCTATTATGAAAGTTAATTGAGCTGTACTCTTATAATTTGTGTACTGTTTCTAAATGCATATTATACTTTATTAATACAAGTTTTACAAAGATAAAGGCAGATAGTCTCTCCTTTCCATCCTATTTCATTCCTACCCAATAAAGTCCATTTTCAAGAGAAAGGAGTTACAGATCCAGAGGGCGTGTGTCTGAAATGCCATGCTCATCTGTCCCTATGATGGAGGTTCCTGGTGTCTGAACTGCTCCATCCAGCCCTGTATATGCTCTGCAGTGCGCCCCTTCGTCCTGCACTGATTCTTTGGGCTCTGGCTGGGTTGAATTTTAGCCTCTTGTTTTTGCGGTTTGGCCAGGGTATATTCTTCTAGGTTAATAATATCAGAGATGGGGGAGGAGGGGGGTTTTGGATTTTTACTGTAGGAAGCTTCTGAAGGGAAATGATTGCATTTGTCTATTGATTAGTTACTATGTCCTTCAAGCATGGATTAATTAACACCTTAGGGTAGTTATGTTAAGCTAGAATATTAAATGTAGACCATATATGCTTTGCAGTGCACCCCTTTGTCCTGCACCATGAAGGTAATAGAAAGGAGGTAACAGGGTTTATAGTCAGACAGACCCCAGCTCTGCCACTGACCTACTCTAGGACATTGAGTAGACCACTCAATCTCTCCAAGCCCCTATTCCCTGTCCTCAAACAAAATGATGACATATGCTGTTTGTTGCCTGCCCAAATACCCTTCCTTCCCTGCTCTTCACTTCCCACCAGGGCTGAGCACGCCAGCTGTGTGACTTCCCAGCCTCCCCTGTCGCTATAGCATGTGCATGTGGCCCTTCGAAACAAAACATTGGAGATGGGAGCGCAAAAGCATGGGAGGGCACTTGCGGTCTTGGTGACACTGTTGTGCCAGGCCCGGACCCCGACCTCTGGACAAATACAGTTGAGGAGAGGCCTTGGGTGACTTCTCTTAGGGGTCTTAGAGGTTTGGCTTCTCAATTCCTCCCACCAGGATAGAGGAGAGCTCTTGCCAAGCTGCAAGCCAAGTCTTAGGGGAAGATAAGGAATCAGGCACATTGGATCCAACTATTAGTGGTTCAGAAGTACCTTCTTATGTCAGATTCAACAAGTATTTGTTCAGTGCCTATGAGTGCCAGCTACCGCGCTATGTGCTGGGAACACAGCGGTAGACGAGGGAGATAGGATCCTTGCCTATCTATGAATAACAGTCACAGCAGATTAAGCAAACTTGAACATTGCCAGTTTTTCACATCACTGCAAGCATATTCTCAAGTCTGTATTTTGAAACCCAACAAATTCCAAGGACACTTCTAGGGCCTTTGGCTTGACGTTGCCAGAGAAGAACTGTTTTGAGTGAAAAAGTATTTATTGAGCCTCTACATGTAAGATGTGAGTATAGAAACAGAGCGGGTGGGTTTTCACCGTTCAAAAAACTTAAATCCTGAAGTGGTTGCTATATGACAAATAGTTGATCTGAGTAGCATAAGGTATATTCCAGAAACCACAGGGAGGTCTAGAGCAGTCGTGTCAGCTTTGGGGAGGAGGTGACCCTAAAGATGGTAGGATTCTGTCAGACAGGAAGGACAGGAGATGGCCCCCGAAACCAAGCGAAGGCACTGCCTAAGTGGTGCAGAACACAAGCTGAGGATGGGGCTAGGAGGTGAATCGGCCCAGAGAGGTAGTTTGCAGCCTGATCCGGAAGAACCTTAACTACCAGGCCAAGGAAGCAGGACCACATCCTACGAGCAAAGGAAGATTTCAGGTAAAGCAGCAATATGACAGAGTGGGTGCTGTGGGAAGATGAGTCTGACATCTGCAGAAGATATGATTTAGAGAGGAAGACGCTGGCGGCAGCAGCTAGAAGCCTGAGCAGCTTCAGAGCTTTCAGAGAGGGCACATTACCCTCTGCTTTTACTCTTGGCTCGGTTGCCCTGCCGAGTGTCTGTTGCAGTGTTATGTGGAAGAACACTAATTGCCCCCCAATATCCATTTAACCCTTTCTTCTTTCTCACAAAATCCTGAATTTGTTTGGGGCAGCAAGCTTCTCTGTTAAAAATATTCACCTTTCAAGTTGAATTATGAAATTTTAAAAAATATTCACAGCCCCCAAATCTAGCTAGAATGTCCATGTAACCATTTCTGGCCAGTGAGGTATATAAAGAATTTTACAGTGGGGCTTCTGGAAAGGTCTTGTTTTCTTGATAAAAAGACAGAATGGGCTGGCCCAGACTTCTTTCCTCACCTTCTTCCTCCAGCCTGGAACTCAGATGTGATACCTGAAAGTGATGCAGCCATTTGTAACCATGAGAACAAAAGCTTAAGTCAAGAATGGTAGAACAGGGAGGTAGCAAGAGTCTTGATTTATTTTTATTTATTTTTATTTTTTTATTTTTGAGATGGAGTTTCACTCTTGTTGCCCAGGCTGGAGTGCAGTGGCGAAATCTCAGCCCACAGCAACCTCCACCCGCTGGGTTCCAGCGATTCTCATGCCTCAGCCTCCCGAGTAGCTGGGATTACAGGCATACGCCACCACGCCCAGCTTATTGTGCATTTTTAGTAGAGACAGGGTTTCACCATGTTGGTCAGGCTGGTCTCGAACTCCCGACCTCAGGTTATCCGCCTGCCTCGGCCTCCCAAATTGCTGGGATTACAGGCATGAGCCACTGTGTCTGGCCAAGTCTTGATTCTTAATGAGCAACTGCACCCAACTGGACTGCCTATACCCAGGCTTCCAACTATGGGACAAAAATAACCCCTTACTTAAAGTTTCTCTTAAGTAGCCAAATGTAACTCCTAACTGATTTACATGGAAACCTTGAATGCCTCAGTTTTCTTCTTTCCATGAGCCCACAGCTGGTGCAGGAACGGGTGATGCATCTGCTGTGCGCTTTTCAGAAGCTGCCTATGAGAACAGCGGAAGAGGCCCTCAGTCTGTTCTTCCCACCTTGGTCCCAACTCCCTCAGCCTTGCAGGGCCTCCCTGGCTTGTCTGGATCCTCCTGGGACCAGAGGACAATGCTAGCTGAGACAACCTTGCATACAAGATCCCAAGCTGTGAATCTAAGAGAAGGGTGCTAGGCCAGCAGTCAGGAATCCTGGGATCCCAACCCATCTCTGCCATGAATCATGGCATGACCTCAACCCAGTCATTCTCCATCCCCCTAGGTTTTAGTCACCCCATCTTTGAAAAGAGGAGATTCAGCTAGGTCTGTAGTTTTCAAACTATATAAATTAGTTTGCATTCAGCTAAAGATAGCAAAAGCAAGCGGGCAGATTTGCATTGGGCTAAAAATAGCAAAAGCAAGCGGGCAGACAAAATTAAACAACCAAAACCATAAAAGGACACACAGAGAGAAACAAAAACCAAAAATAGCATAACAGTTTAAACAACAAAGAAATTTATCATTGGAGGTAACAAGAAGTCCAGAGACACTTCGGAAATGGTTTGGGTAGCTGCTTCCCAAGGTCATCAGGCGCTCTGCAGTTCTCCATGGATTCTGGCTTCCTTCATGGGCACAGGCTGGCTCCCACAGCACCAGGCACAATAGCAGTCAAGGAAGAATAGAATCCATCTTTTTGTGTTCCTTTTTTTAGAAACAGAGTCTCACTCCGTTGCCCGAGCCAGAGTGCATGGTATGAACACAGCTCACTGCAGCCTCAACCTCCTGGGCTCAGGTGATTCTCTTACCTCAGCTGCCTGAGTAGCTGGGACCACAGCTCCTCAGGGGTGCACCACCACACCTGGCTAATTTTTAAGATTTTTGTAGAGACAAGGTCTCACCATGTTGCCCAGGCTGGTCTTGAACTCCTGGGCTCAAGCCATCCTACCACCTTGGCCTCCCAAAGTGCTGGGATTACAAGTGTAAGCCACCAAGCCTGGCCTGTGTTCCATTTTTAAGAGCAAGAAACCTTTCCCATGAGCCCCTAGCAGACTTCTCTTTACCTCCACTGGCCGGAAGTGCCTATTCCTAAACCAATCACTGAACAGGAAAGTGAGATCACTGTCTGGTGTGAACATACGTTGGAGAGCCAACAGCAAAGGAGGCTTCCTTTCTAAAGAAATACCACACGTCCCCATGACAGAGAGCAGAGAAAAGCAAAACCCTTTGGACTGAAGATGGGGAGGAGACTGGAGCCCACCCCTGGATTCCTTAAGGTCCCAGTCACAGAAGTTCCAAAACTGCTGGACTTGATCTCTGAGACATCTCCCTGCTCTACTACCCTGTGCTTCTAAGATTAATGGCTCTGGCAGAACAGGGTCAATATGACAAGGAAAACTAACCACATCTACTGAGGTCGCCCTGAAGACGGGGCCAGGCAATAGGCCTGCTGTAGATACAGGAACTACATGGATCGTCTGTACTCTGCTCATAACAATAACACGCACACACACACGTTTTCTGCTTTCCAGGATCTCGCACACATACAATCTCATCCAGTCTAAGAAGAAGTCCTATAAATAGTGTGAGGCCCATATGTCTACATTTTAGAGATGGGGAAACCAAGGCACAAGACAAGGAGGTATTTGCTCCAGAAAACTAGGGCCTGGTAGAGCCTAGCCTGGACTATCAGCTGCCAATTTGGCCTAAGGACAAGTGACACTCCTGGGAAACTGAGGGTGCCTTTATCCTAGGTGTGATGGGGAAGCCCCTGGTCAGGGTTTATGGAGCCACGGGTTGCTAGCTGGGTGACTTGAGCTTCTCAATTTCTCTTAGCCTCACTCCCCTCCTCTATAGTGAGGTTACTCAGAGGACATCCCTCTCGGGGCCACTGGGAGGACTGGGGAACCCTTTGAAGGCCCCCGGGGTTGTTTAAAAGACTGTGAGGTCATCTTGGCTGAGGGTCCAGACAGCTTAGGAAGGGCAAACTCTGTTCCTTTACCTCCAGACTGTACCCGAAGGAAGACTGAGCCCAAAACATGGGGCTGCTACCCGGTGCCTGGCCACCACCTCCACCCTGGGGCAGCCGAGGCTGTAGCCTGACCAGGCACCTCCCCCATTCCCTCGAGGCAGGCGGCTGCTAATGGCTCTCCCCACAAGCTGGTTCATTAAAGATTCGTTCTGTGGAGTTGTAATCAAAATAAACAGACGGGCCTGAAAGCCAGGGAACTAGAAACCAATTAAGAGGGAATGGAGATGGAAGGAGGGAGTGGTGGGGGCAGGAGGAGAAAAGCGGCCAGGGCTTTCCAAAGACTCAGTTCCCATGGCAGCCAGCTTCCAAAATAGTCTGGGAATGAAAAATAATGAAAACCACCTCGGAGAGAAAAGCGATCCTGGCAGGAGAGTCCCGACCTTGGGATTGGCTCAATCCCCTTGCTCACAGCTCCCAGAGGGCACCTGGGTGGGTCAGGGCACTGGTGACCAGTCATTCCCTGGCTCCATCCGAGGGGGTGACCCCAGTCATTCCCCGGTTCCATCCAAGGTAGTGAACGGGTAGCCCTTCTGCAGAACCTCTGCTCCGGCTTTGAGCCACATTCCAGCCCCGCCCCACAGGCCCAGGAAGACCAGGGAAATGTGATGGGGGTGAGGGCAGGGGACTAAGAGATGGGGTGGGGACGAGGCTGAAAGGGAATGTTCAGGACACCCAGAGGCTTACATGGGGCCCAAGGTAGGATCCCTAGTCCAGTTGCAGAGGTCTTCCTGGAGGAAGTGACATTCAAACTGAGATCTGAAGAATGAGTAGGAGCTGGTCAGGAAATGAACAGAAGCAATGGGGCTTCAGGACGAGAGCACAGACATTGCAAAGGCCCAGGGAGCAAGAGAGCAGGAGAGAGGGAAGCCAGAAGTTCAGCAGGGCCGGCAGTTACTGAGCTGGACGTACTCTGTGCCAAGCTCAGTGCTCTCTTAGGTACTGAATCCTGAGAGGCAGAAACCCGTGGCAGGCTAAGGCTCAAAGATCTCAAGGTCGGGGAGCCAGGATCCCAGCATGAATCTGTGGACCCTGCAGCCACCTTCTTTCCCCTCTGCCCGGAGCTGAACTTTCTGGGGCACCCCAGTTCCCTGCCCCTTCCCTTGTCCTGGTGACCCAGGAGCCCAGCACGGCCGAATTTCTAGCAGTCATTTCTGGTGCTATCTCGGAGGAGGCCCTGCTGCCCACCAGGAGGCATCGCCGGTTAACCATCTCCAGACCCCCTTGTGGTCTGGTTTCTGTTTCATTGGTGAGGCAACAGGAAAACTGAGAGCCTATTAAGTTGACTCGCAGATGCCAAAATGGAATCACAGCCAAAATTACGTTAACCCTTTCATACCCGCTCCTCCACCCGCCTTCCAGGGCCACAGAAATCAGAGCGTTGAAACACATGACCGCTTGGGAGAAGCGACCACCTCGGCCCCAGGGTATGGGCTCCTAGATCCAGAGCAGCACCTGGCCTCCCCAGGCAGGGCTGATGGGTCAGGCATCCATCCTGCGCAGGTGCAAGTCACGGTGCTGGTGACCGAGGAGCGCCCACCCAGCAGCCCTGCCAAATGGAAGGGCTCATAGCTGGGAAGCAGGACTGTGCAAACCAGAGCCGGCTCTTCCAAACAGGGAAGAGGTCATGTGAAAGCTGCAGGGCTGAGCTGCCCAGTGGGGGTTCTCAGGGCACTGATCTTTCACTCTCATTCCAGGAAGTCAAGCCATCGCCAAGTGGGAGCCCACTGGAAATGGGGTGGCCCTGAGAAGGCAAAAACACAGCTATTTGTCTCTTAACTTAGTGTCCCATGAAGGCCCTGCACAGAAAAGGATAATATGGGCCAAGGAAAGAGCACTGGACTGGGAGTCCAATCAGAAGGGAGCAGGGCATTTGTCCCGTCCTCGTGGCAGGGCAGAATGAGCACAGGCTTTGTAGTTAGATTCCCTTGAGCATCAAACTTATTTCCCCAACTGGGAGCTGTGTGACCCTGGGTCATTACTCCTCCCCGAGCCTCAGTTGCCTCAGCAATAAATGGATATACTATAGACTGCCTCATAGGGTCTATATCAGGATGAAATAAGGTGCCAGAGTGCCCAGAGCAAGCTGGGCATGTAAAGGGAACTCCCTTGCCTCCAGGCCACAGCTTCAACTGTAAAATGGGCTGACGACCATCCTGAGTTAAGTGTGTCTAGCACTTGAGAGACTGCAGAGGGCTGCAGACACGTTCAAGGGGTCTCTGGCTGGGGAAGACGCTGAGACGTTATTCCCTTTCCAGCCTTCTTTGCCCTTGGCGTTCCTCTCACCTGCCATCAGACAGAGGCCTCCCTCACTCTGCACAGCTTCCTTCTGGGTGGCTGTGAGGGCTCCGTGGCCACAGAGATAAAAGAACATTTCTTGTGTACCTACTCAAGGCAATTATTAGAAACTGGAATTATTATATCCCCTGCCCAACCAGCTTACAGTTGAAGGAAATGCAGTTCAGGCACAGAAGGTGACTCATCTGGAGTCACATGGTTTCTAAGCCCTTGGGTTTAGAATCCCAGGCCTGTCTGACTCCAAGGCCCATGTTCCTGCCTCTGCCCCACTCCACATCCCCAGTTGACCAGCAGCATAACAGCCCAGGGAACCTGAGACCTGAACTGCCCAAATGCTGGGACTATCCTGGGGTGGCCTCCCCTCCTGTGGGTGCTGAGACAGTGGCCACCTCTCCACCATCGGGAGAGACAGACACTCCAAACTACCACCAGCTCCCTCGCTGGCCAAGGACCACCAGGAATGAGTGGATGGGATGGGAAACAGGCAGGAGGAGGGGATGCTCAGGCCTGGGTGTGAATCTGGGCTCAGCTGTGTTGACTTGCACAAGTTTCCTCACCCCGCTGGCTCTCCGTGACCTTGTCTGTAGATCCTGGAGAGGAAGTACACTGTCCTATCTTTGTTGGGAGATTTAAATGAGATGACTGAAGGGTGTTGAAATGATCAAGCCTTGTTGTCACTGGTAATTAGCACACTAGTTATTTGTTTGTGTTTCTAAGCAGCAGATTCGCTAAGTGGGTTAAACCGCTTCTCAGTCCCAGCTGCTCAAGTGTCCTGTTGACACTGGTCCTGCTTTGTTCACAGACAGCAAAGGTGAATCCATGCCCTGCACAGTTGGAACAGCCCATACCCCAGGGAAGCCCGCATGGGGCTCAGACTGTTCACCTACTGTGCTGGTTTTGTTGGCCCTCAGGCCAACCAAGCAATGGGAGGCAAGTACAGCAGGCATTCTTCCTCCCCCAGGTTCTCAGAAATGCATAAACCGACACATGAGACCCACAGCCACCCTGGCGTATTTGCGGGTGGCTTACTATGTGCCAGGCACTTTGCTCCTCTACAGATAGAACACTGGGAGCTTCTCACCGCAGCCCTGCAATCGGGATGGCTCCTACCCCCCTCCCCTCCACTCCCTTCCTTCCTTCTCCCAGCTTTCCACCTTTGATTCCAAAAGTCAGTCCCAGGACAGTGGCAGGAGCAGCAGGATTGCTGGCCCTCAGGGTACCTGTCTAGGGCAGGAGGGAAGGGCCCTGGGAAGTTAGGATCATGGCCCGGCTAAGAGGACCCTGGGGACCTGACTCAGGCAGAGCAGCAAAAGTCCCAAATTTGACACCTCCAAAAATTAATGCCAGAGGCTCCCTCAGCAAAGCCTGGGGCACAATAAGAGCACCATCAAGGAGCATCAAATCAAACTGATCAGGAACTAGAGGAACATCGCTTCCTCCAACGCCTGAGAAAACAGGAGGCGAAGCCGGGCCACGTCTTAAGAAAGGATCGAGAGAACCAAGGAGCCCAGAACAGCCAAGAGAAGGACTCTGGCCCTGAAGGAGCTGGGTTCAGGGGCTGAAAAGAAGCCCCCAGGGCTGGAGGTGGGGCTCTACTGAAGTAGTATCTCCTGAGCTGCAAGTAGCTGCACTCCCGTGTTCCCAGGTGTCCACAGAGCCGCTAGGGTCAAGGGGACACTGCTTCTCACAGGTCATCCATTCAACCCTCCTGGCCACCATGAGGCAGGAATCAGCTGGAGTGCAGAGGCACGATCTCGGCTCACTGCAACCTCCGCCTCCTGCATTCAAGCAATTCTGCTTCAGCCTCCCAAGTAGCTGGGATTACAGGCGTGCGCCACCATGCCCAGCTAATTTTGTATTTTTAGTAGAGATGGGGTTTCTCCATGTTGGTCAGGCTGGTCTCGAACTCCCGACAGCAGGTGATCCACCTGCCTCAGCCTCCGAAAGTGCTGGGATTACAGGCGTGAACTACCACGCCCAGCCCACACCCAGCTGATTTTTTAAAAAAATTTTTGTAGAGATGGGTTCTCACTATGTTGTCCAGGCTTAGGAACCTGAAGTTTAGAGATGAGTACCAAATCCATCTCATGGTACTCACCTCTAGACTTGCTCAAAAATACTTGAGGAATAACCAGTTCTGGGTCACATAGTGTCCTTGTCAGGGCCATAAGGCTGCAAAGAACCTACATGCTTATTGTTTAACAGGACAAAAATTGTTAACCAGAGATTACGCCAAGCCTTTCTCTCCCTTCCTGCTAAGGGAGCTCTGACTGGCGCACACCGTCCCTTCACTCTTCGCCCTTTAAGAGTGCCTATCTTGCAAGGTGTTTCTTTGGAACAGAATGCAAACTTGGAAGCAAAAGGGAAAGGGGAGGAAGATCAGAGAGGTGCTGGGCTAGTGCTGGGGATGGCTCTGAGGTGGGAGGAGAAAGAATTGTGCCAGGGAGGCACAGAGGCTGATAGAGAAATGGGAGGAGGGTGAACTAAGAGGTCTCCATGTGGTCCACTATCCCCCCTTTGGGACTGCAAAACACAAGGAAAGAACTGAAGTTATAATAACATAAGATTTGGTTTCTCAGCTCTGTTCTTTTGAAGCAACACCACTGAGAGAAGGGACCATGTGAGTCGCAGCTTTCTAGGCATTCCATTTGTAAGGATGTGTGTGGCAAGAAATGGATACTGGAACTGAGGCAAAGCCGAGACCAGCCTCTTCCTCACAGCATCTTTGCCTTGCTTTGTGTGCTTGATCTTGGATTTGCAGCCTCCAGAACTGTGAGAAGTACGTGTCTGTTGTTTCTAAGCCACTGCATCTACGGTATTCTGTTCTGGCAGTCCAAACTAAGACAGGAGCCCCGGCCTTGACCAGAGTGAGAGAGATACTCTCCCCTTCCTTCTGCCAACTCTCAGATCACACAGGGGTGAACTGGAAATTCCATCCTTCTATTTTGTAAGTACCTTCAAACTATAAAAAGCATTTTGTAAGCACCTTCAAAAGGTTTTTAAAACTTTCCAAAAAGAAATTTAAATGTGGGCAAATGATTTTTTGATCCAGGAAACATGTATAATGGGACTTCTAAAAAAGGGTCTCTTGGTGTCCCCTTCTTTGATTTTAAGGAAGAGAAAGGGCTCTTTCCCCCCTGCCCATTGGAAGGGAAGACATGGTTTTCCTCTGTATGAGAACTGCACACTCCCCCAAACACCACCAACTCTTAGCTCTCTCCATCTTCTCATATTGACCAGAAAGGCGGAACTTCCATCCAGAGGCCCTGGCAACAGTGAGCAGTGCCACGTATACATCTTGCATGCAGGGGATGGTGCCTGAGACAGGGCTGCCAACTGAGTGTACAGGGCAGATGTATCTGCCCAAGGAGGTATGCACTGAACTCTGCTGGCATTTTAAGCTGGTAGGCCAATGGTTTCTTCCTGTCTGGACAGAATGTGCCTTCATGAAGGGCTGTGGATAACTGTGATCACATGAAACTGTCAGACGAGCTGATCTGGACAACCTAGGGGCAGATCAGAGTGAATTATTGTGCTTTACAGTACTTTTGAAGAAAGGCAGTTTTATGACTTTCAAGTAGATACAGTAAATGGGAACCAGGTGTGACCAGCAGAGGCCCTTGGGGAACTGCTTCGAGGACCAGCTAAGAATCAGCTATAACCAGCAAAGCAGTTGTTTATATGTGAACGAGCGAGCTTCACATGTGTTTTAAAATGTCTTGTTTGAATGTCTCTCCTGACACCATTTTCTCACTACCTTTTTTGCACTTCCACGAAGAAAGGGTTGGCTCAACAAAGGCTAACATCCCCCCAGCCATATCCAAATTATTACAAACCTCAAACGCCCACTTCCCCACAATCAAAGATGTTTGCCTGAGTTGGCAACTCATGAGGAAGCTTGCATTTCACAGCAGGAAGAAGGGGTTAGCCAAAATTTCCACATGGAGACAACCTTGATCCCAGCCCAAACCCGTCTCATGGTACTCATCTCCAGACTGGCTCAAAAATAGTTGAGGAACTTAACTGAGTTTAAATACTCAAGGGAGAAAGAGGGAAAGTTGAAGCCTCCCTGATGAACTTGGACCTGGTATAGGGTTTTAAATAGTGATGCTTATCCAGTGACTACTGTGTACCTGCCCCCATGGGGGATGCTCTGATGAACAAGCCATGGTACATGTCCTCCAAGAAAATTGAATCTTGTGGATTTCAAATGGTGAGAGGGGACAAACAATGCATGCAAACAATGGCACAAGGCAAAGTGAAGGTAATGCAATGAGGTAGAAATAAACAGCACTCCACAGTGGGGCAAGAGAATATTACTTCCAGCCAGAGAACCACAGGAGACTCTATGAGGGAGATCACCTGCGGTTGTAGATGTGCATCCTACCACCCAGCAGTTCCACTTCTAGATCTATATGGTAGAAACTCTTGCAGGCAAACTCAAGGAAATATGCACAAAGACAATGCAGCTTTCGAGGTAATGTCAAAAAATTAGAAATAATCCAAATATCCCCTAATAGATAAAAGGATGAATAAATTGAGATATTTTCATACAATGAAATACTATACCTAGGGTGAAGTGAACATACAGAGCTCGATATATCTACATGGAAAAACCTAAATAATCATTTTGGTCAACAATAAAAAAAAATACAGAAGACTATTTACAAAGATGGCATTATGTAAATTTTAAACTTATGAATTGACATACTCCTTATGTGAAAAATGCATCGGTACATAAGGGAAAGAGATACCCACTCACTTCAGAATATTGATCACCTTTGGGGACAGAAGGAGGGGTATGAGATAAGGAAGGAGCATAAAGGGGACCTCAATTATACCATTATTTCCTTTAACATTTTTAAATTAAATGTGATTAAATATAAACATTCTTAAAGCTAAGAAGTAGGCAGATGGACTTTTGTTATATGATTGTTTCTCTGTATATTTGAAATACATTCATTCATTAAGAAAATGAAGTCTTTCATTCTTCTAGAGATAGAGTAAAATATTACATCTTTTGAAATGCACAGCTGGATTTCAATAAAGTAAAGAGAATTCTTCTGGAGCCAAAAACAAAGAAGTAACTAAAAACCAAAATTTTAACTGTGATGTTGTAGAGACTGGTGGAGGCAGGGAGTTACTGGCCCTGATAACTAAAGAGCAAAGAGCTAAAGATATTCACGTAAAGGCAGCACTATACTCCAGGGGGATGGCAGGGTCAGGGCTTGGGGGTACCTACGTCTGGTACATGGACAGCCTGTAAGCTTACTGGTCTTATAGTCCAGGCACTGAGGAAAAAAAATCCTATCCTCAGGGTATTTGTAGAAAACAATAAGCAACAACTGTTCAGCATCACAGCTGCCTGAAGTAGTGACAACAGATGGGGCAAATGAGACTGGTGAAAAACTTATAAGGATGATGATCCAGGAAGTAAGATATCCACAGGGAAACCCTTGGCAAAGAGTGGAAGACTTGGCTGGGTGCAGTGGCCCACACCTGTAATCCTAGCACTTTGGGAGGCTGAGGTGGGCAGATCACTTGAGCCCAGGAGCTCGAGACCAGCCTGGCCAATATTGGCAAAACCCCATCTCTACAAAAAATAGAAAAACTAGCCAGGCATGGTGACATGCACCTATAGTCCCAGCTACTCAGGAAGCTGAGGTGGGAGGATCACTTAAGCCTGGGATGTGGATGTTGCAGTGAGCTGATATTTTGCCACTGCACTACAGTTTGGGCAACAGAGTAAGACCCTGTATCAAAGAGAGAGAGAGAGAGAGAGACTTACTGGTTCAAAACATTTAAGAAATGAGAAAATATTTAGAACTGAGCAGTAATGAAAATAGCAACATTTCTAAATTTCTTGAGGCAGTTTCAGAGATGTTAGAGGGAAAATTGCAGTCTTCATTTATAGCACATATAAGAAAACGAGTAGAGGGTTAAGTGTCCAGCTCAAGAATTTAGGGAGGAGGGAGCAACAAAGCAAACCTAAATAAAGTTGGATAAAAGAAATAATAAAGATGAGGACAGAGATCAACAAAATAGAAAATGGGCATAGCAAGCACCAACAAAACCAAAACATGGCTCTTGAAAAGACTGATAAAATAGACAAATTGCTGGCAATGCTGATTGATCTAGAAAGAGCAAAGGTACAAATGAGCATTCTGTAGAGTTGAGTTACTGCACCAGCCCCAACCCCACTACCTCTAGAACTGTCATGTGGGAAAGGAATAGCCTTCTCTCTTGTTTAAGCCACTGTCAAACTTCTTGCAGTCAAACCTAATCCTAACCCACACAGAGGGCTAGGCCAGGCCTGGGCTGGCCTAGTTAGGCTGGGCACCCTAACTAGGCCAAGCAGGATGGAGAGGATGGAGGAGGGTGTCTGCACCATGGGTGATCAGGCAAAGTGTGGCTTGAGAAGCAGAGGTGAAAGATCAGGCCACAGTCAGGCTGGCAGAGCAGGCAGCTGTCCATGGACTGCCCTGATGAGCAGTGGCCATCAGGACAAGTGGTGACTGTTGCACCTGCTTTCAACAGTCTCCTGACTTCCCAGGTGAGTACACTCCAGGGCTACCTCTTGGGGGCCAGACCTATTGGGCAGGTGTGGTTCCTCCAGGACAGGGGCTATAGTCTCTGATTCGTGTGCTGGTCTTTCACTTGCAAGTTTCAAAAGCCCACCTCAACCCGGCTCAAACAATCAAAGCAATGTATTCACTCATCTAGTTTAACTCAATCTGCCTGCCCAAACTATGTTTCCAAAGATTCACAATGTTGGCCTCACGTGGTCCCATGCTACCCCTTCCTGCAACAGCCCAGATTCTTCTCCAGTGAAAGAAAAAATGGCTTCAGCAGCTCCAAACCTACCCTCCTCACACCACACCATCCAGGAAGACGTAGTTCCTTTTCCAACATCTCCCTTACAGGACTTGTGATTTGTTCTCCCTCACTGGCCAAAATTAGGCCATCTACCTGTCTCTAAGCCAATCAACCTGCTTATTGACTTCAGCCAGTCAAGACCCAGCCTGGAAACTGCTGCTAAATTGAGTGACTCATGAATGACTGAGCCTCGCTCTCCTGATGTATTAGAGCAGGTTTTCATAATACCTAACTGGTAATGTTTTCAGGCAGTATAAATAAAATCAGTACTTAGCACAACGCTTGATACACTCTGCATTTGATCAATGGTAACCATTAATAGCTATTAGCATGAACACTAAAAACTGGGGCCCTGCCCAGGTGTGGTGACTCTTGCCTATAATCCCAGTACTTTGGGAGGCCGAGGTAGGTGAATCACTTAAGGCCAGGAGTTCAAGACCAGCCTGGCCAACATGGTGAAACCCTGTCTCTAATAAAAATACAAAAATTAGCCAGGCATGGTGGTGCACACCTGTAGTCCCAGCTATTTGGGAGGCTGAGGCTGGAGAATCTCTTGAACCCAGGAGGTGGAGGCTGCAGTGAGCCAAGATCTCAGTGAGTTGAGATTACGCCACCGCACTCCAGCCTAGGTGACAGTGTGAGGCTCTGTCTCCAAAAACAATTTAAAATAAATAAATAAATAAAACTGGGGCTCTATTCTTACCCTTGGGTTGAGAAAGTCAGGCTGGTGCGCCAATGGTTTGAAAGGAGTGTCAGTCTGGGGCTAGCTCCTGAGAAAGTGGTATCAACATTAAACTTGATCCCCAGCCCTATGGGGTAAACTGAGGCATGTGTCCATGATACAACTGAAAGCAAAGAGTCCCAGGGAAGTCCGCAGTTCCCTCTAATCACCCAGCAGCCCCAAGAATAAAGAGGCAGATGTGACTCTGCCAAAACATTACTTCCCTAGGGGATCCCCTCCCCTCTTTGTGGTCTCTCCAGGGATCATGCCTAGGCTGCTGGTGTAGGGCTGTCCCATTAAAAGGACACATTCAAAGTAAGAGGAACAGAAAGGCTGCAGAGCCCCCTCGGCTCAGCTCATGGGGAGTGATGGGGTCATACGCCCTGACAGGCCTTTACACAGGGAGAAAAATCTTTCTAATAGCCCAGAAGAATGCCCTAATCTGACATCTCGTTTAGCAGATTATTGGGTCTGGCTTTGATCTCTACTGGGCATAATGAGTGCACCTCTTGGGCCAATCAGCAGTCATTAATTAGTAGAACGGCCAGCAGGTGGGCCTGCCTAGGAATGGGGCCCTTTGCCTGCGAATTGGGAGTTGAGAGTGGAGCTGTTTATGAGCGAGTCAGACCCAGAGTGAAACTATGGGATATATCAGGGTCACCAGGACCAGCCCTGGGGTCTCTCTGGGAAAGTGCTCTAAGCTAGGCCTTCACATGTGACACACAATGCCACCCAGGGACTGGGCAGTGAAAGAAGGTTCCCCACTGCCTGCAACACATAACCCAACAGTGAGAATACAGCACCAACTCCACACATAGCAAACAGTGTGGGACACCATGAATCACAGTACCGCGATGTGACGACAAGCAGCAGAAATCACCCAGTTCTGTAACTGGCAAGTGGCTCTTGGCTTCCAATTACCCTTCCTCTTGGGGTCCTGCATCCCTCCCTCCCCCGTGTGGCCCTTTGGGTTCCTGGGAGCTGATGAGTGAGAGAGGGAGTATTGGGTTCTATGGTTTCATCATCCCTCAGAGCAGTGGAACCCAGCCTTGTGGTCCTGCATTAGGTTTCAACAGGGATGCAGCCAGGGAGACAGATAAGGATAAACCACGCTGGTGTCCCTGAGTCAGAAGGGCCGGGGCAGTGTGGGTGGGGACACATCCTGTAGATTTAGCATAGGAGGAGCTGAATTCATACACCATCCTCTGCCACTCACTAAATAACCATGTGGCCGGGCGTGTTGGCTCAATGCCTATAATCCTAGCACTTTAGGGGGCTAAGATGAGAGGATCACTTGAACCCAGGAGTTTTAGACCAGCCTAGGCAACATAATGAGACCCCATCTCTAAAAAAAATACATAAATAATAAAAAGTCATGTGATCTTGGGGTAAATCCCCTTAACTTCTCTCAGCATTGCTTTGTCCTCTGTGTAAGGAGGGGGGTATTTTTTACATAGCCCTTGCAACATGGGCTGTACTTAGTTGTTGTATAACATCCGAACACAGAGTTAATACAGGCATTTTCTTTAATTTTTTAACCAGCGGCTTCTGAACCAGAATAGGCTCTGAGAGGCTCCTTGTATTTTAAGTGTTCAGAATTATTAATACAACTTTAAATCAGTGAAACTAAACATTTAACTTCAAAAATTAATGAACCCATTATAAAACATTATGTAAAATATACATTCATAGAAATATAAACATTAAGCATATCATATCAGAACAAATCATTAAGACACAAAATTTTAAAAAATAAATCATCATTCAAAAGATAAGAATGTGTAATTAACTGTGAAAATAAAAAATTAAATATTACTTCTTTTTTAGTACAATCCTAAAAAAAGAAAAAAAATTAAAGGTGTCATTGTTAAATGAAGCACATTTTGTGTGCAAATTTTCCCCAGTGCTGTAACAGCTGTAACAGCGGTCTCAGGAGAACAGCAAGGAGAAAGTTACAAACTGACAACAGATACTAACACCAGGATTGTGGCGGAGGAGGGGGTGATCTATCTCATTTAATAACTTTGAGAAAATATTTTTGAATTTTTTTCTGACAGGAGTGGGTAGAGACTGAGATATTTTTCCTGATAGTAAGTGTGTATTTAGGGTTTTGTTTTTGTTTTAAGCCTTCTTTACTCTCATCGGGTATAGAGGGAGATAGATGTCCACACCATCGTGGTCTTATGTTCTTTGAACTAGAACTAGAGTTTCAGGAACAGTTTTGCTATTTTGCTATTCTGATTAGCATTTTTTTTCCTCTTGAGAATTATGGAAATATAAAAAATAAAAATTATTTTTAAACCTTTCTAAATGGTATCTCTTTAGAGTTTTAATGTAGCATATAACCCTCTTGGTAGTTTTAAGACAAATTACTCTGATTTTAGGTTTATAAAAATACAAACTAATAGTATTGCAACTGGTATGTGATAATTTAAAATACACATAGAAAGACTAATGAAAACTGGTTTTGTAATGTCTTATTCTAGGTCAGTAGTTTCCAAATCTTTTCTTTCATGGGGAACGTCTTTTGTTTTTGTTTTTGTTTTTAGGCAGGGTTTTGCTCTCACCCATGCTGGAGTGCAGTGGTGCAATCATGGCTCACTGCAGCCTTGACCTCCTGAGTTCAAGTGATCCTCCCACCTCAGCCTCCCTAGTAGCTAGTACCACAGGCACATGTCACCACACCTACTTATTATTTTTTCTTTTTTTACATTTTGTAGAGATAGGGTTTCACTACGTTGCCCAGGCTGGTCTCAAACTCCAGGGCTGAAGCAATCCTTGGCCTCTCAAAGTGCTAGGATTACAGACAAGAGCCACTGAGCCTGGCTTCTATTGTCCACATCCTCTGTTGAGGGAACCAAAATGTCACAACACAGCAAAAGCAGGGGAACATTGAACCAAGTAAGTGACAGGGTTCAGAGCCCTGCTTCCCTCCTTCGTTAACACCCTCTCTGCAAATACTTACACACAGTTTGCACACATGAACGTGTGGGGAGGTAGTGATGCCTGTGTTTATTCAGTTCATTTTGAGGGAGTGAGGGTTAACTAAGCACTTCTCTGTGCCAGCCTCTGAGCTAGATTCTGGGGAGACAATGGAGCTCACAGTCTAGCAGGGCGAAGGACATTCAGGAAATAATCACTGATAGAAACACTTGATGACACTGGTGGTAAGAGCATCTCCCCTCTCTCTGTGGCCCTCCTCCCCTGACCACAGACACACACATAAAGAGATCTAAGGGCCTGCAGGAGACCAGCTCACCCAGCCCCTACCTTCAGGAAGTTCTGACAGCCCACGGGAGCCTTGCAAAGGAGCCCAGTGGTTCCAGCAGGTCCTCCCGGGCCACTCAGAGGCCCCAGGGAACACAAGGACAGCAGGCAAGTCCTCTGGGCTGCTCCCTAGCTATGCCTCCCTGACGCAGGGCATCCTTGGGTGAGTCTCAAGGCACCTGCCTCTCCCTCACCCATCCCAACAGACAAATGTCAGTAGCACCAAGGTGGATCCAAGTTTTGTAAAGCCTGGAACTTATACAACTTAGGGAACTCTCTTTAGGAAACAGAACACAAAATCATTAATACAAAACTAGGTTAAAAAGTGAATATTTGGCCAGGCACATTGGCTCATGCCTGTAATCCCAGCGCTTTGGGAGGCCGAGGTGGGCAGATCGCCTGAGGTCAGGAGTTCGAGACCAGCCTGGCCAACATGGTGAAACCCTGTCTCTACTAAAAACTACAAAAATTAGCCAGGCATGGTGGCGGGTGCCTGTAATCCCAGCTACTAGGGAGGCTGAGGCAGGAAAATCACTTGAACCCGGGAGGCAGAGATTGCTGTGAGCCAAGATCACACCATCTTTAAAAAGCCTCTCATTCTTTCCTAGAAATCACATCAACCAACACATTTTTCAAAGCTGAGATATAGACAAAAACCAGAAATACAATATTTTAATAAATCGACTTGCTGACACACCTTTATAATACTCTTTTCTCTATATTTTTGGCTTTGTGTTCTCTTTGATTGCCTCGCTATATGTCAATGATTTCATAATATATTTTTCTACAGAGAGATAGAATGGTGCTGCCTCTAACATCCTTGTTAAAAATATATACTTTGTTACTGAGAGTTTAGAGAAGTTTATTTAGGCTTCACAATGAATGTGTGAATTTTCAGGATAAGTGTTGTATTAGTCAATACTCTGCAGAGAAACAGAACCAATACAATATATAGATCAGTCTGAGCCTGAAGGCCTGAAAATGAGGGTGCAAGAATGACGTTTAAGGGCAGAGGATATATGCCCCAGTTCAAACAGAGATATCAGAGGCATTTGAACCAGAGCAACTCCATCTTGAATAAGGGCTGGATAAAATGAGGCTGAGACCTACTGGGCTGCATTCCCAGACAGTTAGACATTCTAAGTCACAGGATAAGATAGGAGGTCGGCACAAGACACAGGTCACAAAGACTTTGCTGATAAAACAGGCTGCAATAAAGAAGCTGGCTAAAACCCACCAAAACCAAGATGGCAACGAGAGTGACCTCTGGTCGTCCTCACTGCTACACTCCCACCAGCACTATGACATTTTACAAATGCCATGGCAACTTCAGGAAGTTACCCTATATAGTCTTAAAAGGGAGGCATGAATAGTCTACCCCTCATTTAGCATATAATCAAGAAATAACCATAAATATGGGCAACCAGCAGCCCTCGGGGCTGCTCTGTCTCTGGAGTAGCCTTTCTTTGTTCCTTACTTTCCTAATAAACTTGCTTTCACTTTACAGACTTATCCTGAATTCTTTCTTGTGAGAGATTGAAGAACCCTATCAGGGCCTCTTTCCAGAGAGAGTGAATTCACACTTCCGTCACGATCTCAGCTCACTGCAAGCTCCGCCTCCCGGGTTCACGCCATTCTCCTGCCTCAGCCTCCCGAGTAGCTGGGAATACAGGCGCCCGCCACCACGCCCGACTCATTTTTTGTATTTTTAGTAGAGACGTGGTTTCACCAGGATGGTCTCGATCTCCTGACCTCAAGATCTGCCTGCCTTGGCCTCCCAAAGTGCTGGGATTACAGGCATAAGCCACTGTGCCCGGCCTCACCTTTTCCTTCTATTCTGCCCTCAACAAACTGGATGGTCCCTACCCCAGTGGAGGGGGATCTTTTTTACTCCGTCTACCCATTCAAATGCTAATCTCTTTCGGAAACATCCTCACAGACATGCCTGGAAATAATGTTTTACCAGCCATCTGGGTGTCCCTTAGCTCTGTCATATTAACACATCAAATTAACTATCCCAAGTCCACTCCTTGGCAACTTGGCACCCATACACATCTTCTTATACTACACTTTATCACCAAATAAAGACAATAATGTAACCACCCAAGGGGTTCACCTTGCCCGCCTGCCTAGACAGAGCCAATTCATCAAGACAGGGAAATTGCAATAGAGAAAGAGTAATTCACACACAGCTGGTTGTGCAGGAGACCAGAGTTTTATTATTACTCAAATCAGTCTCCCCAAGCATTCAAGCATTCCGGGAGCAAAGTTTTTAAGGACAACTTGGTGGGTGGAGGGAAGCCAGTGAGCCAGGAGGCTGATTGGTCAAAGATGAAATCATAAGGAGTTGAAGCTGTCTTCTTGTGCTGAGTCAGTTCCTGGGTGGGGACCACAATATCAGATGAGCCAGTTTATTGATCTAGGTGATGCCAGCTGATCTATCAAGTTCAGGGTCTGCAAAATACCCCAAGCACTGATCTTAGGAGCAGTTTAGGGAGGGTCAGAATCT
Organism: Chlorocebus sabaeus; assembly: GCF_047675955.1. Taxonomy (NCBI): domain Eukaryota; kingdom Metazoa; phylum Chordata; class Mammalia; order Primates; family Cercopithecidae; genus Chlorocebus; species Chlorocebus sabaeus. The sequence continues at coordinate 42,674,953 of NC_132917.1, read as the reverse complement.
TGTAGAATCCAGCTGCATGACTCCTAAACCATAATTTCTAATCTTGTGGCTAATGGTAGCCCTACAAAGGCAATCTGGTCCCCAGGCAAGAGGGAGGTCTGCTTTGGGAAAGGGCTGTTACGATCTTTTGTTTTAAACTATGCACTATAAACTGAGTTTCTCCTACAGTTAGTTCAGCCTATGCCCAGGAATGAACAAGGACAGCTTGGAGGTTAGAAGCAAGATGGAGTCAGTTAAGTTCAACCTCTTTCACCGTCTCAGTCATAATTTTGCAAAGATAGTTTCAATAACAAGGTTATAATGAAACTGCCTTTGCAAAAAAAAAAAATTGTAACTATAAGAAAATTATGACAGTGACAGAGAACTGATCTAACCACCCCCCATTTTGTCTTTAACCTCCACACTGCCCTCAGGCATTCCTGGGTTTGGGCCAAACTAACTTTGGGAGAAATTTAGTTTACAGTTTAAATGATAGCAGCTCTTTAATCCGCCTTTGTAAAGCTAATGAAAGACCACCAGGTTAGGAGGACCGAATTCGTGCTAAGGTATAGACATAAATGATTACCAGTCATTACTCTGGTGGTCACAAGATTTGCAAATTCCCCAATTACTCCTGCAAATAACATCACTATTTTAGAGCCTATTATTGGCATTTTGAGACGTCTTTTCAGATTTTTGCATTTCTGACAATTGATGACTCCACCCAGCCCCATACCTCCACCTAGGAGCAGACTCAGCACATTTTCTCAGGACCATTTTTCACACCCCTGTGTTTGCATCTGCAACCAATCAGCAGCACTCATTCCTTGGCCTGACAAGCTATCCTTGAAAAATCCCAGCCTCCTAATTTTCAGAGATTGAATTGAGTAATAACTCTGTCTTTCACGTGGTATGGCTAGCTTCACGTCAATTAAACTCTTTATTGCAATGCCATGGTCTCAGTGAATCGGTTTTGTCTTGAAGTGGGAAGGAAGAAACTATCGGGGGATTACAATAATTCTGCCTAATATGATACAACTATCCCCCATACAACTGAAAATGCAATAATTCCTTCCCTAGGAGGTAAAGTCCTTAAGTGATGTCTACTCTTCTGATATCCCACAACTTAAATACTATGATATAAAATTAACAGCACTCAAATACTAATAAGGTGTTAATAAGGTGGATACCTTATTAATGACATGTCAATGACATAAGGGCAATACCTCATGTTACATAAGAAAAGAAAGATATTTGCTTAATGTATGTATATGTTCACACAAACATATTCACAACAAAATAAGCATAAAATACTCATAACAATTAAAATTTTCATTTCTGTAACTGGTCACATTGTCAGAGGCACTGGAACCAGAACAACTCCATTGAGACCAACTGTGCTGCATTCCCAGGAGGTTAGGCATTCTTAGTCACGGGATGAGATAGGAGGTCAACACAAGATACAGGTCACAAAGATTCCACTGATAAAACAGGATGCAGTAAAGAAGCCAGCCAAAATCTGCCATATTCAAGATGGTGATGAAAGTGACCTCTGGTCCTTCTCACTGCTCATTTTACACTAATTATAATGCATTAACATGCTAAAAGACACTTCTACCAGTGCCATGACAGTTTACAAATGCCATGGCAACATCTGGAAGTTACCTTATTTGGTCTAAAAAAAAAAAAGAGGAATCCTCAGTTCCAGGAATTCTTCACCTCTTTCCCAGAAAACTCATGAATAATCCACCAGCAGCCCTCAGGGCTGCTCTGTCTACAGAATAGCCATTCTTTGTTTCTGTACCTCGTTAATAAACCTGCTTTCACTTTATTCTGTGGCCTTGCCCCAGATTCTTTCTTGTGGGAAAACCCTCTCTTGGGGTCTGGATCGGGACCCTTTCCTGGTAACAATGTGGTCATAACTGTTATTTGCAACTACCTCCTCTACTATACATTATTCCATTATTCCGAGGTTGAGCAGGCACCTCAACTTCAGATGGCTGTGGTTCTTTACTTGGCTGGATAACCCAAACCCTTATTACTAAAGTGTCTGGGCCATTAGTATTCAGGCCCAGATTGGGTGTTATTGTTTTCCATTAATCTTTTTTTTTGAGGGAGTCTAGCTCTATCACCCAGGCTGGAGTACAGCATGGCTCACTGCAACCTCCACCTCCCGGGTTCAAAGCAATTTTTCTGCCTCAGCCTCCCGAGCAGCTGGGATAACAGGCGCCTACCACCATGCCCAGCTAATTTTTATATTTTTAGTAGAGATGGGATTTCACCATATTAGCCAGGCTGTTCTTGAGCTCCTGGACTCAGGTGATCTTCCCACATCAGCCTCCCAAAGATTACAGGCGTGATTACACCACACCTGGCTATTTTCCATTAATCTTAGTCACTGGGCATGGTAATACTAAGAGACACCCTAAAGGATCTCCTGTATCCTAGATATACTCCTTCTTACCTCTATTGTGGAGTAGTAGTCCAATTTCCCCAATGGCAGTCAGGTAAATCATCCCAGCCTATACAGTAACTCCCTTTTTGCCTGTTTACTCAGAGTCATGAGGCATCCAAAGTGGCTGAGTGGTAGTTTTAACCTCTAGTTCAATGGAATCGTTGTTTCTCCTTGTGGAAGCATTTCTTTCTCTGGAACTAAGACCTTCAGAACAGTAGAGCATAAAATTGTGGGAAGAGGAAGCAAAAGTTTGCTAGTAGATGAGTAGGGGTGATGATGAGTGGTTCTGCTCCCATTTTCACCCCTTGATTCCTGAACCCATGAATCCTGGCTCTGGAAGAAACAGCACCATATACAAGATGCTAATTCAGAACATATACAGCCTTCTGGAGAACCCTGTCTCAGCCCTGCAAAGTATTCCCACCACACTGGTGCTGCAGGTCTTTGAAAGGCCATTTTACTGTTCTATCAAGCCAACTTCTTCAGGATGGTAAGACCAGTGAATTCCATGAATATGGGTCACTTTTGTTATGAAGTGAGTCTGTGTGGAATATAATTATGGTGAATAAGGCATTCTGTAAATCACCATGTGGTAGTTTTGGCAGAAGTATCATGTGCAAAGAAGATAATCATATCCAGGGTATCTATTCCAATAAGGGTAAAACACTGCCCCTTCCACAGTGGAAGTGGTCCAGTCTAATCAACCTGCCACTAAGCAGCTGGCAGATCACCTTGGGGAATGGTGTCATACCAGGGGCTCAGCGTTGGTCTCTGCTTTTGGCAGATTGGGCACTCCATGGAGGCTGTAGCCAGGTCAGCCTGGGTGAATGGAAATCCACGTTGCTGAGCCCCGGCATAACCTCCACCTCTGCCCCCATGGCCACCTTGCTCATGAGCCCATTGGTCAATGACAGGAGTGGCTAGGGAAAGAGCTTGACTGGCTGGTATCCAAAGAATAAGTCACCCTAACCACTTGATGATGACGATGATGATTATTTTTAAGACAGAGTTTCACTCTTGTCACCCTGACTGGAGTGCAATTGCGTGATCTCGGCTCACTGCAACCTCCGCCTCCCGGGTTCAAGTGAGTCTCCTGCCTCAGTCTCCCAAGTAGCTGGGATTACAGGCACCTGCCACTGCACCCAGCTAAATTTTGTATTTTTAGTAGAGACAGGGTTTCACCACATTGGCCAGGCTGGTCTTGAACTCCTGACCTCAGGTGATCCGCCCACCTCGGCCTCCCAAAGTGCTGGGATTACAGGCATGAGCCACCGCACCAGGCCACCACTTGACTATTACAATTGTCTTCTGCTGAGGTTATTCTTTGATGAACAATCACTGGGGCACAAATATCTTTACATTTTTTACCCATTCAGAAAGATCTATCAACATATTTCTTCCCCAAATTTCTTTGTCATTAATTTTCCAATTGTGTTCCTTCCAAGTCCCTGACCATCCAGCCGAACCATAGGCTACAGCCCATGAGTCAGGATATAATTGTGTATCTGGCCATTTCAAGCAAAGTACACAACTAGGTGCACTACCTGAAGTTCTGCCCACTGGAAAGATTTCCCTTCACCACTGTCCTTCAGGGATGTCTCAGAGAGAGGCTGTAGTGCCCCAGCTGTCCAACTTCAGGTGATGCCTGGATATCATGCAGAACCATCTATAAACCAGGCTCAAGTCTTCTCTTCCTCTGTCAACTGATGGTAGGGGATTCCCCATGAAGCCATAGGTGCAGCCTGAGGAAGAGAAAGTACTGTAGCAGGAGTCAAGACTATGGGTATTTGGGCCACTTCTTCATACCTACTCAGGCCTGATCACATATGTACACTTCCATTGATAATGGAGTGTTACTGAACACTTTCAACTTTATGGCTAGGTGGGTCAGATAACACTCAGTTCATGATGGGCAGCTCAGGTCTCATGATAACTTGGTGTTCCATGGTCAAGTGTTTAGTTTCTACTAAGGCCCAGTAACAGTCCAAGAGTTGTCTCTCAAAAGGAGAGTAATTATCTGAAGATTATGTCAGGGCCTTCCTCCAAAATCCTAAAGCTCTGCACTGCCATTCACCAATAGGGGCCTGCCGCAGGCTCCAAGCAAGATCCTATCTGCCACTACCACTTTAAGCACCATTGGATCTGCTGTATCACATGGCCCTAGTGGCAGGGCAGCTTGCACAGCAACCTGGGCCTTTTGCAGAGCCTTCTCCTGTTCTGAACCCCACTCAAAACTAGAAACTTTTCAGATCTCTCAGTAAACGAGCCACAGTAGCATACCCAAAGGAGGAATGTGTTGCTTCCAAAATCTAAAGAGATGTACCAGGCATTAGTCTCTTTCTGGGTTGTAGGACAGGCCAGATGCAACAATTTATCCTTCACCTTATAAAAAGAGATATCTCAACATGCCCCATACAACTGGACCTCTAGAAATTTCACTGAGGTCCCTGTATTTTTGTTGGGTTTATTTCCCACCCTCTGACACATAAATGTCTTATCAATAAGTCTAGAATAATTGCTGTTTCTTGCCCAGTAGGTCCAATCAGCAGAATGTCATCAATGAAATGAATGAATGAGGTATTCTGTGAAAGCAAAGGTGATCAACAGCTCTGCAAACTAAATCATGACAGGCTGTAGAGTTGGGTTTTTTCTTTTCTTTCTTTCTTTTTTTCTTTTTTAGACAGGGTCTCACTCTGTCACCCAGGCTGGAGTGCAGTGGTACAATCATGGCTCACTACAGCCTTGGTCTCATGGGCTCAGCCTCCCAAGTAGCTGGGACTACAGGTGCACACCACCATGCCCAGGTAATTTTTTGTAGAGACAGCATTTCACCACATTGCCCAGGCTTATCTTAAACTCCTGGGCTCAAGGAATCCTCTTGCCTTGGCCTCCCAACGTGCTGGGATTACAGGCATGAGCCACGGTGCCCAGCCAGGCTAAAGAGTTAATATGCCCTTACAGTAGAACAGTGAAGATATACTGCTGGTCTTGACAGCTGAAGGCAAACTGCTTCTGGTGGGCCTTATGGACAGAGGTAAAGAAAAAGGCATTTGCCAGATCAACAGCTGCATACCAGGTACCAGGGCACATGTTAATTTGTGCAAGCAATGAAACCACATCTGGAGTCATCACCTGGTTAAGCTTATGATAATTCACCGTCATTTTCCAAGATTCACCTGTCTTCTGCCCAGGTCAAACAGGACGATTGAATGGGGACGTGATGGGAATCACCACCCCTGCATCTTCCAAGTCCTTAGTGGTGGCACTAATCTCTGCAATCTCTCCAGGAATGCAGTATTGCTTTTGATTTGCTATTTTCCTGGGTAGAGGCAGCTCCACTGGCTTCCACTTGGCCTTTCCCACCATAAGAGCCCTCATTCCATAGGTGGAGATTCTTCCAGCTACTAAGTATGTCAATTCCAACAACACATTCCGGGATGGGAGGAATAACCCTGGGTGGGTTTGGGAACCCACAAGATCCATAGTGAGATGGACCTGAGCTAAAACTCCGTTGATCACCTGACCTTTATAAGCTCCTGCTCTGACTAGAGGGCCACAGCGACATTCTGGTTCTCCTGGAATTAGTGTCAGTTTAGCCCCAATGTACAGTAGTCCCTGAAAATTTGATTATTTCCTTCTCCCTCATGCATAGTTACCCTGGTGAAGGCTGAAGGTCCCTTTGAAGAAGGCTGGGAGAAAGACTAATAGCATAAATTTTGGGTATTGCATGGGGTCCTTCCTTGAAGAGACTCGGCTTCCCCTCCATTCAAGGGATTCTGGGTCTATAAATTGGTCAAGTCTGAAAACTAATCGAGGAGCTGTGATGCTGTTTTGGTGATTTGGGTTACACTTTTGTTCTCTTGACTTAAAACATTTCTGCTTAGAAAAATCAACAAAGAACTTAGTAAGCTTCTTACCTGTTTCACTCCTAGGTACACCATGATTAACTAGCCAATGCCATACTAGTCTGCATGAGCCGGACTATTCTGATTGGTGTTTTGCCTCTGCTGTGCATTAAGGTAACTATACCCACCTTGCCTTTGATGGCTGGGTGCCACCACTTGGCCCTGTCACCTTGGAATCCAATTATCCCCATTGCATGTAGGTTTCCTCCAGTTGAGTGGCTACAGTTTCCAATGTGAAGTCCGGCCTACAGAAAACAGTGATCACAGAGCTCTCCAAGGATGAGCTAGGGCTCCACTCACAAATCTATTCATCGAAATACTGGTAAAGGGTATGTCTTCTGGACTCTCTCAGTGTGGGTGAAGGGGTCTTAAATGACAGATTCACTTGGACATTCCAATCTCCTAAGCCTCTGAATCCCTTCCTCTACGTTAAACTAAGGGAGGTCGGGCATTTCCAATTCACTCTTGGTGGCCTACCTTTCGATCCATATTTCAGCCAAACTGTTAGAATCCTTTGTAACTCCCCCAGCTGCAAAATTAAATGCAGAATTTCTGCTTAGTGAGCCCATAGCAATAAATTCAGCCTGATTCACCTTTATGTTCCTTCTACTATTACCCTACACTCTTAATATCCACTCCCATGCATGTTCCCCAGATTTCTGTTTGTATAAAGGAATTATTTTGGGGTGCAGTATACCCCCTCATGGGTCACACTATGTACCTCACCTTTAGGGGGCTTCTAGGACTCAAGTCTAGATATAGGTCTAGAAGCAAAGAGTGGTGATGAGGTGGGCCAAGGGGTGAATCTGCCCTGTCTTATACAGCAACTGCTTCAGGGAAGGCCATTACCAGTTCATCAGGCAATGAGGATTTATCCCCACTACTGTGGGTGAGGAAGCCATTTTTGCTAGGAGTGGGTAGGCAACTTCACTGGGGGTAGGGATGCCACTTTCACTGGGCGTAGGCCAACCTCTTCCATGGTAAAGGAGACTTATCAGAACTAAGAGGCTCAAGGTCTCCAGCTTCATCAATGTCTTCCCATAGGTCACCAACTCGACTTACAGGATATCATTCTTTCCCAGTCAGCACCCTCACTGTAACAGTAGAGACCATGTGAGGCTGGGAAGTTGTCATTCAGTCAATCACAGGATTTGTTTTGCATGTGATTTTCAGCAGTTTCAGTCCTGAAATAAGGTTATCCTTCAGGGCACAACTAGAAGATCTTTTATGCACTGTTTGAGGTAGGAATTTGAATCCATGATCTCATCCTTTTTCTTTTACAACTATGTCCAATGACATTAGGAACAAGTAACCAAGTAACCAATATCATCATATTCCTCAGTTTTCCAAAAATGTTTGAAATATCTTAAATGAACTCACTTAGCTCCTTGCTTCTTATAAGTGGTTGATTAGAAGTATCCAATGCAGATATTTTGCATATCTCTATAAAAAGCTAACACCATGAACAATCAGATTAGAGGGCCATTCTCATAAACTTCAGAACCAATTCAGGAAACTCAACCTTAAAATTCTGTTCTCCTAGAACCACTATTGATACTAAAATCTGCATTACTAAAAGTTCTCCTAAGAGAATCAATAGGATACACACACACACACACACACACACAGATTGATTATAGGAATTGGCTCATGTGATTACGGAGGCTCAGAGGTCCCTCAATGTGCCATCTGCAAGCTAGAGAACCAGGAAAGCTGGTGGTATAATTCAGTCTAAGTCCAAAGCCCAACAACCAGGAGCGCTACTGTCTGAGGGCAGAAGAAGATGGATGTCTCTGTTCAAACAGAGACAGAGAATAAGTTTGTCTTCCTATGCCTTTTTGTTTTATTTGGGCCCTCAACAGATTGGATAATCCCCACCCACATTGGTGAGGGCAGTCTTCTTAATCTACTAATTCAAATATAAATCTCTTCTGGAAGCAGTCTCACAGATACATCCCAAAATAATGGTTTATCGACTATCTGGGCATCCCTTAGTCCAGTCCAGCTGACACATAGAATTAACCACCACAGTTGTCAATTGGGAGCAAATCTCTAACATGACCTGTAAGACTACAGGAACTTTTCCACAGACCAGCTTCTGGCTCCATGCATTTCAATCTTGTTTCATTTCTACTTCCTACATGCTTCCTATACTAAGAGCCACAGGACACATTCACGCTGCATCACCCCAGGTGAGTCAACACCATGGGTGGTAGGAGTATTCCTGGAAACAAATCCTCCCCAATAATTGTCATGATACATGGAAGTGACAAAGAGCCACATTCATGAAATATATACATATATTGCATCCCACATAAATACATCCCATTTGTCCACATTAAATGCATCCCTCAATTCAAGCTTCCCTAAGCTGGATCCCCAAAATGCCCAGTTATTCTGATACCCTCTGGCAGAAGGGAAATGTGACAGAAGGGAAGTCAGGGTGAAAAGAAACAGCAGCCTTAAATGATTGTGGTTGATACAATATACCTTTGCAAATTTTACAAACGTGAAAGCATTGCCAGGGCCCCTCCCGGGGCCTTGGAAGGAGCAAGTGGGGGCCCAGTATAGCTTTGCATAAAGGCACAGTCCTTAGAGATGAAAGAGATCAAGAGAAGGGTAATTACTGAGGCGGGGGCCTCAGGGCTGCATCCTCTGGCACAATTATGTTAACAAGGTAAATTATCCCCAGATAAACCTGTACCTAATAAACCTGGGCGGCTTGTGCCTGGAGCCCTCACTAGGAAAGAGGACTTCAAAGTCATAGCCCAGTCTTCAGAGCTGGTTGTCTCCCGCTGTGGACTCCAGGCCTGTCCATGGGCTTTTCAGGCCAAGGAAGGGCCTGAATGTCACCTCTCACAAAGCCCCAGGATGACATGGGTCACATATGAGCACCCACACTGTCTCACATACACAGACACACCTTCCACCACTCCAGAGCTCATCCATAGCCAGTGCCTCGCCTTACAGAAACCACCACACACACACACACACACCCGCCTAACAGCAATTCCTAAACACAGAACCAGGCTCTCCAACAGGCCTGAACATGGGAAGATTTCTCTTTGTAGGGAGACATGAGGCTGCTAAGGAAATGGAGAAAATTGTTTCCTCTTAATCCCCACCAACAGGATAAGGAGTCACAAGGAGCAGGCACCGCTAGCCTCTTTCTAGCTCACACGGGCGCTGGGCTCCGTGGCTTTGCAGACCTGGGCTGATCGCTCGCTCTGCCTCCATTTTCACACAACATCTCTCTTCCTCCAAGATGCAGGGAAAACCCTGGACCAGACAGTGGGGAAAGATGTTGCATTCACATCCAAACACTCTGTGCTTCAGAGCAGCTATGGATAGAGCTCAGACTGTGCCAAGTCCGCAGAATGTCAGCTGGAAAGCTGGGACGGTGTCAGCCACTGACCGTCTGTCCCCTGCCTCCATCCCAGGACAACAGGAAACAACGTGGGAACAGGGGTGGGGAGGTATAAGGACTCTCTATCTCCAGCAGCTGTAGGGTTTGCCAAAGTCCTTGTCCCACAGCGCTGACTTTTCAGTTCCAAACCGGCACAAACTCCAGGTTTGGCTAAGGATCAGCAAAGAGTATTTCGAGAATACCAAGCTGGGAGTCAAGGTCCTGGGTTCAAGACAGTCTGGGGAGAGTGAGGGGAGATAATGGTCATGAGTGTCCTTGGAAGGCTGGGTGGGTGGGTGAGGGGCCCACCGCCCTGAGGAACAAGAGCCCTGAGCGGGCTGACCGGTAGAGCTCTCTGGGCCTGGGCCAGGTCTTTGAGGCTCTTCCGCTCAGGAAAACCCGTTCTCTTTCCTGAGCCAGAGGGAGCAGGAAAACAGGAAACACATGTTATTTGGGGGAGGCTGAGCACCCAGCCCTGAGAAGCCCCCAGGAGGACCTGCTCCCTGCATGAGAGTTTCCTGCCCCACCCGGGGATCTGCCCTGACCAGCCTTGAGGGAGAAACGTGCTTATCAAGCTCATACAAAGAGCCCAGAACTGGTAGGCCAGATGTCTCCATTCCTACTTGCAATATTCCTGTGCAACCTTGGGCAAGGAGCTCCACCTTTCTGGGCCTCTGTCTCTTCCCCTGTCCAGTGAAGGTGACTGGCCCTGCCTTCCTCTCTGCCTTGCCTGCCTCACTAGCTTTGCAACCATGAAGTCCCATGCACAGGGAAACACTGCTGGGAATCCCAAGGAGATTCTTCCCCTCCCCATCCTTTAAAACTCAGCCTCCAGGAAGCCTTCCCCTAATGCCCCAAAGTGAAGATAGACTCACTTATGAGTGCCCCTCTGGCATTCACCACTTCCGCTCTTTGAGGGGCATGACACATTCTCTGCATCAGACAGAAGTCCTTGATATCTGGTCATCTTGTCCACAAAATCATGAGCAACCTAAGGTTCAGTGGGTCTGGTTATTCTTTGCGCCCCTCCCCAGCTGCCAGCAGGTGTGGAAGAAGCACTGGTTAAAAGCACCGAGCCTGTGTTGGATAATGAGACCTGCCCTCGACCCCACCCACATCTCTCCTCCTTGATCCAGTCCTGGCCAGTAAGGACTCGGGATTTTGCGAGTGCAATAACCAGGGCACACCAGGAAAGTGGCTCAGCAGACCAGGAGGTCCCTCTGAGATCTCTCCAAGCTGCCTGTGGCCAGGACAGGGTAGCTCTAGGAAGACTTTACTGGTCCCGCGTCCACCTGCCTACATCCTCCTCAGAATAGCATTGCAGGCCTGGCTTGGCTCACTGAGCTCAATATCTCTCAAGGCCAGTGCCTGGGTGTGGTCTGAAGGCTCTAAGAAGGAGGAGGCCTCTGGAACCACTGAAGGATGCCTGAAGTGCTGAGACTATGGTGTGTGTGCTGTCTCTTTGAGTGTGCTTATTGTGTCATTATTTCCTTAGAAGTGTTCATGATTTTTTCCCTCTATTTCCCTTCAGAAGCCTGGCCTGGGCATGATGACTGGCAAGTGCCTTAGGGAAGTTAGGGGGACTGGTGAGAGGGAGGCCAGGCTGCTAGGTTGGCTCTCCCTACAGAGTGCGAGCTGGCAGAGATGCCCGCCAGAAATGAGTCTCTCTATTCTATTGTGTAGAGCCCGCAGTTCCCAGCCACTCTTGCATCTAGGCAGAACCATGAGACTACTTGTCACAGATTGAACATAAAGTTAATGACAGATGTTACATTCAGGCCAAGGTGGTTAGAAAAGGTTGTGTCTTCTCCACCCACTCTTTCCTGTCTGCTCTCTAGGTGCAGAGGACTCAGGCCTAAGAGAGGGCGGAGTCATTAGGTACAAAGAGCTTGGATCCCTGAATCACCATGTGGAAGGCCTCCTACCGACCAGGAGCACCCACAGTGGACTGTTATGTGAGTGAAAAGCAGCCTCGATTATGTTCAGCCACTGAAATTTTGGGATTTATTTGTTTCATCAACCCGCCTTACCCTAATGCAGTTGCCTTACAGGGACAAGACTGTAAGGAGGAAATGGGTCCAACACTCCAGATCTGCCTACCTAGGCCCAATGTAGGACTTGGAATGTGACTGGGCCCACTTCCTCAGCCTTGGCTGTTGGTTTGGCCCCAGTGAGGGGATGCTCTGAGTTCAGGTGACTAACAGCAGAACTGTCTATTTCTCACTCATTTTTTGGCTTCCCAGAATCAATCCTAGCCCCACTCTAGACCCTCCTACAATGGGCCTTCCAACTTGACATTGTGACTGGGAACCTTTCCGAATCCTAACTTTTGACATTACATCCTGCCTAGGATGGTCTTTCCAATCTGTCTTAGAGTCTCTCCCGGATCATGGTTCCCTCCCTTCCTCAGAGTCTGTTGAGCCCTTTGCAAGTCCAGGGGCCAGATCAGGCCCGTGGCTGCCTATAGCAGGATGACTCCATGCCAAGGATGTTCTGTGCCTCATCTCATTCAATCCTCACAACAAGCCCATGAAGTAGGCACCTGGGTCACCATCTTGATTCTGACCTTTGGATGGCATAATTCCCATTTTGCAGATGAGAAGACCAAGGCATGAAGAAGGCACACTTGTTCAAGGACATATAGCTCATTTGGTAGGGCCAGGTCTAGAATCCAAGTCATGTGGTCTCTGGAGCCTGCACTCTGAACTCACTATGTCATAGTCCCTTGCAAATATAGGTGTTCAATAAATAGGTGTTAGATTAATCCTTTTTAAATTTTTTTTTTTTTTTTTTTTTTGAGACGGAGTCTTGCTCTGTGCCCCAGGCTAGAGTGCAGTGGCGCGATCTCGGCTCACTGCAAGCTCCGACCCCCCGGGTTCGCGCCATTCTCCTGCCTCAGCCTCCCGAGTAGCTGGGACTAAAAGGCAAGGCAGACAGATTACCGTTGGCCAAACAAAAGCTTCTAGGTTGGTAGTATTAGGTGGCCCTGGGATCTTCTGAGGAATGTTCCTAGAGAGGGTGGCACTTGGGGTCAAGCCACATGATCTCACTGTCCCTGGTTTTCTTTCCAAGATCCTGCCAGTAGCTCAGGAGCATGTGTTTGTGTGGTGTGTCTGTGTGTATGTGTATGTGTGTGTGTACATGTAAATACAACAAGGAGAGGCTTTAAAGCAGAGCTATCCAATAGAAATAAGATGCAAGCCATAGGCCGGGCGCAGTGGCTCACGCCTGTAATCCCAGCACTTTGGGAGGCCAAAGCGGGCAGATCACTTGAAGTCAGGAATTCAAGACCAGCCTGGGCAACATGGCGAAACCCCATCTCTACAAAAATTACAAAAATTAGCCAAGTGTGGTGGTGCATGCCTGTAGTCCCAGCTACTCAGGAAGCTGAGAGAGAATCTCTTGAGCCCAGGAGGTGGAGGTTGTAGTGAGCCATGATCATGCCACTGCACTCTGGCCTAGGCAACAGAGCCAGATCCTGTCTCGGAAAAAAAAAAAAAAGGCAAACCATACATATTATTTTAAATTTTCTAGTAGCTGCATTTTAAAAAAGGAAAAAGAAACATGTAAAACTGACTTTAGTAATGCATTTTATTTAATTCATTATGTAAGAAATATTATTTCAACATGTAATGAATGTGAAAAATTAATGAGAGCTGGGTGCAGTGGCTCACGCCTGTAATCCCAACACTTTGGGAGGCCAAGAAGGGGTGGATCACCTGAAGTCAGGAGTTCAAGACCAACCTGGCCAACATGGTCAAACCCTGTCTCTACTAAAAAAAAATACAAAAAAATTAGCCTGGCATGGTGGTGCGCACATGTAGTCCCAGCTACTCGGAAGGCTGAGGCAGGAGAATCACTTAAACCCAGGAGGCAGAGGTTGCAGTGATTGGAGAGGTTGGAGATCGCACCATTGCACTCCAGCCTGGACGACAGGGTGTACTCTATTTCAGTATGTACTCTACATGAACAACATGTCTCAACTCGGACCAGCCACATTTCAAGTTCTCAAGAGACATAAGTGGCGAGCGGCCACACTGCATTGCACAGCACAGCTCTGTAGAGGCTCTGGCCTTGTGGGGTCAGGCTGACCCTGGAAATGAGGCTTTAGAACTCTCCATATGGTGTGCCTCCAAGACTCTGGAGAGCCCAAATACTAAAGCCTCGCCTAGCAGAGAACTATGAAAGTCCCTAAGTAGCATGCAAGCTAATAAATGCTGAATAAACACAAACTGCTATGTGTTACGATCCAGGGAGCGAAGGAGATGGTTTTAATCTGCTGCAAAATCGGCATGTGTTTGTACTTTCCTATTTACAGTAGGCCTATGAGGAGCCTTGTAAAGAGCTCGAGGAGCGCCAAGTAGCCCAGCACTCAATGCAGCTGTTCTGTGTTCCCAATTACTCCAGACCCCCAGGTTACAAGCAAGCGCAGATGAAACGCAGAATGTTTTCACAATTGGGAAGCACTGTCTCTAAACTGTGAGGGGAGAGAAATTGAAGAGCCAGGTTGGGAAATTGTTGCCAGTTGTGGTATATGGGAGCCAAAGATGGGGGTGGGACCCCAGAAGGAAGCCCTGAGTCCTGCCCTGAATCCTCCGGGGTCTGTGTCTAGGCCTGCAGGTGCCCCATGAGGCAGAAGCTGCAGAAACTCAGGCCTGGCCAGCAGAATGAGAGTGGTCCACTGGAGGCTGGGCCAGCTTGCAGGCATGCGACCTGGGCAGTCACACAAGGCCCCGCACTTAAAAGGGACTATGCTCAGAAAGATCCTGCACTTGGGTTAATGCCCTGGTGTCGCCATCTTGAAATTCATAGTACTTTTTGAAGCATGGGCTCACGTTTTCATTTTGACGGGGCCCCGCAAATTACGGAGCAGGACCTAAGTGGAGGTCACTGTAAGCAACAACAAGCCCTTTCTGCCTGCTAGGGAAGGGCTGAGCAGCCCAAGGTTGGCCTTCCCGGGACCAGTACAGGCGTCTGTCTCCTTCAACAGTGCAAGGAGAGACTATCCGGAGGAAAGACCAGAGCTGGCCCTGGAGAACGGCACCAGGATGTTGTGTGTTTTCCAAAGTTGCAATCACAATGGTCTCTTTTCATTTAAAGGAAAATACTGCAACCATTTCCTAGCAAAGGTTAAGTCCTTACACTTATTTAAAAAAAAAAAAAAAAGTTTTTTATCCTGCCAAGGAATGTGCTTTTTTGAGCTGGCTTCCAGTCCTTCCTGTGGCCAAAGTTCCCTCCCTCTGCTCACAGGGAGAGCCCTGGGGTCCTAGGAGAGTAGTGGGTGGCCCAGCAGCCACTGCTCACAAAGCAGGGCCAGGAGGAGGAGGGAGCTGGCACCTGGTGGCTGTCCTCTGATTTACCCCTAACCAGGCAACCAGGACAGGGGCTCCCTGATGGCAGAAATCCACAGAACCCCACCACCACCCCCGCCTCCACACCCTCTGCAAAGCCCACTTCAGGCAAGGACTTCCACCTCCTCCCCAGCTATGCGTGCTTTGCCCAAAGGCCACAGACCTGACCTTGAGCTCCCACCTGACAGTTCCTGTCTACCTTTCAGGAAGCAGAGAATCCATTTAATCCCTGGCCTAGACTGGGAATGAGAGTATGCACACGGCACCCGGTGCTCACAGGAGAGGGCCTGAGCAACTAGAAAAGGAGGCGCCTGGGCGAGTCCCCGCTCCACACCTCCCTTCCTGTCTGCTCTGCCCGGCACCTGAGGGCCCTGTCTCTGGGACCTGCCCTCCATTCTTGCACTACAGCCTAGGCCTTCATTCCTCATGAATATCACTCCAGCAGTTCTTGCCTCTCCCTCTGGCATCAGTTCTCCCCTCTTTATTGGATTATTCTCATCGGCAACAAGCATATCCTCCCATCCTTTAAAAAAGTAATAATTTTAAAAAAAAATGCTCCTGATCATTTCCCCCTCCCTTCCCCATGAGAGCACACTTTCCGGAAAGAGTTGTCTATATTTGCTGTTTCCAGTCAACCTTCTGTTAGTTCTCTACTTTTTTTCAATGTACTCTTAATGAATTTCACAAAGTGGCTGCACCGTGTGACCAACACTCAGCTGAAGAAATGAAGCATGAGCAGTATCAGAACCCTTTGGATGCCCGTTTGCTGTCACCACCCCTTCCTCCTTCCCAGATGTAACCTCCACCCTGACCTTTAACACTATATTAGTTTTGTCTGGTTTTGAACATTATATAAATGGAATCATATAGTATGTACTTTTTAGGTTTAGTTTCTTCTCTCAATATTGTTTGTGAGTTTCATCCATGTTATTTGGTGTGGCCATATTTATTAATTATCATTGCTGAAGAGTAGACTATGGTATTGTCAGAGGTGTTTGAACCAGAGCAACTCCATCTTGAATAGCTCGGTAAAATGAGGCTGAGACCTACTGGGCTGCATTCCCAGATAGTTAGGTATTCTAAGTCACGGGATGAAACACGAGATTGGCACAAGATACAGGTCATAAAGACCTTGCTGATAAAACAGGTTGCAGTAAAGAAGCTGGAACCCACCAAAATGAAGATAGCCACAAGAGTGACCTCTGGTCATCCGTCCTCACTGCCACACGCCCACCAGTGCCATGACAGTGTACAAATGCCATGGCAACTTCAGGAAGTTACCCTGTACGGCCTAAAAAGGGGAGGCATGAATAATCCACCCCTTGTTTAGCATATCATCAAGAAGTAATTATAAAAATGGGCAATCAGCAGCCTTCAGGGCTGCTCTGTCTCTGGAGTAGCCATTCTTTTATTCCTTTCCTAATAAACTTGCTCTCACTTTATGGACTCGCCCTGAATTCTTTCTTGCATGAGATCCAAGAACCCTCTCTTGGGGTCTGGATTGAGACCCCTTTTGGGTAACAGTATGAGTATACCAATATTTGTTTATCCGGCCTATCAATGATGGATATTGGGTTGTTTCTGGTTTGAGTAACTATATACTACTCCTAAGAACTTTCTCATACATGACTTTCGGCATCAAATGAATGCATTTTAGGAGGTATATACCTGGAAGTGGAATTTCTGGGTCATAAGGTATGCATGTGTTCAAATAGTTTTCAGCTTACACCATCAAAATACAAGAGTTCTAATAGTTACATCACATCCTTACCAATTCTTAGCATTATCACACACATTAGCTTTTCCCTGGGACCCCGGTCTGCCACCCTACCCTGCAGATCTGGAACTTGCCATCCTCCACAATCACATGAGCCAACATATATACATACATACGTAAATATTATTCATACACACATACATACATACTGGCCATCCATTCTCCTGGTTCTATTTATCGGGAGAACCCTAATACAATTCTCTTTATCAGATTAAGAAAATTCTTTTCTATTCCCATTTTATTAAAAGTTTTTTCAAATTGTATGTTAAATTCAAAAGCATACATTTTTCAAAATAAATTTTATCAAATAATGTTTCTATACCAATTAGGATGGTCTTGTGTTTTTTTCCTTTATTTCATAAAAGTGATTGACTAAACTGTGTGGGGTTTTTTGGTTTTGCTTATTTAATAGGACAACATGAACATAATTGAGTCACTGAAGCTAAACCAAACTTGCATTTCTATAATAAACCCAATTTGGTCATGATTTAATATTTTTTGGATAGCTCTGTATTTAGTTTGCTAATATTTTATTCATCCAAGAAATATTTGTTAGAGAAATTGGCGTGTGATTTTTTTTCATTGTAATGTCCTTGTCAGGTATCAAGGCTTTTTCAGCCTGATAAAGCATATTGAGAAATCCTTCCTCTTTTCCTATTCACTGGAAAAGATTGTGTAATATTGCTCTTACTACTTCCTGTAATGGTTGGTGAAATTCACAATTGAAGACATCTGGGCCTAGAGTGTTTTTTGTAGGAAGAATATTAAGAAAGGATTCCATTTCTTTAAAAGTTATGAGTACAGTTGGCCTTCCAGATCTATCAATCCCACATGAGTTCCAGATTCAACCAGTTGTGTATCAAAAATATTCGGGAAAAAAGCCACAAGAAATAATACAACTATACAAAATAATACAAATTTAAAAATACAATATAACAATGATTTACATAGAATTTACATTATGTTAGGTATTACAAGTAACCGAGAGATGACTTAAAGTATGTGGGAAATTAAACAATAGTTTTCTAAATAACTTATGGTCAAAGAAGAAATCACAATGGAAATTAGAAAATACTTTAAACTGAATAATAATAAAATACCACATTGTGAAACATGTAGGATGCAATTAAAGCCAGACTCAAAAGGAAATTCATGGACTTAAATGCTTATATTAGAAATGAGAAAAGGCTTAACAATCAACAATTTAGGCCAGGCACAGTGGCTCACGCCTATAATCCCAGCACTTTCGGAGGCCAAGGTGGGCGGATCACTTGAGGTCAGGAGTTGGAGACCAGCCTGGCCAATATGGCAAAACCCTGTCTCTACTAAAAACACAAAAATTAGCTGGGCGTGGGATGGTACTTGCCTGTAATCCTAGCTACTTGGGAGGCTGAGGCAAGAAAATCACTTGAAACCTGAGAGGCAAAGGTTGCAGTTAGCCGAGATTATGCCACTGTGCTCCAGCCTGGGTGACAGAGCGAGACTCTGGGGGAAAAAAAAAAATATATATATATATACACACACACACACACACACACACACACACACACCTCAAAGAGTTAGAAAAATAATAGCAAATGAAAGTAGAATGATAGATGATGATAGATACAATGAAGCTGTGAGCATAAATTAATGAAACAGAAAACAATGGAAAAGGTCCACAAATCTGGTCCTATGAAAAGAGTAAAATTAACAAGACTTGGTGAAAGTAACCAGGAAAAAGCAGAGAGAGAGAGAGAGAGAGAGAGAGAGAGAGAGAAAGGGAAGGCAGACATAACCAATATCAGCAATAAAAAAGGGGACTTTAATACAGATTCTGCAAACATTAAAAAGTCTCCCTGGAAGTCAGTCTCCCTGGGAGGAGATGGGTAGGTAGGTATCTTCTATGACCTCAGATCCAAAGGCCAGGGAAGCCCTGAGAGATGGTCACTATATACCTGGGAGCCCTAGAGTGATGACCATCAGAACTTGAGATCTTTCTTAAGAAGAGTCTTGGATCTGACCACTGAGAAACATGATAATAACTCCAGGGTTGTGTAAAGGAAAATGGAAAGAAGGAGGGAGTGAAGGGAAGATCCTACCTGAGCCATTTGCAACCAAGCACAATGATGAGGCTAAGATCTTCAAACCTAAACTAGGTTTCATAGTCAAACAAATGGAGCCACAACATAGCACTGGGAATTCAGCCCCATGAGGACAGTAACTTTTGTCTGTTTTCTTCACCGCGGTATCCCCAGCCCCTAGAATAGTGCTTGGCATGTAGCAAGTACTCAATAAATATGTATCTAATTAATTGAATGAATGAATGAATCCAATATGTATCTAATTAATTGAATGAATGAATCCTGGGTTTTGCCTCAGTGGGTTTCTCCCTGTACCCAACCAGGTAATTGATGTGTTTGCCAGCCAGGCACTCTTCTCCATCTCCTAATGATATGGTTTGGATATTCGTTCCCTCCAAATCTGATGTTGAAATGTAATCCCCAGTGTTGGAGGCAGGCCCTGTGGATTGGATCATGGCCGTGGTCCCTCGTGAATGGTTTAGCACCATCCCCTTGGTGATAATTCAGCTCTCAGTAAGTGAGTTCATACGAGATCTGGTTGTTTAAAAGTCTGGGATTTACCCTCACTAGCTCTCTTGCTCCCTCTCTGGCCATGTGATACATCAGCGTCCCCCTTCACCTTCTGCCATGATCAAAGGTTCCCTGAGGCCTCACCAGAAGCTGAGCAGATGCTGGTGCCATGCTTGTACAGCCTGCAGAACCATGAGTCAAGGAAACCTCTTTTCTTTATAAATTACTCAGCCTTGGATATTTATAGCAACACAAAAACAGCCTAATACACCTAATGAATTCCCAGCCCTCCATGAAGATTCTCTAACTACATGATCAGTTTTCCCGGATCCTCCCTGGTGGCCCTCTACCCAGCCCTTATAACACAGACTAAGAGAGGCATCTGCAGCCTCCAGTTTTATCTCATACCTGGTCTTTGCATGAGCATGTTACAGTAACACACATGGGCCCATATACAGGTAGTGAGTAGCCACACACAGTAATTAGTTCAGAAAATGGTCTTACTGTAAAATAGAGGGAAAATTCTTTGATGTAATATTCATCTCAGAAGTCATGCCTTTCCTATCAAATTCTAAAGCTGCCAGCATAACTGTACCTACCACAGCGGTGGCAGAAAGAAGGCTCTTGGCACTGCAGACCGATTTGGCAGAACGTACACTGGCCGAAAGCCCCACCCTCTGTGTTTTCAGTCTTCAGACAAGCCTGCGGTGTAGCAAAAGGCAAAGAAATGGAGCTGTGAAAACACGCCTGTGAACCCTGTACTCAAGTTTCACCTTGGGAAATTGCAACATAATAACCAAGAGTTCCTGGGCCAAGTGCCCTAAGAAGAAAGGGTGCAGCTGGCATGGAACCACACGGGACCCAAATGGTCTGGAACAAGAGGAGGCTCGGAAGAAAGGCAGAACCTGGCCACTGCCAGAGACCTAGGCTAGCACATGGACTGGAGCATCGCTTCCTCAATCCCCTCGGGAGGAGGGATTATGACCACCAGACTCATATCAGACGCTGTCTGAGATTGCTGTGGATATGCTTATGCCTGTTTAGGAAACTGTATACAGTCCATTCTGTGATATAGGTTAGGTTCCTCTCAATGAATCCTTTTTGCCACTGTTGCCAAATTCTGAGTATAAAGATGCCCCTCTCAGATACTGTTGAGCAGGCACAGATGAACAGTGAGCCCCCTAACCATCTCAAGTGAAGATCCTGAGTCCAGAGTGGAACCAGAACCCTCCTACTCCCATCCAGGGTCTCCCTGGTGTGCCACACAACAGATGCACTGTGGGTTTTGTTTCTCCTCTGAAAGTGGTCTCTCTCTGTTCCTAAACAAAGATAAACACACCCTGAAAACCTATCTGCAAATCATTAGAAGGGAAAAAACAGACTCACAGGATTCTGAACTCTGCTTTACAAATGGCCAGAAAAGTGTCAGTGGAAATGAATAATTCTTTCTGGCGAAGAGGACAGGATGGATTTCTCTGGGCATGTCCAGAGCGATTCCTTGGTGTTCTTGAGCGATGATGGCCTGGCCTGACAAAGCGGGGATCCTCTCCTCCCTGCCCCATCTCTGGAGGAAGATCGGGGTCCCACAACTCAGAGGATTAACACTGTGGCCTCTGCCCTTTGTGGCCAGCTGAACAGATGACAAACATCATCCAGGCTTCCCCTGGCAGCCCTTGCGGGACAGCAAGGACTCTGGACGGCCCCACCTGAACCCAGGCCTCCAGCAACATCCTCCCCTCCTGGCCCCGGAGAGCAGAGAGGGCGCCAAGGGGAAGCAGAAGCAGGCTTTGGTTTTTCTGCACTAGCTTTGCCTTTTTGTTTGTTAAGAAGAAAATATTCAGCCCTGCTCCCAGCGGGGGGAAACAGGGAGGACAGGACTGAAGGCTATTTTTGAGACGCTGCCTCCCCCAAAGGAAGGGTGGGAATGGTGTGAAGAGAGACCTGCCCTCATTTCCTGGAATAGAGCATGTGGGTCAATAGTTTGCAGTTTGCAACTATTTTTCAATCACGTTATCTCATTTTTGGTCCTCACAATAACCCGGTTAGGTGAGGATGGAAAGGGGTTTGTCTTAGTCAGTTCTGGCTGCTATAACAAAAATACCACCACCTGGGTGGCTTCAACAACAAACATTTATTTCTCCTGGTGCTGGAGGCCAGAAGCCTGGGATCAGGGTGCCAGCATGATGGTTCTCGTGAGAGCTCTCTTCTGGGTTGCAGGCTGCCGCCTTCTCCTTGTATCCTCCTGTGGCAGGAACTCTCTTGTGTCTGTGTCTTTTTATATGGCACTAATGCCATTCACGAGGGCTCCACCCTCAGCATGTGATTACCTCCTAAGGACTACACTTCCTAATATCATCACATCGGGGGTCAGAATTTCAACCTAGGAATGTGGGGCAGACACAGACTTTCAGCCCATAGAGGATTATTATCCCGATTTTACTAATGAGGAAACTGAGGCTCAGTGGCAATAACTAATGAGGAGAATGTGCTAAGGAGAGTATCCTAAGGCAGGCCCTCTAATTCCACATCTCCTGCCCCATCTGCCACCTCCTAGGCCTTTTCTGGGCTTTGCCCTCTCTGCATGCCCGTGCCTAGGCTGAGTCTCCAGTCCCTGTCCCAGCTCTGCCAACAGCTGGCTGCATGGCCTTAGCCACATCCCGCGTTCTATCTGGGCCTCAGTTTCTTCATTTGCAAGTGGTGATATTAGGTTGATACAAAAGTAATTGTGGTTTTTGCCCATTAAAGTAGTGGCAAAAACTGCAATTACTTTTGCATCAACCTATATATCTATATAGGTGCCTCTATCAACTGATGGAAGAATCAGATGGCTTTGCAGATTCTGACATGTACTACCGATTATGGGACCGCCCAGTATTACCTTCACAATGGGAGGGAGCAGAAAGGCTTCCTGCCTCAATTTATCTCCCTCTCTTCCCTGCCATTGGCAATTCAGCTTCCGGTGAGTCTTTTGTCTTTACTAAAGGGCAGATCCTATTGGGCGATGTGGCTCATGCTTGTAATCCCAGCACTTTGCGAGGCAAGGCAGAAGGATTGCTTGAGGCTAGGAATTTGAGACCAGCCTGGGCAACATGGGGAGATCCCTGTCTCTACAGATGATTTTTAAATTAGCTGAGTATGGTGGTGTGCACCTGTGATTCCAGCTACTTGGGAGGCTGAGGCAGGAGGATGGCTTGAGCCTGGGAGGTTGAGACTGCAGTGAACCAAGATTGTGCCACTGCACTCCAGCCTGGGCAACAGAGCAAGACCTATCTCAAATAAATAAATAAATAAATAAATAAATAAATAAATAAAGGGCAGAGCCCCCTGGGCTAGGACACATGTCTAAACATTATCAGTTATGAGCTCCTCTTAGTAAATGAGTTTATCAGCCACCCAGGGCTCAGGAATGGGTGGGGGAACGTTACCGTGTCCAAGAGCCTGCCCTGATGTATCACACAAGACATGATCAAAAATGGTGTCTCCAGGCTCTGCGAGCTTTCCTTTCAGTTCTGTGCTCTGAGGGTCCTGAGAATAGGGCAGACTGAGAAATGAAAAGAGCTGGGACTCATTCACCCCTCGGTCTTCATGACTTTACTTGGGACCTTCCTGGGAGGAGCCTGAACACATCTTCAAGACTCAAAAGGCATAGAGTTCTCATGGTGGAATTTTAGGCACCTTGAAAGAAGCGTGGCGTGACATCATGGGGCTGATAAGAAAAAAGGTCTTACCAGTCTCCTTTGATGGCCACCTGCACCTGCTGTAAAATAGGCCCAGTCCCATAGCCCCAGGACCAGGGAACTCTGAAAGCCAGATAGCCTATAAAGTAACAAAATGTAGATGGGTGAGAATGGGCTTGCAGGGCTGGGGGAGGGTGAGCCCAGCTCCTTTAGATGTGGGTGCGGGGGCCGGGCACCTGGTCAGATGGCCCCCTCTTGATGCACCCACTGAGGCCCTAACCAAGCCTGAACCCACCTGAATGGGGAAGAAATAAAAGGTGGCGAGTGTGAAGAAACCATTTTATAGTTCTTTAATAACTGTTTTTGATAGGTTCTGTTTATTCCTTTCAAAGTAGGTTATTTAAAATGTTCTGCAATTAAAGAAAAAAGAAACAGGATAGTCTTTTTAAAAACAGGTTTGAGATAAGGAAAAAATTGATTCTATCAGCTCGGGGAAAACACCTCCTGCAGCACAAAAAGTCCACGAATGTCTGTGTGTGCCTTGACTGGGAATGAGGAGAGGGAGCTGGAGGGCAGTGAGGCCAGGCAGCGAGGGAGGTAGAGCCCCTCTGTTGGCGAGGGGTGGAGGCAGCCCTTTATCCTGTGCCTTCGGGTGCTGTGGCTGGGAACCCAAGGTACTCATGCCGCCCTCCAAGGTGAAGAGAAGACCCACCTGCTTTTCTCCGCCATCACCAGATCCTCCCAGGCACTCTCCCCACAGTCGGTCCAGCCAGGCACACTCAGTCTGATCTGGTGATTCAAGCTGTCTTTCCAGGGACTCGGCCTCTGCAGGTAAGTCCTTAGTCTTCCGGCCTCTACCCCACTTATCAAGGTGTCTGGGGACTCAAGGAGAGCAGAGGGGGCTGATGTGAGCCCACACTGGAGGAGGGCAGCCTAGCCCTTTGGTAGGTTCCATTCTTATTCTCACCGACTCTCTCACCTTTCCTGAAAGTGGGTCATGCATCCACGCTCTAGCCATGGGACCTCCAATGACATCCGTGGAAGGCACATCCTTCCCCACTCCACTGAACTGGCCACATGCCCAGCCTCGGCCAGTGGCAGGTGAGAGCACAGGATGTAGGCCGTGTCCCAGCAGGTGCACTAAAACCCAAGGTTGGCCTCTGCCCACTCTCCTACTCTTTTCCCCTGCCCTGGGAAGGGCAGGACCCAGATGGGAATTGCTCCTTCAGTCATGGGGAGTAGAGCCCCCGCCCACTACAGCCACCAACACGTAAGATGAGTGAGAAATAAACTGCTATGTTTTAGGACATAGCGATACAGGACCATTTGTGACTGCAGCCTCACCTAGCAAAAGCTGTGTGATGTGGGACTTTGTTCTCCTCCTAATCCTCCATCCCCAAAGCAATGTCTCTTGTCCACTTGCCTGTGGTCCATGGCCAGAGAACCCCATCCTGGTTTCTGTGTCTTGTGCAGAGGCCTTATCTCACATACAGGGGCCCTCAGGTCTGGCTGTGCCTCGCATGTGATGCTCAGTGTAGGTAGGTGGTCAGTCCTGGGATGCTTAGGTATGGGGTATGCTACCCTGCTGCCACAGCCCCCAGAGGAAGCTTCTTAGCCCAACTCTCAGTCAATTCCCAGCCTCCCGGGGCTCACATGGACATTCCAAAGCCCAGGGCACCTGGAGAACGCAAACCTCAGGCCCCCCTGGGCCCAGTCCCACTGAGCCTGCACTCTGGGTTGGCCACTGACAGTGGACGGTGGAGGCCCGACCTCAGGGTGACTTATTCCAGGCCCCCTGTGAGATAGAACAAGTCCCCCCAGCCTTCAGTGGCCCCTCAACCAGACCAACACACCTCCTTCCCACCTGGGTTGTGGTGAACTTTGTTCTCTAAGTGACGAGGCCTGACCCTCAAGATGTTAAAGGAAGATCTCCGTAAGCAAATCCCCTGCTCTTTCCACAAAGCCTGAGTTTCCCTACCAGTATCTCAATAACGAGGTCAAGGAAGTCAGCTTTGAGCCCAAAGATGGCTACCTTCGTTTCCTTTCTTGTGGCAGTCAGTCTCATGGCTCATCCACTGAGGTGGAAGGGTGCAAGGAAACAGGATTTAAAGGGTGACATTAAAAAGAAATCCATTCAAATGATTTAGATAAGCCAGGTGCAGTGGCTCATGCCTGTAATCCCAGCATTTTGGGAGGCTGAGGTGGGAGGATTACTTGTCCCCAGGAGTTCAAGACCAGCCTAGGCAACATAGCGAGACCTCATCTCTACCAAAAAAAAAAAAAAAAAAAAAAAAAAATTAGCTGAGCATGGTGATGCATGCCTGTAGTACCAGCTATTCAGGAGGCTGAGGTGGGAGGATCACTTGAACCTGGGAGGTGGAGGCTGCAGTGAGCCATGATCACACCATTGCACTCCAGCCTGGGTGACAGAGCAAGACTCTGTCTCAAAAAAAAAAAAAAAAAAAAAAAAATGGTTAAAATGATATATTTTACTGATGATAAGTATTACTATGAGTTTTTTCACCACAAGGGGTTTTTTGGTTTTGTTGTTGTTGCTGTTGTTGTTTTTTGTGGGGCAGGGCGGGGATGGGAGACGGGGTATGAGAAAGAGCTTGTTCAAGTAATTAAATACAAGGATGAGGCCAGGCAGGGCGGGGGGTGGGGACACGACCCACAGAAAGCACAAGTCCCTTGGGACCCTCCTCCTCTGCCCGCATTTCAGAGGCTACAGCCAAATCTGGAACCAGGTCCCAATGATCACCAGCTCCTGTGGGGAGCAGTGGGCATAGGTTTCTCCAGGGCCCTGGAGACTAGAGAGGACACAGGGACATAGAGGAGTTCTCGAACCCACAGCCCTACCTGCCCTGTCTGCAGACAGGCACCAACCAGGGCTGGGGTCAATCAAGAGAAATCTAGAGGAAGACACAAAGGAAAACTAAAAAAGACAGCAGAATAGAACAAGGTCTCTCACTAACACTGCCAGAGAAAGAAGAGTTCGAGGACACAGGTGAAGAAGACAGGGGCAGCCCTGCAGGGACACCCCAAGAGGCCAAGGGTAGGAGGCTGGACAGGGACCCTCCAAGCCCAGTTCCAGAAGGGTGTCCCCTGCCTCCCCCACCCAGGACCCCAGGCACCGATCCCTGGATCCTGCAAGGCCAAGGCTGGGTCCAGGTGCATGCTGCCAACCATAACGTTTTTAAAGTATCTTAATTTAAAATTTTTTAGATTTTAAATTTTAATTTTTCAGTCAAATTTTTTGGAAAAAATAGAAAATTCAAATCAATGTATGTTGCCAATTAACTTTCCCCTTACATCACCTTCTACAGAAGGGCTATGAAGTAGGGTGGGCTGGCACCACTCAGTGCCTACAACCCACTTCTCCTAATGTTGTTCCTTGTGATATTTCTGTTTTCTCCTTCTTTGGAATTCTTAGATCAATTGCTGTCCTTGTCCTCCTAAGGAAGGAAGGATGCTTCACCATCACCCAACCTACTGGAATGGGGCTTAAGAGTGCCCCATCCTTCTCATGTGACCTTCTGGCCCCAGATCCCAATAAAATTGGGGTCACATTCTCCCTGCCATAGGTACACAGAACTCAAGAGCATTGATATATGCATGATACGTTCAATGGCATTCAGGAATTGGAATGACTGCATAGAACAGAAAACCCAGATCACAGAGGCATAAACAAAATAGGAACTCATTTTTCTGTCGCATGATGAAAAGGTCGAAGGCTGGAAATTCAGGGCAGCCCAGCATCTCCACGATGTTGTCCAGATCCTGGGCTCATCCTGGCCTTTTCTTCTGCTACTATAAGGTATGACTTTTGAACTCATGCTCACACAATGGTTACTGAAGTTACCACCATTACATCCAGGCAAGATGGAAGGTTAATGGCTCTAGTGTGTGCACTAGCTGAATGTCCACCTTTTAAGGAACTTTGCTGGAAGCTCAACCCAACCACTCCTGCTTCATCTCATTATCCAGAACTGTATTATGTGGCTACCCTTAGCTTCAAGATGAGACTAGAAAATGAAGTATTTTAGCTGGGCCAATTGCCAACCCTAACGAATTGAGATTCTATATAACAGAGGAGAGTTGAGAGTTGGTCAGGAATTGGCAGCCCTGTCACATATGCCTAATTCCAATGCTGTTATTGGAAGTACCGAGGCTGGCAGCTTCCACACTGGGTCTTCAGTCACTCATGTCATCTGTCTGCTTTCATTCCCCCACTCAGATGGCAAGCCTCTTTGTAAACAGAGAAAACATGTTCATCATTTTCATTACTCCCTCTTCCCAACCCCAACCTTCCAATCCTACTGTCCCAGCTCAATAAATGCTTACGTTAGAAAGAAAAAGCAGTAACACTCACTATTAACCATATATACCTTGGGACAAACTTTCCATTTCTTATTTGAATCACTGTTTTTATCATGTACTGCATTGTCATTTTCCATTTCATGAGCTTAAGTAGCAACTCCTCAAGTCAGCTGTAAACTACTAACAGTCTAGAAGTGCCCAATCCAGTGATTTTCACACGGTGAATGCTTTCATGAATTGTTGAGTTTATTTGGCCTGAGTTCTAGTCATTATCAGTAACCACAACAATAGTAATTTCATATCTTTATGATGCTTCAAAGTTTACACAACTTCCTTTATACACATTCTCTCACTTGGTCTTTTAAGTAACTCTTTTAAGTAAGGCTGCTGTAATTATCCCTTTTTCACAGACGATGAAGCGGAGGCTAAGAGAAGATATATTGCTTGCCCAGAGGCATGAAGTGAGTGTTTGAACTGGAACTTAAATACAGGTCTTTGACTTCAAATCCAGCACTTTTCCATCAAACTTTAGGCCTCGATTCTCTCACTTTCAAAAATGAATAAATTAATTTAGATTATTTCAATGCAGCGCTGTCCATTAGAAATAGAATATGAGACACATATAATTTAAACTTTTCTGGTAGTCACATTTAAAAAGGAAAAAGAGACAGATGAAATGAATTTTAATAATAAACTTTTATTTAACTCAACTCAAAATATTTCAACATGCAATATTGATATTAGTAAGAGACTTTACTTTTTTTTTCTTTTGAAAGCTAGTGTGCTTTTTTAACTTATGTCTTTAAGTCGTAGGAACTTCTAAAGAATGAAAGCCAATGTGTTTATGACACTTTCAGCACATCACAATTTAACCACTTTTTAGGTGCTCAAAAGCCACACGTGGCTAGCAGTCACCATATTGGAAAACTCAGCTGTAATGTTTGAAAGGTAAATTTAGCTTTAAAACGAAGCTCCTATATCTAAGATTTCATGATCAAATTATTTGGAAATTATCTAAAAGAGTTATTTTCTGTACATTCTTGCAATAAAGGAGAACTGCCTGATCAACAACTATCCCCCAGTAGAAAACTGGCTTTATCTAGATCCATCACAAAGCACCACTGCCATCTGGTGGTAGACTCTTGAATTGCAAGCAAATTCCCAAAGAGGAAATAATCAGGCTCTGGGAATTAGTTTATCAAAGCAGATTCTACTGACTCCATACAATCCAGGAGAGCTTGTTGAAGAATGCACAATGCTGGGCCCTGCTGAATCAAAATCTCCAGGACAAATCCCAAACCCCCAGATTTTCAATAAATGTCTCCAGTGATCATGCACACTGAAACTTGAGAATGGTTGATCTAAAGGACATGCCTATATAATACCACCATAGAAAATTCAGTGACAGTAAATGTCAGAAGACTACTCATTCTTTCCTAATACTGTTCTGATATTTGTAAGATTGCTACTTTCTCAGTTTCTACGTAGAAAAAAAAAACCCACCCCCCAATACACACACACACACACACACACACACACACACACAGTTGAAAAGAATCCATAATCCCACCACTTTTTTCAAAATTTAAAGGAAGAAAGAAGCATCATGGCCACTCCACCCCCCACTCCCCCACCCCCAACACACACACACACCCCTCAGACTCAACTCTGTAACAGTTACATACAGCTCAAGCCCTCACAGCTGCGTCCCCACTCCCAGCCTCTGCTCTCACCCAAGATCCAGCCAGGCCAGTGCCTTCACAGCTCTCCGCCTTCACCTCACTCCCCTTCTGAGACTTTGCAGAGCTGCCCCCTCCATCTGGAACAGCAGTCGCCATCTTTACCTCCCACCCCCCCATGATTTGTCCCTCATAATGCAGCTCAGGCATCAGCTATTCAGGAAGCCCCTTGGGGGAGCCCTCTAGATTGTGCTGGGTGCCCCTCCTTCCCCTCGAAGTGCCCCCTATGGTAGCTGTATTGTCTAACTTCTCCACACAACTGTAAGCTCCTTATGGGGCAGGGCTGTGTCTCTTGTCTCTGTATCTGTGCCACCTAGAAAAAACTCTGCTACAAAGCAGGCATTGTTAAGAATTTGCTGAGTGAATAAATGTTTTCTTTTCCTTTCCTTTCTTTTCTTTTCTTCTTATTTGAGACAGGGTCTTGCTCTGTCTCCCAGGCTGGAGTGCAGTGGCACGATCATGGCTCACTGCAGTCCCAAACTCCTGGGCTCAAGCGATCCTCCCATCTCAGCCTCCTGATTAGCTGGGATTAGCATGCATCACCACACTCAGCTATTTTTTTTTATTTTTCTTTATTAATTTTGTTTTATTTTATAGACATGGGGCTCGCTGCATTGTCCAGGCTGGTTTCAAATGTCTGGGCTCAAGCCATCCTCCTGCGTCCGCCTCCCAAACTGCTGGTATTACAGGTGTGAGCCACTGCACCCAGTCATAAATAAATGTTTTCAAAAGCATCAAGTAGTCTATCTGATTTAAATGATAATGCTAGTGCTGATGAGTCTGGAAGACACTAAGCAGTGCGGGCCTTTACTGGAGGCTCAGTAACGTCAGCTTCCAGCTCTGAGGACGGAGCTGCAGATGTTATGATCGCTGACCAGAAGGGTTTGTGTCGGGGACTAGGGACGGCAGTGATTTGGGCACCATGAACACAGTGAGACAGGGATGGGTGCAGGAAGAGGGCAGTAACAGAGTAACCCGGGAATGCCGTCCCCACCTCCCAGGAAGGGATCCATTTCCCCAGAGGACAGAGGCCTGCCACATCTCGCCCAGCTAATCTGACAGAAGCCAGCTGCAACGCTAGGCCTGCCCCCGGGAAGGCATGCTGAGGCTGGGAACCACATGCCACTGTTTGCCCCTGGGGGACGGGGGCACAGGGAGAGGGTAATTGACTTGTCTCCCAAGTTTATTTATTAATTCCTAGCTGCACCATTTGATGTGGTTTCCAGGAGGCACGCCGTTGAAATCTGCCCCCCTTCCCCCTCCTGGCTGCAGTGGCCCCAGGGAGGGAGGTGAGTGAAGCTCAGAGCCAGCCCACAAGTCAGACCAGGTGCAGGCAGGGGACTAGGAAGGGTGCCCACCATGCAGGGAGGCTCGCCGGCCCCAGCTCAGGCAGTAGACCATGGCATGGGGTGGGGTGCAAGGCAACAGTGGACAGTGTACTGGGGAGCCTGAGACAATGCGCCTCGGGACAAGTGGCCACAGCTCTCTGCTTCAGCTTCCCCAGCTGTGAAAAGGAGACATGAGTGGCAGCAGCTGCCGCTTCGTAGAGCTGAGTGAGGATACCAATGTAATGACGGTAGGAAGCACTGCTACAAGTCAGGGGCACCCTGCAACTGTCGAATGTTCCAGACCGGCAAGTGTGTATCTCTAAGTGCCGGGTCTAGGCCTAACTTTGCTCCTAATTTTATGTTTTCCAAATTTCCTATGCTTCCTACAATTAGCATGAATAAGCTGTATAACCAGGGAAACATCAGACTAAAGAGAATGGGAAGCGTGTGGCCTAGAAATAGAGCCACATCTCAACAAGCAGGGTGGTTACAGGGTTGAGGGAGCAAGGGGGTGATCCCTTCACCCGAGCTCCATCGAGGAAGGACATCTCAGATGCAGGGAGAGAGTGGAGCCTGAAGGGTAAAGGGAGGGGGTGATGACTTGAATGAAGGTAGCCACAGACCCCAACCAGAGGAAACGGGAGCCAGGCCCCAAGATTCTCTATGCAAGGCAGTGGCTCTCCTGGCTTTCAGCCTTTGAAGGGTCAGCACAAGTGACCTTCATTTAGCTGGTGTGCTCCCCACTGTGTGGCTCCAATCCCCTGGACTCTCTGTAGAGACTCTACCTGCTTCCTAGGATGGACAATTGAGCAGAGCATGACCAACCAGGAGGAGAGAGGTTAGTGCAGAGGTCAGGGGTCCTCCACACTCACCCATACCCACCGTCCCCGGGCCCCACAACTGTGTCTGTGTGTGCAGACCCTGGTCCCAAGGAAGTGGCCATGGCTTCCAAGAGGCGCATGCCTGCCCAGGCCCCAGGCCAGAGTCCCAGTCCCCTCACCCCTCACCCTGTGGCTCGCCTGCTCATTCCCATCAATACTCTAGAGAAGACGCTACTGACAAAGAAAACGTTGAAAGATTTCACAAAGTTAGCAGCAAATCAAAGTCCTGGGAGCCCTGAAACTGACATAGTAGAGATGTACGGCACCTGCCCTTTGCGATTCTGGGAGCACTGGCTGCATTCCAATCACTTACACACTTTTCCAACATGTCTTTGCCTCTGAGCACTAGTTCCTACTGCATTTGTTCAGTGGGCAGAAAGTGTCCCTGCCCCATGTTCACAGCCTAGAATCTACCCCTTTCCTTCACTCCTCTGCCACGAGACCACTCACACAAGGCCGGTGTGTGGCCAGGCCAGAGGGCTTTGCCACAGGCCTAACCAGTGTCTCCCCACTGAGGAAAGCCAGGCAGCCCTCCCCAGTGGATGCAGGCCTTTGTGAGGAGTTTCCGTGGGCTGGGCTGCCAGTCTGGGGGGCCTTGAGCTGTGTCCACGTTCACATTTCTTCACTCAACAATCATAGGCCCCACTCCGTGCCAGGCTCCGGGCCCAGCCAGGCCAGGCTATGTGCACACACACACCACACTGTCACACGCCCAGGCTGAACAGGGTCCCCCACTCTCTTGCAAGAACTGGACAGAACTCACACTTGTGTTCACACCCAGCTGGGCCACACTGGCATTCACACGCTCACCTGGACTGGCTAAGTTCCTACGCAAGGGGTTTCTGCCTCTGCCCAGGGACAGATGCCACTTTTTGTGTCAGGGAAGAAGATACCTCGAGGCCCACTGGAGAGGCCGGGACCACTCTGGGTAGGGTGTGAATGGGGACTGGGACCCAGGCTAGCACAGGGCCTGGTTTCTGTCCCCCAGGTCCCTCTGGGCCAGTTGGCCTGTGGGCAGGGAGCTGTCTTAGGCTGACACAGCTCCCTGCCCACAGGTCAGAGAAATCCAAACACAGAAAGGAGGCCTCAAGAATGTCCCAAATGAGAAATGGATTCAGTTCTGCCTGCTTTACTCCCCAGGCCTCAGCCATTTCCCCACTCAAAGCCTCTCCAAGCCAACACCCCTCCTCCAGCCTCTTCCGCTCCCATGGCCTCTGTCCCACCTGCCATGATCCCACCTGATCATGTGGCCAGCCTCTCATCCTAAACGCCTACTTCATCAGGTAACTCCCCTTTCAAGAACTTTTGAGAGCTCCCCCCACCCCTGCCCCAGTGCCCCATTGCCTAAGGAGGACCTCTGGCTGGCACTCAAACCCCTCAGGATGAACCGGAGCTGACTTTCCTGCCTTAGCCGCCTCTTTTCCCTTCCCAAGCTCCCTCTGGACCTGGGTCCACACCGTCATTCCATAGAGGCATTGCTCTTTTCCAGCTCTGCATCTTTAGCAAAGCTTTCCTGAATCTCCTCTCCTCTTCCTTCTCCCGGAATGTCCTCTTTTCCTCCAGATCCTCCCCACCTGGCAGGGCCCAGCCAAACCTCCACCTCTTCCAAGAAGCCTTCCCTGATGACACAGCCCCCATGGAACGCTCCTCGCTGCCTCCTCTCTGTACTCTGCTTTTCCTCCCATGACACCTCATCTCCTGCCGGGGACTTTGCTCTCCGCTGCCTGGGCCATCTCCTCTTCCCTGCTTGTCCTCCCCTGAGCGCAGAGCTGGACACATAGGCCCCAGCTCCCGGAGGAAGGTGCAGTGGGCCTCCCTCACCCCAGCCTACTCCAGCCACACAGTTTGTGTGATTGTCTCTCCCTGCATGCTGTAGGTCCCCAGCCGGCCCAGCTCCCACCCCCACGCTGCCCCGGTGCAGAGGCAGCTGCTGCCCCGGGAGTGCTGAGGCTCCCAGTCAGGCTGGGGCCTGCTCCGCTGGGCGGGAACCGCGCACATTCCTTCAGAATTAAACAAGGTCCCGCTCGTTCCAGGCTCCCCAGGATGAGGATCATCCGGTTTGCTTTTTCCCTCTCCAGGCAGCAAGGCCCACTTGGTTCCAAAGGAAAGTTCTCCGGGCAATGACCTCAACAGCCGCAGGGAAGGGTGAAGGGTCACATCTGTGGCCATTTGGAGACCCGGGTCAAGGCCTGAGAATGCCCTGGGCCCCCTCATGCCTGGTGTTCATTCCGCCATCCATCTCCCATACTCACACACACGTGCATAGGTACAACACACACGCAGACACACACACACGTAAACACACATGCACAAATGTAAGTGTGTACCCACACAGACATAAATGTGTGTATACACACAACATACACATGTAAACACACAAAGACATGCACACAAGTGTAAATACAGACACAGGCAGACACACATGCAAAGCACACACATACATACACAAGCACACTTGCAAACACACGCATGCACACACATTCCCCCCTGCTGCCCTTGACTGACCCTGAGGTGGACTGGGTGGCCTGGCCACAGTGACAGGGCTGAGTCTCTGGCAAGAAGCCCCCCCGCCTTTCCCCAGAGCAGTTCGGGAAGAGGGCAGAACTGTGATTTGAAGCATGGCAGATCGTTTTTCACAGTTCACCTTCAAACAACCTCGGCCCAAGCGACAGAGTACTTTTTAGCAAAGACAAAAAAAAAGATTTCCCATCACACTGCCCCCAGCCCACGGCTGTGTGTAGTGAGAGAAACAGCCAAGTGGAGTGGGAGGGAGGGTGCAAGGTCAGGTTGAGCTGCCACATACCCCTGGGCTTCTGGAATAGGCCACAGCCGCCATGTCTGCTGCGTGGATAGCAATGTGGGAGGGCTTCAAAGCATCTCCCAAAAAAATGTGCTCAACGCTTGGCTCCAGTGGCACCCCCTAAATCTCTCCTTGCTCTGCGGATCCCTCTCCCTCCACTTCTCCTAACCTCCCTTGCCGTAGCTGGCCCATGAGTTTGAGGACATCAGGGACCCAGGCGGTCCCGTGCACAGGACAATGAGACAGGCAATGAGATAGTGCTCCCCAGCAGACAGAGATGGGGCCTCGTGGGACAGTCTCAGGTGGTCACGCCATCTCTAGAGGTCCACAGGGCTCCCAGTTCCTGGATGGTGGGAACAGAGATGGTTTAAGACCACTCCCATATTTCCTCCAGAGACTGGGCAGGCTTTGAGAGTAGATTCTAGCAATGTTTGAAGAAACAAGAGAAGCCATAATCCCATGCTCCAGCCCAGTCTACGAGGTTGTTGCAGTCACCTTCCTAAGACTTGGTCCATGAAACTAAGTCACATGATCCTGGTCAGATTCACTGAGCGTGGCAAAATGCATCACATGGGCTGCTCCACACCAGCCCAAGCCCTGGACAGTCACGTGGCCTGGCCACGGCCAGTGCAATAACATGGCACAGAAAAAGATGCTGCCTTTCCAAGATACTTTATTTCCATTGGTCGGGAAGTTATAATATACTGACAGTGTTAGAATAAGTACTTCACTGCCATCTGCAGCAAAATATGACATAAGAGATACAGAAATTGCCCACCTTTGGAGACAATGAAATTATGTTTAAAAAATGAAGATTTCCAAATAATAAAGCGTCCATGATGCAAGCAGCGCCCCCTCGCCGTGCCCTTGTGCTGTCTGCGGCAGCCTTGCATGAGGCCTCCGTCATCCCTGCTCTGGGCTGAACCATGTCCCCCTAAGAGCCATATTGTTGAAGTCCTAATCCCAGCACATCAGAATGAAACTGTATTTGGAAATAGGGCCATTAAAAAGTATTAAGTTAAAATGGGGTTGTTAGGGGCTGGACGCAGTAACTCATACCTGTAATCCCAGCACTCTGGGAGGCCAAAGTAGGATGATCACTTGAGCCCAGGAGTTCAAGACCAGCCTGAGCAACATAGCAAGACCCCTGTCTCTACAAAAATAAATAAATAGCCGGGTGTGGTGATGCACACCTGTGGTCCAAGCTACTCGGGAAACTAACATGAAGGGTTCGCTTGAACCCAGGAGTTCAAGGCTGCAGTGAGCCATGCTCGTGCCACTGTACTCCAGCCTGGGCAACAGAGCGAGACCCTGTCTCAAAAAAAAAAAAAGGGTGGGGGGCTTGTTAGGGTGGACCCTAATCCAATCTGCTTGGTGTCCTTATAAGGGGAGCAGCTCAAGACACACAGAGAGACAACAGGGGCATGCCTGCACAAGCTGTGAAGAGGCAATGGGAGGGTGGCTATCCGCAAGCCGAGGAGAGATGCCTCTGAGAAAACAGACCCTGCTGGCACCTTGATCTTGGACGTCCAGCCTCCAGGACTGTGAGAAAATAAATGTGTGTTGCATAAGCCTTTCAGTCTGCAGTACTCACTCTGGCAGACCAAGCTGGCTAACACAGCCCTTCCCCAGCCAGCTACAGTACTGGTCCCATGCTCCCATACCCAGGACAGGCCTTTGCCTCCCTCAAAATAAAACTCAGTGTCGGCTGGGCGCAGTGGCTCACGCCTGTAATCCCAGCACTTTGGGAGGGTGAGGCAGGCAGACAACCTGAGGTCAGGAGTTTGAGACCAGCCTGGCCAACATGGTGAAACCCTGTCTCTACCAAAAATGCAAAAAAATTCGCTGGGTGTGGTGGCATGCACCTATAGTCCCAGCTACTCAGGAGGCTGAGGAAGGAGAATCCCTTGAACTTGGGAGGTGGAAGTTGCAGTGAGCCAAGATCACACCAGTGTACTCCAGCCTGGGTGACAGAGTGAGGCTCCATCTAGAAAAGAAAAAAAAAAAAAAAAAAAAAAAAAAACTATAACAAAAACAAAACTCTGTAGCAATGGCGACTGTCAGATGGCCTTGAAAATGCAGACCAGTGGTTCCTGCCCTATACACATGAATGTCACCTCTTCAATTCAGGCGAGCACTAGGGCAGGGTTCAGCACCCCCAGGCCACAGTCCCCCAACACCCCTGACCCTGATCCAGGTCCCTCCTAGGCAATGCTGCATCCCCCACCCAACACCAGACGAAGCCCCATGAAGGAGCTGTTCTGTGGCTCACAGATGGGCCATGTGGAGCAACGCTGGCTGCCCTCTGCCTCTGCCAGGCAGGCCATGCACACCAAGCCCTCTGCATGAACCATCCAAGCCCCCACGACAGGTAGAAGGAGAGCCCTGGAGAGGCTGGGGCTGAGGAAAGCCATGTCCTCCCTCCCCTCCATTCAAACAGGGAAGACATCCTGGAGCAGAGAGGGGTCAGAGTTTCCATAAAGGGAGGGTGTTAGGGGCTCAGCAGGCACCGTCAGGGCTGACTTCTCCACTGGCCCAGCAGGCACAGCACCCAAGTCCATGAGTCTCTCAGGGGCCCATGACAATATTTTCATTTGCAAAAAAATCAGAAGAAAAAAAGAATATTATAACGATGAATATATAATAAAGAATCCAGCCTGGCTTATACCCACCTTTATGCCCACACAGTCGTGAAGTATGATTTTTCATATTTTTCTTGGATAGTGGGAGGGGGGTGGAAGCGCTTGGGGCCAGGAAAATCATAGTGTGCCCTGGGAGCTGTGGGTGTTGTGGGTATCGAGGGCTGGGCTGGCCTGGTGTGGGGGCTCACTGCCTCTCTCCTTCTCAGGGTTCTAAAACCGAAGCCTCTCAGGATGGCCGCCAGCAAGTCCCAGAACCTCATTCTTCCCTTCTCAAAGCTGCTACAACCACCACCTTACATTCATGTGACAAACTCATCCTGGAGGCCACTGGATGAAATAAGGGGCTCAGAGCAGAGAGGAAGAGGGACCCCTTGAGCCCGGATCAGTGCAGGGGCTGGGCCAGGGGCTGCAGCTGGGCAGAGTGTCCCCGCTTTGTGCTAGAGATGGGCTGAGCAGTGCCTCTTCCTCAGACCTGTGTCCATTCCCAGCTCACAAAGCCTTCCACCCAGGCCAGGTTCAAATTAGCCTGCCTGTCCTCACTCAGCTGGTTGTAATTGCAGTCCCTTGTGCTAGGGTTTCACTTTCAATGTTGATTTATGGGAAACACAAGGTTGCCTGAAATCCACTTGAATTCCTCCTCAGTGAAGCAATGGTCCTGGGAGGGTGGGAAGGGCCCTTGCATCCCAAAGGGGATGGGGGAGGAGGAGCAGGGTTCATCCACACAACTGGAGCTGTCTCCGCAGAAGGGAATGCGCCCAGTGACCTGAGCCACTCTTTGGTGGGCTATGAGGAGCTCTCCTTGGAGACAGGTTATGTTCACCCAGTGGAATTCTATGCAACGTTGAAAATAAGTGAGCCAGACTTACACACGTCAACACACATGGATCTCGCCAACATGTTGAAAGAAAAAAAAGTTAATTGCAGAAGAATACATACTAGAATGCCACTTACTTATACCGTTTCAAAGCATAGAAAACAGCCCTGTAAATATTTCAAGAAAACTTGCATATGTGGTTAAAAAAAATTAAAGAAATTCATAAGAAATACCAAATATAGGATAGTGGTCCTTCTTTGGGGTGCAGGGTGCACAGTGGAAGGGAGGTGTATTAGGGAGCTGCACCCAGGGGTTCCACCTGGATTTGTTGGTTTTGTTTCTGAAACTAATTTGTGGTTTCATGGGTGTTCATTAGATCACTATGTGTTTTGGCATGTCTGCTTTTTATTTATTTTGTTTTTAATTATTTTGGTTTTGTCTTGTTTGGTTGGTTGTTTTTTGATTTTTGTTTTGGTCGCATGTCAGTCAGGGGCAGAGCTGGAACTCTGAGCTCCTTCCACGCCACTGGGAGCCCCAGTGACCCTGGGACCTACGTAACTGGCCCTGTGTGACCTGGGCCTGGTGATCACTGCCAGGTTGGCCTTGCAGAGCTAGACTGAGCCTTAGAACACCTTCTGGGGCACAGCTGGGGGAGTAGGCCCTGCACCCCCCTCCACCTGGAAGCTAGACATTAGAGAGGAGCTGAAGCCATAGTCACAATGCTGAGTCTCAGGCCAAAGGCTGCGCTCTCCCTCCACCCAACCTGGGAAAATGAGGCAAAACTGGAGACTTCAAGATCATCCCCCGCCAAACCCAATGATTTTGCAGTATTCCCTCTCACTGGCAGAGGCACCCCAGCCCTCCACTGGTTCATACCAGGACCCCTGAAGCCACCTTTGACACTCCCTCTCTCTCATCCATACATTCAATTCCATCACCCACCTGAGAGAAAGCACCTGACTGGGATGCCCACTGCCTCCCTTTCCTGCCCCTACATCCCAGAGGCCAGGCTCACAAGGGCCTTGATAGGACACGCCCAGTGAAAACACTGGGGTCTGTGTCCCTCTCTGGAGAAAAAGCAGGACAGCTGAGGCTAGACACCTGGCTCCTAGGAAATGAAAACATTTTTCAACCTTTCACCATAGGGTGTGAGTCCTCACAGCACCTGATACATGGATTCTGAGTCAGTTCAGGGCTGAGGGCCGGAAGTCATAATGCACATCTCCAAATATCAAGTATAACAGCTCGACCGGCAGTGGTGGCTCACGCCTATCATCCCAACGCTTTGGGAGTCCAAGGCGGGAAGATTGCTTAAGCCAGGAGTTAGAGACCAGCCTGTGCAACATGGTGAAACCCTGTCTCTACAAAAAATAAAATAATTAGCCAGATGTGGTGGTGTGTGCCTGTAGCCCCAGCTACTCAAGGAGGCTGAGTAGGGAGGATCATATGAGCCCAGGAGGTTGAGCCTATAATGGCATCACTGCACTCCAGGCTGGGTGACAGAACAGGACCATCTCTCAAAAAAAAAAAAAAAAAAAAAAAGGAAAGAATGACAGCTGTATCACCGCTCCCAGCAGCAGAGGGACAAGGTGGCCACAGCTAGCCAACAGGCATGTTTTGCTTGGCCCGTGCCGTGCTTGAAATTGGAATTTGCTGCCAACATGTAACATTAGGAGGGTTCACATAAAAATCCAGATTTGAAAACAGACAAACTGACTTCACCAACCGGCATTCTCCCACTGCACCTCCCTTCCAGCAACAAAGGGAGACCCTCCCCAAGACTCCCCGCCCTGTGACTCAGCGCCATTTGGTGTCTTTCCTCAGTCCTGCCTCTCTTACTACACTGCCACCCTGATCCCTGTAGGCACTGAAGTCTGTGAGTCCTCATTTTATTTACTTATTTAGGGACAGGGTCTCAGTCTGTCCCCCAGGCTGGAGTACAGTGGTATGATCACAGCTCACTGCAGCTTTGAACTCCCAGGCTCAAATGATCCTCCTGCCTCAGTCTCCCAAATAACTGAGACTACAAGCTCATACCACCATGCTCAGCTACATTTTTTACTTCTGTAGAGACAGGGTCTCGCCATGTTGCCCAGGCTAGTCTCAAACTCCTGGACTCAAGTTATCTTCCTGCTTCGGCCTCCCAAAGTGATGGGATTATAGGCGTGAACCACTGTGCCTGGTCCGACTCCTCATTTTGGAAGCTGAGGAACAGTTTTGCTAGTGGGAAATATGGTTCCATGCTCTGTGTGTTCAGCAGGACCACGCTTTCCCAGCCTAGAGTAGACAAGGTGGGAGATAAGGGCCCAAGAATTAGGAAAGAGGGCTTGAGTGCGGCAGCCAACCAAGGCTGCGGCAGGAGCAGATGGCCATGTGCTGGGACTTACTGTCAAGTGGGTGGGAGAGGCCAGGTCAGAATCGCCCTAGAGCTGCACTGGTGAAGATGTGGAGGTGATAGCTGAGCCCGGTGGGGGCTGTGGGTGGGATTCAATCCTTGCAGTGTGAGGGCTCAGCTTGTTTCTCCTTAGATTCTAAAGTAAGATACTTCTCAGAGCACATGGTCACCCACCTCGGTCCTTCTTCCCCCACCCACAGACACTGAGCTTTCCAAACGTCTGGGCCTCCCAACCCACACCAGGGGTCTAAGCCTGCCCCAAAGATTTCCAACACAGACGTGGCTGCGAGGCTCACTCACTGCAGGGAAGGCCACCGGCCTGGAGACAACTTCATTTGCAAGGAAGAGTTTAAAATCCCAGGGTGCCAGGAAAGAAGGAAGAAACCGGAAGCAGAAGGAAGGGAGGGTTCTGGAGGTAGGGGCCAAGGAAACATACACCCCTGGGGCCCTGAAGGCAGGGGCAGGGAGGCCTGTCTTATGGACCAGGCATTCCAAGTTGATGATCAAGAGGACAAATCCTGACTTTTCAGAGGCCTCCCGCCACTGCCCAGCTTGAATGTCCTTATCTGGAAACTAGAGCACAGAACTGATTGACATCCTTCAGCTCCCCCGGCCCCATATACACACAGCCAAGTCAGCAAATCAACAAGCCCTTAAGTCCAATTCACTCAGTCGCAGGGAGACAGGAAGTTAACCATGAATGTCACCTGGCCAGAGAAACCATGAGCCAGATGGACGGCTCCCCTCAGCCTCTCAGCGTCATAGCCAGGCTATGGATGTCAGACAAAATCACTGTCACAACAGCCCAGGTCCATGAAAAAAACCTTTCAGATAAAACACAATTGTCTGTTTCTGTATGTGTATGCAAATATCGACATACTTATCATTTGGCAGTCACCAAAGATTTAATGAAATCTTACTGGAGAAAAACTTGAGATTGAGAAAGCTTAACATTTTCCTGCAAACTGGGACAAGGCAGCCATGATCTGGTCTGAGCTGTGAGATGACGCCACGTCTCAGTGAATAAGTGCCAAGTTCCCGCAGGCATGTGGCTGGGAACCACTGTCCTAAGATGCCATTACTCCTGCTGGGCCATTTAGGTGTGACAAGAAAGACATCTGCCATCAGGGCTGGCACCTCCACATCAGTTGGACTCGGGCATGCAGGAGCTGCTGTTCCCACAGTGGGAGGGGTCTGCATGGAGCCTCTGACCCTCCTGCCCAGCCCAGGTTGGGTCAGTGACTGGTCAAGGTCACAGTGACAATCTGTGGGAAGAGGTGGAGGCCCTTCCCCAGCCTAAGTGGGTGCCATCTTTTCCTTCTGGCTGACCCCAAGCACCCGGCCTGACTCCTGATCCCCCAAC
This sequence comes from Chlorocebus sabaeus, assembly GCF_047675955.1. Classification (NCBI taxonomy): domain Eukaryota; kingdom Metazoa; phylum Chordata; class Mammalia; order Primates; family Cercopithecidae; genus Chlorocebus; species Chlorocebus sabaeus. The sequence continues at coordinate 42,633,548 of NC_132917.1, read as the reverse complement.
ATTGCCGCCATCTCCCCACTTCACCCCACTTCTCGGTTCCTTTTCCCTGAAACCCAGGTGTGCAGCAGGAGAGAACCTCTATAGCTGCCTCCTTTCTCACTGCCCGAACAAGCCACAGTCCATCCTGTGCACAACAAAGATCCACTGCCAATACTGGAACAGGAAAACAGAGTGAGAAGGAGAAAATTCACCAATGCGGGGAGGGCCTGGGTTGTAGACAATCCGCCTCCAGCTTTATAGTTTTTGTCCTTGACCACAAGAGCTGATGCTCCTTTGGCCCTGAAGCCAAGTATCCTTCCTTTTCACCTTTACACTCACCCTCCTCCTTGCTTCATCCCTCCTCCAGACTCTTTCCTGCCAACAACCCCCTCTCCCAACTTTGATTTATCTCAACCAGAGGGAGTGCAAAGTTAGATCTAGCCCAGCTCTCAACACCCTCTTAAAATATGAGCCCCACACACCCTGGTAGATTCTTACATTCAGAGGCAAACGCTCAAAACCACACAGTCCAGGAGAGACTGATGGACACGCAAAGACACACATTCACATACTCAGAGACAACAGCAGACATGCTGCCAGACACCTCAACACATGCTCTCACACTCAGGACAAAGGGACCCACGCCAGAAGCACGGGCAGGCACATATCCCAAAAGCCTGCCCTGCTCCCTGAGCTGCTTGGAGCTTCTTTTGAGGAGAAACACCCTGCCCTAAAGAGAAGGTCCCTGACAGGGCTGGGTTTTTTTTTTTTTTTTCAGCGCACTGGATAAATTGCTTTTGTGCAAAAATAAACACAAGTGAACTGCATTAGCTGAGCGAGTGACACATTAGTTACAGATGCAGGGCCTGTCAGAACATTGAGGAAACAGCTTTTATTGGGGAAGGGCTGAGAGACTCATAAATAACCGGTTGGCAATCTCACATAAACATTTGTGCATTCACATAAACACCGCCTACCACAAATGCTGGCCTGACCGCCAGCACGGACCAGAAGAGCCCTTCCTGCCTGTCCTCAGACAATAACAAGGCAGGCAGGCCAGGGTCACAAGCCCCTTTTCTCCCAGAGTTCCCAACTCCTTGGACTCACACTCTGTGCTCGGTGGGGTGTAGGGAGAGATCCAAGTTCTAAATCCTAAACATCTGCCAGAGAAAGAGGGTTGATGCCAAGCCTCGATGGGACAACTGGTCTGTTTTCCTCCCACTACAGAGAACTCACATTTACTCGACCCAGAGAGAAAGAACAGGAAATGTCACTGCACTGGGGGCTGGGCTGTCAAATAAAGCCAAGAAAAGATTTGCAAAGAGCTTGGAAATGCCTCCTTGATGCAGCTCCAGGGGTTCCCATCAGAATCACAGGAAAGTGCGGTGAGCACAGCATCACCCTCAGCACCCAGGACAAAGGCCATGAAAGGTGGTTCTAGCCCTGTCCACCCATTCAGGCACAGGGAGCCTGGGCTTCCTCCCATCGGCTCCTGAAGATGCCTTTGCCCTGAGTCCTGGAGTTCTCTCCTCTGAGTTGAACACTTCAGAGCCACGTCCGGCTCATCTCTCAAAGAAGGGTAAAGCAGGCCGGGTGCAGTGGCTCACTCCTATAATCCCAGCACTTTCAGAGGCCGAGGTGGGAGGATCGCTTGAGCCCAGGAGGTGGAGGCTGCAGTGAGCCACATTTGCACCACTGCACTCCAGCCTGGGTGACAGAGCGAGACTCTATCTCTAAAAACAGTGGGGCATGCCCACAATTGTGTCCTTGCTACATTTTTTTCCTGGGGTGCCTGCCAACCCAACAAGCGCCCTGGCACCCTCACACTCCACCTCTCCCAAGCAAAGCCCACCCTTCAGAAAAGTTCCGACGCACTTGCGTGCCCTGAGGTCTGAGCAATAGAGAAACGACCACACGTGTTTCATTCTTCTCCCATACCCTCCTCTATTACAAATGCATCATCCCAAAGGACAAGGTATGACATGGTAGGATTTAAAGCAAATGGCTAACACTCAAGAGTTTTGTGGGATTTTTGAATCAATCTTTTTAGGGAAGAGAGTGTAGAAAGGGGAATGTTTCCTGGCCCCAAGATCCCACTACAATGATTAACCCCTAAACCAGCTCTGTCCACTTTCAGCTCGGTAACTGTCAGCTGATCCTCCCCTTTCCCCCATAAAATACCCAAATCCCTAGACTGAATGGCTCTTCCTTTTACTCATCACATTCCCCCAGCCCGTCCCACCCAGCCTGATTTCCCTCACTGCTCCTCATGTACCTGAGGGTGACCCATGTGTTACAGTTTCACGCTTTCCCTTAGGCAATCCCTTTTCTGAGAAGACCTTTTCCTCCTGCAGGTCCAGACTCAAGCCATCCTTCCAAGTTCCATTCTAAAGCCACTTTCTCTAGCAAGACTCATCTCTCCCTCTTTGGAACTTGGGGAGAACTTTTCAGTACCTAACTGATGACTTTCCTTCTTGTTCCAAGTTATCCGTATTTATTTGTTTATCTGGCCTATATCCCCTTTGAGATTCCAGACCCTCAGGTCTGTGGTCCTATGACTCTTTCAAGTTTCTCTTCCTCCCAAACGTTTCTTCAAGGCCTGGGCGATGGTAGGTACGTGGAATAAGTGGAGGATATTGGTGGTGGTGTCTGGATCCATGCCTGTGATCGTGGTGGGATGTGGTGGTGGGGTTGAATTGCAAGGAGGAAGATGGTGGTAGTAATGGAAACTGGCCAACGAATCTTCCCCTAGACAATCTCCCTTTGGTTACACTTTGCAGTTGAACAACTCTGCTTTGGAAAAGAAATTAAGATGCCAGGCATGGACAGCCAGCCAAGCACCACAGCTCTATTGGATCAACCTCAGCCGTCTAGGCCCTTTCTTCCCATCCACAAATGGAATGCTTTCTGAGGAAACACACAACACAGTGCTAGATAGAAATATTGAAGGCTCTTTTGCCAGGGCGTCCCTCTGGAGAGAACACAGTGTAGCCATAATTTATTGTGTTCACTATTTTCACTTCTAATCTTACTTTTATGGACGTTATTTCATGGGCTGCAGCTTAAACGCAGATGGAAAAGATTCTGGCTTTGTAACAAGAGATGGTTTCTGGTGGGCCAGCCCACGACTGTTTGTGTGAGCAAACACACATCATCATGTCCTTAGGTGGGGCTGGGAGATGCCTTTATTATGTGTTGGGACTTTGATCCAACAATTCTGGCTTCATCTTTCCCCAAGGCTAGGGCCCCAGATACTCCCAGGGGAGGAAGTGACAAACGCCATAGTGGGTGAGGGGGAGGAGGGACAGGCCAGCCTTTGAAATGAATTTCTGCTTTGGGCTGGATCTGCCATTCTTGAGACTTCAGAGGGCTTTGACCCAGGGACTTGGGCCTAGACCCCAAGGGCAAAATTGAAAGGAAGAAGATACTATTATACATGTGAGATATATATGTGTGTGTGTGTGTGTGTGTGTGTGTGTGTGTATGTGTGTATAGTTAATGACTCTGTGTCGTATGATTTGCATTGTCTTTTTTGGGGAGCAGGGGCAAGAGCTAGTTAGAAAACTGAGCTCACCCTGTCTCTAATGTCTTGTGAGCTGCTCTCCTCTCGCTACAATATATCACGGTAGTTTCATGTCAACAAACATTCTTAAGAACATGATTGAGGCCAGGTGCAGTGGCTGGCATCTACAATCCTAGCACTTTGGGAGGCTGAGGTGTGAGGATCATTTGAGGCCAGGAGTTCAAGACCCCCATCGCTACAAAAAAGTAAACAATTAGCCAGGCATGGTGGTGTGCACCTGTAGTCCCAGCTACTTAGGAGGTCAAGGCTGGAGGATTGCTTGAACCCGCAAGTTCAAGGCTGCAGTGAGCTACGATCACACCACTGCACTCCAGCCTGGGTGACAGAGCAAGATCCTATCTCGAAAAAAAAAAAGGGAACATGATCAGACTTATGGTGTTCAGAGTCTGGTGTGTCAAGGTTTGTCTAATGGACCTCATTTAGGCTGGGGAGAAAGAGAGTACAGGAGGGAGAGAAGGGGAAAGAGATGTGGAGGGAAAGGGAGAGAGGGAGAGACAGAGGAGGTTGAGCCTCATAGGAAAGGCCCCAGCCCACCAGGTATCTCTTGGCCCCAGGTGTGACCCACACACATCCCTAGGCTCCAGGACCCTGGGCCAAGGCCAGCCTCGTGCGGACAGCCAGCTTGGCCTCCAGGAGCTGCAGCCAGCAGCCTTCCCAGCCCCTCCTCCCTTTCCTCCCAGGGTTGGTTTCCAGCTGACTCTAAGAAGCCTTGGGAGGGTAGATCAGGAAACACGGGGGGACTCTGGGCTGCAAGGAGCAGCGGCCATCTTCAGCTTGGAGGGTCCGTGGAAAGTGAGTGGGATGAGGGGAGCACCCAGGAGGGGACTCTGTGGGGACTTGCGGAGGGTAATCTGTCCTGCATATCCAGCTTCCAGGGATTCCACGTGGAGGAGCTGCTGTGTGAAGTGAAATGTCTATGAGAGGCTGGCCTCGGGGATCTCCGCCACTACGAGCCTGGCAGCAGAGCTCCATGGGAGAAAGAGGACCCTCCCGGTTGCTTAGCAGAGGTGGTTTCTTTGGTTTTTATTGTACAGGCTTTTTTATTTTGCACCATTGCAGTGGTAAGATTCCAGGGGAGCCATCCTTGGGGGGGGGTCCTTGAGAATTTAAATAGACCCAAGGAAGTGGTCTTCTATTCCCAGAAAGCCTTCTGCCCTTACCAGGCTCTACTGGTGAGATGTGACACTCAACACTGGGGGCGGAGAGAGGGATTGAGAGCTTTGAAACATGAGTGGGGGCACGGGGGATCTGCTCCAGGCTGCAGACGCTTCCAGAAGATCGTGCCCAGCACCTGAGCTGCTTGAGAAATCTGGCACAGGCACCCAGCACAATAGACTCAGGAACTACATTTCAGAAAAGGTGATAACCAGGCCTGGAGGACACACTCTTGTCTGGCTGTCCCCAGTCCTTGAGGGGATCACACACATACGCAACCCCCCACCCCCCTGCAGGAGTCCTGGTGGGGCCATCTGTCAATCCCAGGGCTCCCCAGCTCCCACCCCTGAAAACAAGTTTGAGCCCTGGATCTCTGCCCTAGGACTTCCCAGCTGTGGAAGCCAATCTAGTCCCTTTTTGTGCAAGCCTGTTTGATTTGGTCTTCTGTCACTTGCAGCTGAAAATGTCCCATCTAATATACCAGGCTAATAACTAACTACGAAATAGGCTCCAAACCAAGGAACAAAGTCAGAGTGAAAATGTGTTTTCCAAGGGTCAGAATTCCATAGTTCTCTGAAAGAGAAACATAAAAGACCTCTGCCAGATCTGGACAGGCCGGCTAGAAGCTGTACTGCCCTTAGACATAGGCAGGAGAGGCCTCTGCACACACACACACACACATTAAAGAACACATGAAAATCTCTGTCCTTGTCCCTCAAGATCCAGCACTCAGCACTAGTGCAGTGTGATCTCTAACCCCAAAACATCCACTCTCATGAGCAACACCATTCAGGCCCCAGGGAAATGCCTTACATCTTTTGTGTTATATCCTTGATCAAAAAAGACTGCATCTACATGCTGTGAAAATGTGTGGGCTATGCTGCTGTGACAGACACTGCCCTGGCTCTGGAGTACAGCAAGGAGTGGATGGTGTGCGCACTAAGGTAAGAGAAAAGGCATTGACCAAACCCTTCCTCTCACACAGCACACAGCAAGACTGCAAGAGAAGTGGCAGATCCCAGTGGTGGCAAGCATGCACTTTCTTGCTTTTCTTTGTGGTTGCAGAGGTACTCACACGTTAGCACAGTATTTGCTATAGTTGCACATGGCAGCTGAGGGGCATTTTCCAATATGAATAATTCATAATTCGCCTACATTTGCACATATGTAGGTCAAGATATAACATGCATGAAGCATGACACTGATGCTTTACATTGGCAACTAGACAGACATGGAACAATGCTACAATTGTAAATGAGTTTATTTTTGTAAAAATGTTTAGTAAGACTTCATTACATTTTCAAGACTTCAATTTAAAGTTTAGCTTTACTTAAACTTCTCATTTAAATGTTGCATGTATTAGATAAAGTTGATCAGTTATACTATTAGTTATGTTTGCCTTTTAATTTTAATAGATAATTTTGAAGATTTTAAGACAAAATAATTTTTAAAACTTATAAGAGGAGTAATTTTAAGCTTTGATCTTTTACAATTTAATTTACATTTTTATTAAAATAAGTGCAATGTTGTACTATTTTGGTTATCTATTGTTGCATAACAAACCCCAAAACTTAGTGCTTTAAAATCAATTGGCCAGGCATGGTGGCTCACTCCTATAATCCCAGCACTTTGGGAGGCCGAGGCAGGAGGATCACTTGAGGCCAGGAGTTCAAGACCAGCCTGGGCAACATACAGAGACTCCCATCTCCACACAAAAGAAGCTCTTAATTAAAAACAATTATTTTTAATAAAATAAAATATTTTTAGCCCTCAGGCAGGGTTACCTGGACTTAGTGGTCATTTATGGAAACAGGTCTCTCATGTGGTCACAGTCAAATGGCAGCAGGGTCTAGAGCAAGCTTGTCCGACCTGCGGCCTGTGGGCTGCATGAGACCCTGGATGGCTTTGAATGCAGGCCAACACAAATTCATAAACTTCCTTTTTTTTTTTTTGAGATGGAGTTTCGCTCTTATTGCCCAGGCTGGAATGCCATGGCGCGATCTCGGCTCGCCGCAACCTCTGCCTCCCAGGTTCAAGTGATTCTCCTCTCTAAGCCTCCCACGTAGCTGGGATTACAGGCACCTGCCACCATGCCCAGCTAATTTTTGTTTTTGTAGTAGAGACAGGGTTTCACCATGTGGGCCAGGTTGGTCTCGAACTCCTGACCTCAGGTGATCCACCCGCCTCAGCCCCCCACAATGCTGGGGTTACAGGAATGAGCCACCATGCCAGGCCCGTAAACTTTCTAAAAACATTATGAGATTTTGTGTGTGTATGTGATTCTTGTTTTTAGCTCATCGGCTATTGTTAGTATATTTTATGTGTGGCCCAAGACAGTCCTTCTTCTTCCAATGTGGCCCACGGAAGCCAAAAGACTGGACACCCTTGGTCTAGAGTCAAATGTTGGTTCAACTGGACTGCACATCCAAGATGGCAGCACCTTCTTTCACCTATCTCGGGCCTCAGCTGGGATGGCTGGAACGAGTGGAATCTGGCTGAATCTATTGCTTTCTCCATGTGGCCTTTCCATGTGGCTATCTTGGCTTCCTTATAGTATGACAGTCTGAGAGGAATCGGATTTCTAAGATGATAGCTGGCTTAGCCCAGAGCAAGCTTTCTAAGAGACCCAGCTGAAAGTCAAAAAGCTTCCCATGACCTATCTTCAGAAGTCATGCAGCCTCAATGTCACTGATTTCTGTTGGTCAAAAGGGAGTCACAGGGACAACCCGGATTTAAGAGAGGGGACTACACAAGGTTGGGCATACCAGGGGGGTGAACACGGTATTGGAAGACTAGCTGCCACAATGTCTGCCGTCTGAATGAATCACATACCTCCCATGTGCAAAATACACTCACCTTCCAAGACCATTAAGGTATCAGCCATGAAGCCTTTAGGTTCAGGCTCCAAATCCAGGACCTCAACCTCTAACTTTGGTCCAGGTGCAACTAAGGCCCCTCAGGTGTGGTTCTTTAGAGAGGGTTCCTTTTGCCCTGAAGATCTGTGAGCTAAAGAGACAAGTTATCTTCCGCCATAGCCAACATACAGCAACAAGGTGGGCACAGGATAATGGCAACAGACACTCCCATTCAGAAAGGAGTAGAAATTTGCACAGCACAATTCCGAAATCAAGTCAAGCACATGTCACTAGTGTCTTCATTAGACCTGGTGCTGCTCTCAGGGAGGGGCTGTCCCTAGCTGTTGGCTTCACACTCAGTTATCCTTCCTTCTCCATAAGAAATGACCAGGGCAGCTGGGCACAGTGGCTTATGCCTGTAATCCCAGCACTTTGGGAGGCTGAGGTGGGTGGATCACTTGAGGTCAGGAGTTTGAGACCAGCCTGGCCAACATGGTGAAACCCCATCTCTACTAAAAATACAAAAATTAGCCAGGTGTGACTGCATACATATGTAATCCCAGCTACTCTGGAGGCTGAGGCAGGAGAATCACTTGAACCCAGGAGGTGGAGGTTGCAGTGAGCCAAAATCGTGAGACTCCATCTCAAATATACAACAAAAAAAAAAGAACGAAATGACCAGGGTCTGCTGCATTTTGAACTGTCTCTGACCCTTTCCACCCAACTTGATACAATTCTTTCAAAAACTTGTGGGTTTCTTAAATATCAAATGGTAATTTACTCCTTTAGACAATAGCCACACCCCCATTGCTCCCCCAGGAGGCCTTTCTCTACTTTAAGCCACTTGTGAGGTTACTGTGGGATTCTTAGAAGTCCTGTTGTCTAGCAAAGAGGATCTAAGATGTATACCCTGAAGATTCGTTGCTGGGCGTGGCGGTGTGTACTTGTGGTCCGAGCTGCTCAAGAGGGCTCTTTGTACCTGAGAGTCGGAGGCCAGCCTGAACAACATTGCAAGACCCTGTCTCAAGAGGGAAAAAAATATTCTCAGAAGCCCTATTGTCTATCCAAAGGGTCTACAAAAATAATGTCCTTAAATTTTTCTGAGGTTTTAGTAAAGGGTTTTACAGCCACACCCTTGATTTCGCATTTACCCAAGGCCACAATTTACGGGTAGTGCCCTAAATTTTATCTTTGCTCTGAGACCATTTCTTATTTTGAGAGCCTTTTACTGGCTAGAACAACAGTCCTGGGCTCCTTGTATTTCCAAAATTATGCTCAAAACCTAAATAGTTCCTTCTTTAGTTCATCTCTATCTCTTCCTACTTTATTGACTTATTTATTTATTTTGAGACAGAGCCTCCTTCTGTCACCCAGGCTGGAGTGCAGTGGTATGATCTCAGCTCACTGCAACCTCCACCTCCTGGGTTCAAGTGATTTTCCTGCCTCAGTCTCCTGAGTAGCTGGGATTACAGGCGTGTGCCACTACACTCAGCTAATTTTTTATATTTTTGCTAGGGATGGTGTTTCACCATGTTGGCCAGGCTGGTCTCCAACTCCTGACCTCAAGTGATCTGCCCACCTCAGCCTCCCAAAGTGCTGGGATTACAGGCGTGAGCCACCACACCCAGCCTCTTCCTATTTTATCAGAGTCAGGTGAAAGAAGCTAATTATTAAATATCACTTTCAAAAGCTCCACCTGGAAATCACCCTAGCCAGATCCCCAAGTTCATTGGGTGCCCTTTTCTACGTCCACATCATTGCAGGTGAGGGACTCACTTAACCCTTCTGCCAGTGCCTCTCCCAGGCCTTTTGTTCTCCAGCCTCCAATACATTTTCTCACTCTGTCTCAAGATTTCAGTACACCACAGGTTTTAGGTTTTTCTTACAACACACCACTTCCAGCACTGTGGTCCTAGCCTTCCAAAGAAGGCCCCAGTGAACAAGACCTCCTGGTATTTATGCCTTGTGTGGTCCTCCCACAGCAAATCTGGGCTGGCCTGTGACTCATCTAACAAATACAATGCAGTGGAAGTAGTTGCATAACTTTTGGATGGACCCGTTAGGAGGGCTGGCAGCTTCCTCTTCCTCCCTTTTAAATGACTCATTTCTGTGAGTCCTGAGCACCAGCCATGTGAAAAGTCCAGCTACCCCCTTGGAGTGACCAGAAACTCTACTGGAGAGAGAAGGCCAGAAATTACATACAGAGAAAGGAGCAGATGTCCCTGCCTCCCAGCTGAGCCTCCTAATGATCCAGGCCTCATCCACTCAACCACAGCCGCACGAGAATTCCCAAGCACGGGCAGCAGAAAAGCTGCTCAGCTAAACCCAGCCAAGCCACAGAAACACGCAATAATCAAATGTTGGTGGTTCTCAGCCCCTAAGTTTTGGGGCAGTTTGTTATGTAGCATAGATGACTGAAACAACTCTGACACAAGCTCATTTTCTCTTTCATCCTGTAGGTCAGCACTGTCACTGGAATACAAATGATGAGTTTGCTATTATAAAAACATGATTACTAATTTTGCTGAAGTTAAGGCAAAGCAATGAATTCTAGAGAGTAAATATACACTCACTTATGAACTGTAATAAATGTCTATTCCTCGCCTAAACATCACTGGCTTATCCACAGAATTTAAGAGAGGGGACCACACAAGGTTGGGCATACTAGGGGTATGAACACGGGGGGTCTATCTTGAAAGACTAGCTGCCACAATGTCTGCCCTCTGCCTCCCGTGAATCACATACCTCCCACATGCAAAATCTCCCACATGCAAAATACACTCACCGTCCTAGACCATTAAAGTATCAGCCACGAAGCCTTCAGGCTCAGAATCCAAATCCAGGACCTCAACCTCTAACTTCGGTCCAGGTGCAACTAAGGCCCCTCAGGTGTGGTTCTTTAGAGAGGGTTCCTTTTGCCCTGAAGATCTGTGAGCTAAAGAGACAAGTTATCTTTCCCCATAGCCAACATACTGCAACAACAAGGCAGGCACAGGATAACGGCAACAGACACTCCCATTCTATTGGGAATCCCCTGAGGGGCTTCATTATAACTAAATTCAGTTGTCTTCAATATTGTGCAGACTTGCAGTCATATAAAAATTATAATTCGGCCAGGCGTGGTGGCTCACACCCATAATCCCAACACTTTGGCAGGCCGAGGCGGGCAGATCACGAGGTCAAGAGGTCGAGACCATCCTGGCCAACATGGTGAAACCCCATTTCTACTAAAAATACAAAAATTAGCTGGATGTAGGGGTGCATGTCTGTAATCCCAGCTACTCAGGAGGCTGAGGCAGGAGAACTGCTTGAACTTGGGAGGCGGAGGTTGTAGTGAGCCATGGTGGCGCCACTGCACTCCAACCTGGGCAACAAAGCAAGACTCCATCTCAAAAAAAAAAAATTATAACTCATGTTTATGTGTATTTTCAACGTTCTCATTTTGAAGATGAATTTGTTGAGGTTGAAGGATAGAACATATTTTATTTAAGTTTGTCATCTTGATTTATAACTTTAACTCTCCATATATACAGCCTGTGGGCCTCCATTTAGACTCCTCTTTAGGGGTGGATGTCAGTAGAATGAGTGTCTGACCAAGACAAGGGCTGGAAAAACTGCAGCAGCCAGAAGAGAAGATGGGCACTTACCAGGACCAGAAGGAACACCTGGGCAAGCACATCAGCGACGCGCAGAGGAGCAAGGCTGGGGCGGGGTACTGGGAGTCCCGCCTGTCATCTGTGGGGCAGCTCACTCTAGCTTCTCCCGGTGCTCCCCTAAGCCTGGCCTCAGGTCAAAGCCACATGCAGTCCAGTGTCCACTCAGCCAGAGGCCATCGTAAGCCATCAAGGTGACCCCCCGGGCTGCAAGCTTTGGCTGCACCTCCTTGCCCTCCCCTTTGTGCACAGACCTGTCCCCCAGGCCCCAGGAAGCCCAGAGGACTTCCCAGTTGGGCCCACCTCAAAGCCTCCAGCTAGGGACACCTGGCCCTGGGATTAAGGTGAGGAACAACAATTAGAATTGGGAAAGCACAAAGAAATTAAGATGAACCATCCACAGGCACTGGCACAGTGGCCTACACCAGTAACGCCAGTACTTTAGGGAGCCGAGATAAGGCGATTACTTGAGCCTAGAAGTTCAAGACCAGCGTGAGCAACATAGTGAGACTCCCCATCTCTATTTTTAAAAAAATTTTTTTTTTTTTTTTTTTTAGAGAGTCTCGCTCTGCCACCCAGGCTGGAGTGCAGTGGCACAATCTCTGCTCCCTGCAACCTCTGCCTCAGGGTTCAAGAGATTCTCCCGCCTCAGTCTCCTAAATAGCTGGTATTATAGGCGCGCACCATCATACCTGGCTAATTTTTGTATTTTTAGTAGAGAGGGGGTGTTACCATGTTGGTCAGGCTGGTCTCGAACTCCTGACCTTGTGATCTGTCCACCTTGGCCTCCCAAAGTGCTGGGGTTACAGGAGTGAGCCTCCATGCCCCACCAAAAAAAATTTTTAAGCCAGTTGAGGTGGTGCACATCTGTGGTTCCAGCTACTTGGGAGGTTGAAGCACGAGGATGGCTCGAGCCCAGAAGATCCAGACTGCAGTGACCAGTGATTATGCCACTGTAGTCCAGCTTGGGTGACAGAGCAAGACCTTTTCTCACAAAAAAATAAAAACAATAAAAATAAAAATAAATCCACCCACAGGCAATATCCAGCACTCACAGAGGACAAGCAGGTGGGGGAAATGACCGGGGATCCTGAAACCCTCAGACAAGGCCAAAACTTGATTTAGCCACTAGAGGTAAAGACAGAGCTGGCCTCCTCCCCAAGTCCCTCAAAAGAGTGGGGGCTACTAACCTGACACCTGGACAGGTACAGAATCAGAGCTGTTTGGAAGCCCACTCAGCAAGAAAAAACACTATCACATTCGACCAGTTAATCTGAACGCTAGGAGTTTCTGCAGGGCTCAGACAGAGCCTCTGGTTCCGCATGGTGTGCAAGGATCCCATGTCAGTCTTGTGACCATGGAAGTGCATCTACTTGTAGGTGGGAGATTTCTTTATGCCTGGGTGAAGGTCTGTGACTGAGCCTGTGTGGAAGGCAGTGGGTGTCTGTGAGCAGAGTCGCCGCTGGTTGCATGTGCAGGCTCCCAGGCCGGACTGCCTGGCCTTGAATCCCAAGTCTATCAATCACTAGCTTTGTGACCTTGAGTTGACCTCTATGTGACTCAATTGACCTCTATGTGGTGGTAAATAACCATACCTGTCTCATGCAGTTGTTGCAAGGATGAAATTACATAATCCTTTCTATAGTGTTAGAACAATGCCCATGATATAGTCAATTTCCAATAGGTGTTAGCTATAATTATGATGTGTGATTGTGTATATCTGCATCTGCAAGTGTAAATTCAAGTGTATCTAGTAAAGGTTTAGGGGTGTCTTTATGTCTTTGTTTGTGAAGACACATTCATCTAGGTGTCTGTGTCTATGTTTCTGTGTGTCCAGTGATAAGAACAACTGGCATCTACTGAGTGCCTTCTATGTCAGGCAGTAAGTTCTACAGGTATTCACATGGAAACATACACATATGTGGATATAAATGGCAAGCACACATCCAGCCTGATTTACTATATCATAGGCATTGTTCTAACACTATAAATAGGATTAAGTTTGGGAGGCCGAGGTGGACATGTTACCGGGGGTCCTTGCTCCAAGAGCTCCCAAGAAGGTGGTGGCCCGCTTCCAAAATGTCTGCGGGCTGCTTCCAAGATGGCGGCAAGCCTCATGTTCTCTGGCATGGTGTTCTTGGCCTCACGGATTCCAAGGAATGGAATCTTGGGCCATGCAGTGAGTGTTATAGCTCTATTAGAAGCCATGGCTTACAAAAGAGAACCGTGGAACCCCGTGACTAGTGTTCAGCTCCATTAGGACGAACCCAGGCACTTAGCCGCCCAGGAACAATGGCAAGCCTTTACCCCAGTCGAGAGTGGCAATGGGCGCCTCGCTGGATCAGGAGCACAGCGGACACCCTGCCGGATCTGGAGAGATGGAAGTCAGTGGCGGGTCTGCGACAGTGGCAAACAGCAGTGGTGGATGCTGAGCAAAAGCTCAGCTTGTACCATAACAAACACCGACCAGAAGAGAGTGCAGTTGCAAGATTTAATAGAGTGAAAACAGAGTTCCTGTACAAAGGGAGGGGACCCAAAGAGGATAGCCTGCTGCCTGCTCCAGTGCCTGGGTTTGTATCCTGATCACTTGTCCCTCCCGCTGTGCTCTCAGACGATAGATGATTGACTGTTTCTTTATCTCCTGTTTTTGCCTAATTAGCATTTTAGTGAGCTCTCTTTACTACCTGATTGGTCAGTGTGAGCTAAGTTGCAAGCCCTGAGTGTAAAGGTGGATGCGGTCACCTTCCCAGCTGGGCTTAGGGATTCTTAGTCGGCCTAGGAAATCCAGCTAGTCCTGTCTCTCAGACAGATCACCTGAGGTCAGGGGTTCAAGACCAGCCTGGCCAACACGGTGAAACCCTGTCTCTACTAAAAATACAAAAATTAGCTGGGCATGGTGGCAGGCATCTATAATCCCAGCTACTTGGGAAGCTGAGGCAGGAGAATTACTTGAACCAGGGAGACGGAGGTTGCAGTGAGCTGAGATCGTGCCACTGCACTCCAGCGTGGGTGACAGAGCCTAACTTCGTCTCAAAAAAAATGATTAAGTAATTTCATCCTTGCAACAACTACATGAGGTAGGTATGGTTATTTACCCCACATGGTATGAGGTAGGTATGGTTATTTACCCCACCCCACCCCCATATCCAGACGCATGTGCCAGTGAGTACCTGTAAGTCTGGTCATCTGCCTCAGCCCTGCCCAGTAAGACTCCCTTCCTGAGGGAGTAACGTGAGGGAAAGCAGTGAATGAAACCCACCACCAGCCCCTTGCCCAGGTTCCCTATTGGCTTGAATTGCCCGTGTTACATTTCCTCCAGTAGGAAAGAACAAATGAGGAGCCTGGACAAAAGCCCACCAATGACAGCCTTCCTTTCATCCTATGAATTGGTTTTGCCTTGGCCCCGGGCTAAAAGCCTCCTTTTGAGAGTCCTTGAGCTCTGCAGGGGTTCCTACTAGGCCAGGCCATTACATAGGGGTGTTATTTTTTTTCTTCTCTCTTTTTTTTTTTTTTTTTTTTTTTTACTGAGTGGCATCTGCTTCTGACTTATGACGTATCCTCTCTGGGAAGGACAGAGCCTAACACCAGCAAGATAGTGAGTTCTCCTTGTGGATGAACCCCCCATGTTTTATGTGTTATGTCTCCTCTGGTTGCATTAGCCAATGTTGGTAACATTTGAAGCTTAAAAGGATGATATTTGAAAAATTTTGGGCCTGGCACGATGACTCACACCTGTAATCCCGGCACTTTGGGAAGCTGAGGCAAGGGGATTGCTTGAGGAGTTCAAGACCAGCCTGGGCAGCACAGCAAGACCCCATCTTTAAAAAAAAAATTAGGCCGGGCACGGTGGCTCAAGCCTGTAATCCCAGCACTTTGGGAGGCCGAGACGGGCGGATCACGAGGTTAGGAGATTGAGACCATCCTGGATAACACGGTGAAACCCCGTCTCTACTAAAAATACAAAAAAAACTAGCCGGGTGTGGTGGCGGGTGCCTGTAGTCCCAGCTACTCAGGAGGCTGAGGCAGCAGAATGGCGTGAACCCGGGAGGCGGAGCTTGCAGTGAGCCGAGATCCGGCCACCGCACTCCAGCCTGGGTGACAAAGCAAGACTCCGCCTCAAAAAAAAAAAAAAAAAAATTAGAAAAGTTAGCCAGGTGTGGTGGCACACACCTGTAGTCCCAGCAACTCAGAGGCTGAGGTAGGAGGAGCACTTGAGTCCATGCATTTGAGGTTACAGTGAGCTATGATCGCACCCCTGTACTCCAGCCTGGGCAATAGAATGATACCCTGTCTCTTAAAAAATAATAATAATTCTGTTGCCCGGCTGGAGTGCAGTGCTTTTCTCTTTTGCCTTGATGGGTACATGATCTTCATCTTCATTGGCCTGAGGCATGCATCTCTGCTTAAAGAGAAACCAGGATTAATGTTTGATATAGACAGCATGCACAGAAGAAAAAATGTGGTGATGTTTGGCATTTGACATACAAAATAGGATTATGCTGCAGATCAAAAGTCTTCTAAAGCAGGCTCTTCTCTTGAGAGCATGTTTCCTGGATTCCCTCATCCCTCTCCTTGGGTGTGGCCCTGGAGTTTTATGTAATGGATGACTGAGCAAGAAGAGGAAGAGTGTTGGTCCCCTCCTTCCTGCCCAGGGGATGGTACGAAGGGGATTAGAAGGATAACAAACAAGCGGAGCCAAGCACTGGCCCACTCACCCCTCCCCGAGAGAAAGAAGCCCTTGTCCCCAACTCACATTGGAACTCTGGGAAGAAGTGGCATCCCAGACAGCTGCAAACCAACCCAGCCTCTGCCTCCACACCAGGGCTCCCCCGTAAGGGAGAGGCACCACTGAAGGTCAGCTTTCAAAGCCAACTTCCAGTCCTGTGAGCCCGCAGCCCTGCCGGGGCCATGGTGGCACAGCTAGGAGGAGGCGCCCAGGTGCTGGTGGGCGGGCCAGCCAGGGGCGTCACAGGGGCTCTAGTCACATCAGCAGGGACTGCACCATGAGTTTCATAAACTCAACTTCTAGTATGATCAGTGTCCCCAGAAGGGACAGGGCACCTTGCTGGGTCCAGAGAACACCACAGCCCAGGATCCCAACTCGTGCCTCCTATCAGATGCCAGACAAGTTGCCCTTGTCTGTCTACAACACCCCAACAACACCACACTGGGAGAAGCTGGGGAAAGCAGTCTGAGAATTAAGCATTTTATCCAAGAGAAATTAATAAGATCACTTAGCAAGACTGGCTAAACTCTGTGGCCCCAGGATGTTTAAATCAAGTTGAAAATTTCATTGTTTTTCTCACTTATCATCAGGCAGGGGTTGGAAGAAAGGCCAGATTCATTATAGACTCATAAATAAGGAAATTACCTTTTTTCTGCACAAATAAATTACAGAGTGAATTAAGTTTTCAACCCTGTTGCACACACAAAAATAGAGGAGCTCCTGCTGCCCCACTGCAATGCCGGCTGACTTTTCCAACCAAAGACAAGGACCCAAGCCTTCTGGATCCCCAGTTCCCTCCTCCGGGTGGTGGGGAACACAGCTGTGGCAGAGAGAGGTACGGTCCCCCTTGAGCCTGAGTGGTCACATTAGCCCTCTTGGGCTCGCGCACCAGGTCCTGCCCTCCTGGCTTACCTGTGTGTGTTGTTTTGTTTTGTTTTGTTTTGTTTTGAGGGGAGGAATGAGGTTTTCATTCTCTTTCCAGGCCCTTCCTATTCAGGGCATTTCAGATCCCTCCTTCTCCTGACCCCTGAATTGAATTGGGTGAAGAATGGTCCCCTGCCCTACACGCTGCATGTCTGGGAGAGGCCGGAGGTGGAGCCGGCACATGCAAAGGCAATGCTGCCACCTGCTGGCGCCACGAAGAGACACAGCCCAGGTGGGCAACCAAACCCCACTAACCCTGGGGGAACTGCACCAGGATGTCTTGCAGCTGAATGGTTCCTTTTTCCAATGCAGCTTCTCATCTGTTCCCTCATTTAGTCATCCAGTATGCTGGCTGGAACAAGAACATCATCCCATTTTATGGACAAGACAACTGACACCCATGAAAGGGCAGAATGCTGATGAGCTCACATGTGTGGGGGGTGGGGATGGCTTGAAGGCAACGCTCAGTCTCCTGCCTCCCAGCCAACAGCTGTGTCCCCTCCTCAGTGCTCAGATGAGGTGTCCCGGAAATCGAGGGACCCCTATGAACAAGGTTTACAGGCCATCCCCAACATCCAGGGAGGCAGAGTGAGGGAGGAGGGCACCAGGCAGTAATGCCCACTCTGCAGCTGGCTCAAGGCCTGATACACGTGTACAGCGACTCCGTTTCCCAAGGGTTCACATACCTTCCGCACAGATTTTGTATTTTTTGTAGAGAAGTGGGTTTGTCCTGTTGCCCAGGCTGGTCTCGAACCCCTGGGCACAAGTGTGATGTTGCTTTTCGATAAGGATCTGGAAGAGCGGAGTCCTGGCCTAGGCCCATAAATGAGTCGTAACCTACAAAACAGACTGTGAAAGAGGCAAGAATCATTTTCCCAAATGGCAGCTGCAGGCGGAGTATGTGGGAGGACCTCGCAGAGATGTGTGGTCAGCAGGTGTGTGATGATCGGGACGCATCCTCTCCCACTGGGTGCTCAGCACCCAACTCTCTCATTTGCTCCTGGCTCTTCCAACCCAGGCCTTCACTTGGCAGAAACAGCCTGGAGGACAGAAAAAGTGTCTCTTCTCTGCCCGAGACCCCTCCCACCCGCACACGCCATGGAGGAGCAGCTCTTCCCTTTTCCCGGCGTAGGAGATGACTGGGCCGGTGGGAAATCCCATTATTCCTCGGCAGCTGTCCATGTCCCCCCTGACAGCGGTCAGCGGTCACCCTCACTATCAGGACTCTGCTTTGTCCCAAGCCTCCTTCTCTCCAGACCTCCTTCGCACCTCTCCCCTCTCTTCTTGTCCTGGTAGGGTCCAGGAAAGGCTGAAAGCTACAGATAGGCCCCACGTTGCCCCGCAGGCTGCGGATGAAATCGCCGTCGGAGGCTGGTCCTGTGGCCGGCCCTGCCTGGCTCCTGGAGCAAAGTGAGACTTCTATGGCAGAGCCGCAGCGCCACCGTGTGGTAGAAATCCGTCTGCACGGCCAGAAACGGTGGCTCAGAGCGGGCCCACAGAAATCCTTACAATAAATAGTTCACTGTCGAGGCCGGTGCCAGCGACACGGGAGTGGTAAATGCACCCTCTTGACGTTCCCGGTGTTTGGGTCTTGCCTGTGACGGTGGGAAAAGAAAATGGCCTTGCTGTGCTACAACCGGGGCTGCGGTCAGCGCTTCGATCCTGAGACCAATTCCGATGACGCTTGCACATGCCACCCAGGTGTTCCAATCTTTCACGATGCATTAAAGGGTTGGTCTTGATGTAAGAGAAGAACAACTGATTTGTCTGATTTCTTAAGCATTGTAGGCTGTGCAAAAGGTAGACATAATAGTGAGAAGCCGCCTGAGCCAGTCAAACCTGAAGTCAAGACTACTGAAAAGAAAGAACTACCTGAATTGAAACCCAAATTTCAGGAACACATCATTCAAGCCCCAAAGCCAGTAGAAGCAAAAAAAAGGCCAAGCCCGGATGAACCAATGACAAATTTGGAATGAAAAATATCTGCCTCCCCAAAACAAGCACCTGATAAACTTAAACTGTCATCAGGAAATGAAGAGGATAAGAAAAGGCCGGGCGCGGTGGCTCACGCCTGTAATCCCAGCACTTTGGGAGGCCGAGGACGGCAGATCACGAGGTCAAGAGATCGAGACCATTCTGGCCAACATGGTGAAACCCCGTCTCTACTAAAAGTACAAAAATTAGCTGGGCGTGGTGGCGGGCGCCTGTAGTCCCAGCTACTCAAGAAGTTGAGGCAGAAGAATTGCTTGAACCCAGGAGGCGGAGGTTGCAGTGAGCCGAGACGGCGCCACTGCACTCCAGCCTGGCAACAGAGCAGACTCCGTCTGAAAAGGAAGAAAGAAGGAGGAGAAGCGGCCGGGTGCGGTGGCTTACGCCTGTAATCCCAGCATAATCCCAGCTCTTTGGGAGGCAGAGGCGGGCAGATCACGAGGTCAGGAGATCCAGAATCTCCTGGCCAACATGGTGAAACCCCGTCTCTATTAAAAATACAAAATATTTGCCGGGCATGGTGGTGCACACCTGTAGTCCCAGCTACTCGGGAGGCTGAGGCAGGGGAATTGCTTGAACCTGGGAGGCAGAGGTTTCAGTGAGCCAAGATTGCACCACTGCACTCCAGCCTGGCGACAGAGTAAGACTCCGTCAAAAAAAAAAAAAAAAAAAAAGAAAGAAAGAAAAGAAAGAAGAAGACTGATGAAATTAAGATTGGGATTTCATGTAAGAATGGAGGGTGTTCAAAGACATATCGGGGTCTAGAGAGTCTAGAAGAAGTCTGTGTGTATCATTCTGGAGTACCTATTTTCCACGAGGGGATGAAATACTGGAGCTGTTGTAGAAGAAAAACTTCTGATTTTAATACATTCTTAGCCCAAGAAGGCTGTACAACAGGGAAACACATGTGGGCTAAAAAGGATGCTGGGGAAAATGTTGTTCCATGTAGACATGACTGGCATCAGACTGAAGGTGAAGTTACCATTTCAGTATATGCTAAAAATTCACTTCCAGACCTTAGTCGAGTAGAAGTACATAGCACGTTGTTAAATGTGCACATTGGATTTGAAGGAGAGAAGGAATTTCATCAAAATGTGAAATTACGGGATGTGACTGATGTAAAGCGAATTTATGTAACTATGACTGCAACAAAGATTGAGATCACTATAAGAAAAGCTGAACCGATGCAGTGGGCAAGCCTTGAACTGCCTGCAGTCAAAAAGCAGCAAAAACAAAAAGACAACACAACAGCTTGGGCGGGACATGGGAGGAAGGCTATTACGTATTTCATGGGAGGAAGGCTATTACGTATTTCAGAAATCTTAATACTGTGTGAAGTGGTGGCTTGCTGCTGTCATCTTTTGTTTTGTTGTTGTGTTACTCAATCTGGCATTTCAGGGTTAACATTGGGTTCTTAAAAATGCCAAAGTCAGTTTATCTTTTTGAACCTCTCATCTTTCTTTTGTGTTGTGTAAGATTGATTATTCATTTCTCCTTACTGGTAGAAACCATAGTTGTGTCCTGTACTTGAAGAAGCTAGAAAATAGCCCATAACCATAATTGCAGTATTTCTTCGTATTTCTCTGTTAAGCAGAGAAATATTAAGGAACATGATTTTTACGTCTTTCTATTATTCCATAATTAGTAAAGGAAGATGAAATGTCAATTTTCAATCAGTTTTTTCATGGATTTGTGTTCTTACATTATTTGAAAGTATTTAAGAAAGAGAGGAAGTTCTGCAGTTTTTTCTATGTGGGATGATTACTTTTTTAAGGAGGATTAATTTTGAGGCAGTGTAGTTAGTAAAGGGGAATATATAAATTGTTTAACAAATTAGAATTTGTTTACAATAATTGAATTTTTAAATTATGTCAAAACTTACATTACTTGCCAAGCAGTATGATGTAAGAATATAGGAAACATAAATAAGAATACAGAGGTATCAATTTGGTTAAAATTCACCATTTTATAAGACTAAGCAATAATCTTAAAAATCTCTTTCCTGAATATTTAAATGTGTTTATATGGTGTTATGACTAAATTGTTACTGATTTAGAGATTAAACCCTCTTAAAAACCTTTCATTAGTTACATATAGAAAGAAATTATAGGCCGGGCATGGTGGCTCATGCCTATAATCCCAGCACTTTGTGAGGCCAAGGCGGGTGGATCACGAGGTCAGGAGTTCGAGACCATCCTGACCAACATGGTGAAACCCCATGTCTATTAAAAATACAAAACTTAGCCAGGCGTGGTGGCATGTGCATGTAGTCCCAGCTACTCGAGAGGCTGAGGCAGGGGAATTGCTTGAACCTGGGAGGAAGAGCTTGCACTGAGCCAAGATCGCGCCACTGCACTCCAGCCTGGGTGACAGATGGAGACTCCAACTTAAAAAAAAAAAAAAAAAAAAAAGAGAGAAATTGCATATATCTTGCCTCCTTGAAAAACTATATAAAATTATAGACTTAAATGGTTTGTGGAAATACATTAGGATATCAGAAAACTAAATGCATGGACTTGCTTTATGACTATCTATGACATGTTAAATAAAATAGTTTAATTCTTTTTTTTAAAAAAAAGGTAGTTCACTGTCTAGTCACTGGGGTCTTCCCTAGATCCCAAGAGAGCCCCATCCCCCTGGACTGAGGGACATCTGTCAAGATAAAGTCCCAGCCACATCTCTGCCTCCCATCCCCCACCTCAGCAAAACACGTAGAAAGGGCCGGGTTTCTGAGTCAGGTGGATTTTGTTGCTCCCATCTCCTCCGTTTTGCAGATGTCTGAGCTTGGCCAATTACAGAACCATTATCAAGCCTCAGTGGCTTGTCTCTAAAATGGGAGTCAAAAAAGGCTTCTAAGAAATAAATTAGGTAATAAAAAATGTAGAGCAGCAGACAGTTCATTGCAGGTGTCTAAGAAACAATGGTTTCCTTACCCTTCTATCTGGGCTTAGACCCTGAGAAACCTAGACTGGGTCAAAGACAAGGCCAAGAAGGCAGCCAAAAACCAATGCCTAGGATAAGAAACCCCCTCAGCTCCTGCAAAAAACCATTCTTCACTACTTCATCAGCTACTCTCTGAACACCTTCCATTAGAGTAACAAACCAACCTGGTTTGCCGGGCACTGAGGAATGTTCTGGAAGTTGAGTCCTTCAGGGCTAAAACTGGACAAAATGGTCACCCAGTCCTTGTGTTGCCTCACAGTCTAGCTCCAGGACTTCATCAGTAGAGTTGATAGAATCTCTAGGGCCGTAACCCAGGAACGTACTTTGTAACAAGCTCCCCAGATGATTCTTATAAACACCAATGTCTGCGAGCCACGGCTCCAACACTCTCAGGCTGTGGTTTCTCATTGGCATGTAGTGCAAGCATTACTCTTCAGCCCATCAGGATGCCACCTGAGGCAGGGCACTCACGTGCTTGGGGATGAGACCTCGGAAAGACTGAAAAGAATTTTCTAAACACCAGGCTTCAGCCCTGAATCTGCAAAGCACAGCCGAAGCACCTGGACACGTGCCCTCTTCTCAGCTTTAGAGTATGTGCCCGTGTGCTGCTTCTCCACTTTCTGCCATTCATTCATTAAACATTTGTTGAGTACCCACTAGCTTGGCCCAGTAGCAACTGATATCCTAATGATGCAAGATAAGCAATTAACACTTGTATAAAAGTGTAATAAATTTAGATCATAGTAAATATAATGAGAAAGAGACAAACAGAATAATTTGGTGGGGAGAGACTATGTTCAAAGGCATCTCTAAGAAGGTGATATTTGACTGAGCCCTGATGGTTGAGCAGCTAGCCATCCTAAGATGCCAGGGAAACTGTTCCTGGGGAATGAATGGCCATTGCAGAAGCCCCAAGGCAGAAACAAGAACTAGGAAGACAAGAGCAGCTGGAGCATAGCAAGCTGGGACAGAGTGAGGGGAGCTGAAGCTAACGAGGTGGGCAGCAGCCAGTGTAGACATGTGGGGCCATCTGGACCACTGTAGGCCTTTGTATTTTATTCTGCATGCAGTGGAAAGCCATAGATGGAGTGGAAAGCCATAGGTGGCATTAAGCAAGGAAATGACAGAGTCTGACTTGTGTCATTAAAGGTTAATTTGGGCTTCCGTATGGAGAAAGGATTGAAGAGGGACAAGAAGTGGAAGTTGGAAGCCAGTTAAGAGGCTCCTGCAATCGTCTAAGTGGGACATAACAGAAACTGCAGATGGGGAGAAGGGCAAGGATTCAGGAAACAGATTGGAGGAAGACACAGGGCTTGCTGATGGATTAGATGTAGGAGGAGTTAGAAGGGTACAATCAAAGCTGTCTCCCAAGTTTTTCAGTTAGAATTGGGTGAATGGATGAAAGGACCATTTTGTGGAATGGGAAGGACTAGGGGAAGCACATGTTTGGAAGAGGAAAAAAGCCAAAGTTGTGTTTTGAATATGTTAACTTTGAGCTGCCTATGAGTCCTCCAAGTGGAAATGACAGGTGTGCTGATGGAGGGGCCAGGCTTTGTACAAAAGCACAGGGAAGGACATGCTGACTTTATCCCTGGGCCAGTTTAGCAGATTGAAAGATTACAATAATTTTTGGTTTAGCCTCTTCCTTCTAAAGAAAATTCTCATCAAGAAATTTGAAAATTACCACAAAAAATAAGAAGCAAGAAACTCAATCATATCACCAGAGAAAATCACTTCACTAGAGGAAGATATGAATGAAAGAAAGAAGAAAGGAAAGACCACAAAACAACCAGAAAACAAATAAGAAAATGGCAGAGGTAGGTCCTTACTTATGAAGAATAACATTGAATGTAAATAAACTAAACTCTCCAGTCAAAAGACACAGACTGGCTGAATGAGTAAAAAAAAACAAGACCCATTGATCTGTTGCCTACAAGAAACATACTTCACCTGTAAAGACATATGGAGACTGAAAATAAAGGGATGGAAAAAGGTATTTCATGCCAATGGAAACAAAAAAAAGAGCAGGAGTCACTGTAGTTATATCAGACAAAATAGATTTCAAGACAAAAACTGTAAGAAGAGGCAAAGAAGGTCATTATATAATGAGAAAGGGGTCAATTCAGCAAAAGGATATAGCAATTTTAAACATATATGTACCCAACACTGGGGCACCCAGATATATAAAGGAAATATTATTAAAGCTAAAGAGAGAGATAGGACCCAATACAATAAGAGTTGGAGACTTCAACACACAACTTTTAGCATTTAACAGATCTTCCAAACAAAACCTCAACAAAGAAACATCAAACTTTATCTGTACTATAGACCTAATGGCTCTAATAGATATTTACTCTACATTTCATCCAAGAGCCACAGAATACACGTTATTTTCCTCGGCACATTAATCATTGTCAAGGATAGACTATATGCTAAGTCACCAAACAAGTCTTAAAACATTCAAAAAATTGAAATAACATCAAGCATCTTCTCTGACCACAATAGAATAAAACTAGAAATTAATAACAAGAGGAATTTTGGAAACTATACAAATACATGGAAATTAAACAATATGCTCCTGAATGACCAGTGGGTCAATGAAGAAATTAAAAAGAAAATTGAAAAATTTTTTGAAACAAATGATAATGTAAACACAGTATATCAAAACTTATGGGATCCAGCAAAAGTGGTACTAGCAGGGAAGTTTATAGCTGTAAGTGCCCACATCAAAAAAGAGGAAAAAATTCAAATCAACAATCTAACAATGCATCTTAAAGAACTAGGAAAGCAAGAGTAAACAAACCAAAAATTATTACATAGAAAGAAATAATCAAGATTAGAGCAGAAATAAATTAAATTGAAATTTTAAAAATACAAAAGATCAATGAAACAGAAAGTTTGTTTTTTGAAAAGTTAAACAAAATTGACAAACCTTTAGCCAGACTAAGTAAGAAAAAAAGAGAGACGATCCAAACAAATAAAATCAGAAATTAAAAAGGGACATTACTACTGATACCACAAAAACTCAAAGGGTCATTAGTGGCTACTATGAGCAACTATATGCCAATAAATTGGAAAATTTAGAAGAAATAGACAAATTCCTAGATGCGTACAACCTACCAAGATTGAACCAGGAAGAAATCCAAAACCTGAACAGACCAGTAACAACTAATGAGATTGAAGCTGTAATAAAAAGTCTCCCAGAAAAGAAAAGCACAGAACTTGATGACTTCACTGCTGAATTCTAACAAACATTTAAAAGACTACTACCAATCCTACCCAAACTATTCCAAAAAACAGAGGAGGAGGGAATACTTCCAAACTCATTCTATGAGGCAAGAATTACCCTGATACCAAACTCAGACAAAGACACATCAAAAAGAGAAAACTACCGGGCAGTACCTCTGATGAATATTGATGCAGAAATCCTCAACAAAATACTAGCAAACCGAATTCAACAATACATTAGAAAGATAATTCATCACGACCAGTGGGATTATCCCTGGGAAGCAAGGATGGTTCAACATAAAACATCAATCAATGTGATACATCATATCAACAGAAGGAAAGATAAAAACCATATGATTATTTCAACTGATGCTGAAAAAGCATTGGATAAAATTCAACATCCCTTCATAATAAAAAACCCTCAAAAAAACTGGGGATAGAATGAACACATCTCAACATAATAAAAGCCATGTATGATAGACACACGGCTAGTACCATACTGAATGTGGGAAAACTGAAAGTCTTTTCTCTAAGATCTGGAACACGGCAAGGATGCCCACTGTTACCACTGTTATTCAACATATTACTGGAGGTCCTAGCTAGAGAAATCAGGCAAGAGAAAGAAATACAGGGCATCCAAAATGGAAAGGAAGAAGTCAAATTATCCTTTTTTGCAGATGATATGATCTTAGATTTGGGAAAACCTAAAGATTCCACAAGAAAACTATTAGAACTGATAAAAAAAAAAAATCAGTACAGTTGCAGAATACAAAATCAACATACAAAATTCAGTAGCATTTCTCTATGTCAACAGTGAACAATGTGAAAAAGAAATTGTTAAAGTAATCCCATTTACAGTAGCCACACATAAAATTAAATACCTAGGAATTAACCAAAGGAGTGAAAGATCCCTATAATGAAAACTATAAAACACTAATGAAAGAAATTGAAGAGGACACCAGAAATGGAAAAATATTCCATGTTCACAGATTGCAAGGATTAATATTGTTAAATGTCCATACTACCCAAAGCAACCTCCCAGCCAATGCAAGACTCTCTTCTCCCAGCTTCTGCTCCATCACTTTTTTCTTGATAGAGATGCGGTCTCACTATGTTGCCCAGGCTGGTCTTGAGCTGGTCTTGAGCTCCTGGGCTGAAGCAATCCTCCAACTTCAGCCTCCCAAAGTGCTGGTACCACAGGCATGAGCCTCAATCACTCAGCCTCAATCACTTTTAAATCTGGGAAATGCACTCCATCAGTCAACCCATCCCATTTCTCAACAGTGCTAATCACTTTAAAAATAAGTTTGCCTCCTTGTGGTCATCACCCATGGGCTCTAGTTCTAAGCTCATATTCTTTTCTCTTTTTTTTTTTTTTTTTTTTTTTTTTGAGACTGAGTCTCACTGTGTTGCCCAGGCTGGAGTGCAATGGCATGATCTCAGCTCACTGCAACCTCCACCTCCCAGGTTCAAGCAATTCTCCTGCCTCAGCCTCCTGAGTAGCTGGGATTACAGGTGTGCACCACCACACCCGGCTAATTTTTGTATTTTTAGTAGAGACGGGGTTTCACCATGTTGGCCAGGCTGGTCTCAAACTCCTGACCTCCTGATCCACCTGCCTCGGCCTCCCAAAGTGCTGGGATTACAGGCATCAGCCACCACGCCTGGCCTCATGTTCTTTTCTCTAGGGCAAAACTGTCTGTGACTATTTCTTCTTTCACAAATATTTGAAAGCAGCTCAGAAATCCATTCTCAGTCCTCTCTTTTCCAGGATCCATGTTCCTTGGAGTTTCAACCGCAGTCACCATGGATGACCTATTGTTAGAAGAAACGGAGGGGCATCTAGTCCCCTAGATCACTAAGGTCAGAAGTTGTCATGCCAAAGATTTACTGGGGAAAGACCAAGAACCAAAATAAGGAAGCAAAGCTCCTTACCCCACCAGGCTTTCCCAGAGCTTAGACTCTACCCCAACTGCCTGCCTGTACCCCCAGGGGGGCACTCAACCAGCAGGAAGAATCCAGGCAATTAAAGGTAATTCAGTTTTACAGGTCAGGTTAAAAAGAAGAAGAAAATAGATAGGATAAAAATAAATGTAGAGACAAAAAGAAGATTAAAAGGAAATGAGTGAAAAGACCTTAGTCTTAGACAGAGGAATAGGCAGAATGAAACTTTCAAAGGGAAAGAATATACTCATTAACAAAAGAGTTTTTATCAGCACCATAGGAAAGGTAAAACTAAAATCTCAAAAAAATAAAAATGAAAAAATTGTAAAAAGAGGTTTTTGGTTTTTGTTTGTTTGTTTGTTTTGAGAGTCTCACTCTGTCACCCAGGCTGGAGTGCAGTGGTGCACCTCCCAAGTGGCTAGGATTATAGGCACCCACCCACCAGCTAATTTTTTTGTATTTTTGGTAGAAATGGAGTTTCACCATGTTGGCCAGGCTGGTCTCAAACTCCTGATCTCAAGTGATCCACCCCCCTCAGCCTCCCAAAGTGGCATGAGCCACCATGCCCAGCAAAAGCTAATTCTTTGAGAAGATAAATGAAGGTAAAAAACCCCTAACCAAACTGATTTTTTTAAAAAGAGAGAGCAAGAGAGAAAAGACACAAATTACCTATATCAGGAATTAGAGAAGGGACATCACTACAGATCTTACAGATAATTTAGAAAGACAAGGAGAGGGACTATTGTGAAAATTTTATGCCAATAAATATAAGAAATCAAATGAAATAGACTTTTTGAAAGACACAAAGTACTTAAGTATACTCAAGAATTAATAGATAACCTCAATAGCTTTACACATATTAAACTCTTAAACTTATAGGATTTTAAAAACAAAAAACCTTCTCACAAGGAAAACTGCAGGCCCACAGAACTTCACTGTGAATTCACAAAATATTTAATAAAGAAATAGGGCCAGGCCTTGTGACTCACACTTGTAATCCCAGCACTTTGGGAGGCCAAGGAGGGAAGATCATTTGAGCCCAGGAGTTTCAGAACAGCCTGGGCAATATGGCAAAACCCTGCCTCTGCAAAAATTACAAAAAATAACCAGGCGTGGTGGCACGTGCCTGTAGTCCCAGCTACCTGGAAGGCTGACATGGGAGGATCACTTGAGCCCAGGAGGTTGAGGCTGCAGTGAGCCATGATTGCACCACTGCACTACAGCCTGGACAACAGAGTGACACCTTGTCTCAAAAAAAAAAAAAAAAACCAAAAAAAAACAAAAAAAACAACAAAACATTGCTTAAAGAAATTGAAGGCCTAAATAAATTGAGAGGTATGCTGTGTTTATGGAATCAGAAGACACACTTTTAAGAAGGTAATTCTGAAATCGTTGAATGTATTGATCAATACATTGAACACATACATTTACATTTTTTGAGACCTGTCTCAAAAAAAAACAAAACTATGAAACATTGCTTAAATAAATGGAAGGCCTAAATAAATGGAGAGATATACCGTGTTTATGAAATCAGAATACTTTTTTTTTTTTTTTTTGGAGACAGAGTCTCACTCTATCCCCCAGGCTGGAGTGCAGTGGTGTGATTTCAGCTCATTGCAACCTCTGCTGCCTCCCAGGTTCAAGCAATTCTCATGCTTCAGCCTCCCAAGTAGCTGGGATTACATGCATCCGCCACCACACCCAGCTAATTTTTGTATTTTTAGTAGAGATGGGGTTTCACCATGTTGGCCAGGCTGGTCTCGAACTCCTGACCTCAGGTGATCTGCAGAAGACATATTTTAAAAAAGATAATTCTCCTCAAATTGTTGAATGTATTGATCAATACATTTAACAGAATTTCTATCAAAATCCAAGCAGACTTTTTCATAGAAATTGGTAAACTGAATCTAAAATGTATATGAAAATGTAAAGGACCTGTAATGGCCAAAACCATTTTGAAAGAGAAGAACAAAACTGGAGAATTTATAGGCCAGGCACGGTGGCTCACGCCTGTAATCCCAGCACTTTGGGAGGCTGAGGCGGGAGGATCATGAGGTCAGGAGATCGAGACCATCCTGGCTAACATGGTGAAACCCCGTCTCTATTAAAATACAAAAAATTAGCCGGTTGTGGTGGTGGGCACTTGTAGTCCCAGCTACTTGGGAGGCTGAGGCAGGAGAATGACGTGAACCCAGGAGGCGGAGCTTGCAGTGAGCCAAGATTGCACCACTGCACTCCAGCATGGGTGACAGAGCAAGGCTCTGTCTCAAAAAAAAAAAAAAAAAAAAAAAAATTGGAGAATTTATAATACCTAGTTTCCAAACTTACTCTACAGTAATCAGCACAGTATAGTGTTGGCATAACACTATACTGACAGGCCAATACAATAGAATGAAAGTACAGCAACAGAGCAACACATTTATGGACAGCTTATTTTTGATAAGATGTCAAGGCAATTCAATCAGGAAAGAATAAGCTTTTCAACAAATTGTGCCATAATTTAGATACACACATACCCCGCCCCCCTCAAAATAAGACCCTTACCTCACACCATACACAAAAATTAAGTCAACTCAAAATGGAGCATAAACCTAAATGTAAGAACTAAGTCATGGACTAAAATCTTGGTGACCTTGAGTTAGACAAAGGTTACTTAGATATAGCACCAAAAGTACAATCAATCAATGAATTGAACTTCATCAAAATGTTAAGATTTTGTTCTTTAATAGATATTAGAAAATGAAAACCCAAGCCACAAACTGGAAGAAATTACAAATTATATATCCACAGGCCAAGCACAGTGGCTCACACCTGAAATCCCAGCACTTTGGGAGGCCAAGGTGGATGGATCACCTGAGGGCTGGAGTTGAAGACCAGTCTGGCCAACATGGTGAACCTTGTCTCTACTAAAAAAACAAAAATTAGCTGGGCATGATGGTGTGCACCTGTAGTCTCAGCTACTCAGGGGGCTGAGGCAGGAGAATCAGTTGAACCTGGGAGGCGGAGATTGCAGTGAGCTGAGATTGCACCACTGCACTCCAGCCTGGGTGACAGAGCAAGACTCTGTCTCAAAAAATATACATATTATATATCCAGCAAGGGAACTATATCTAGATTATACACAAAATCTCTACAACCCAATAATGAAAACAGAAGCAACTCAATAAAAAGCAGACAGAAGCCCGGAGTGGTGGCTCACACTTGTGGTCCCAGCTACTGGGGAGGCTGTGGCAAGAGGATTGCTTGAATCCAGGAGTTTGAGGCTGTGATATCACGCCACTGCACTCTAGGCTGGGGGACAGAACAAGACCCCATCTCAAAAACAAAACAAAACGAAAACAAAAAAATACTTCACCAAAGAGGATATATTAATGTCTAATAAGCATATGAAAAGCTATTCAACATTATTAATGCAGTTCATTGTACATAAACTGTAACTCAAAAAAGCTTTAAAATGTAATACTTATTGGTTATCTTTAGAAATTATTAGGGAATCAAAAAGAGAAAGAATCAAGCAATTATCTAGTCTTTCTTATGTGAATTGTGCTTCCATAGTCATAAATGCAGAAGGAATAATAGAAAAGCGCCATTGGGGAATCCTCAATAAAAATAATAGGTTTAGACCAAGATAATCAATGGCTGCTAAAACATTAGGTTAGAGACTGGTGAAGGATTTTTTAATGGATGGATTCAGCCGACCATGCTGATGAAGGATTAGAGGCTGATGAAGGATTTTATAATGGATGGATTTGGCTGACCATGCTGAAATCATCAATCAAAAGTAGTATTTCTAAATGTGGGACAACCAGACATTATGTACTTTCTTTTGTAATGCAATAGCACACAGTACCATCTAGAATATATTTTAGGGGGAAAATAATCTGCATACTATAAAGCTTCTAGATATAATTGCCTTGAGGGATTGAAGAACATGGGGCTGAAGAAAAACTTGAGCACATAATTAGCCAAAATCTGTGGGAAATTCTAAAGGTCAACAAAGAAATGTCATAAAAGGGGGTGGAAAGAGAGGGAGTTGGAATAGATTAAAAGAGACTTAAAGGATACACCAATCAAATGCCAAGTACGCCCCATGTTTGGATCTTGATTCAAACAAACCAACTGTAAAAATATTTTTCAGAGATATGGGTAGCAATTTGAATGCAGATGACATATGAGATGAAGCTAAGTAATTATTAGTACTCTTGTTGGGTGTAATAATGATACTGTGGTTATGCTTTTTTAAAAAAGTGATTAGCTGTTGGGTATATATGCTGAAGTGTTGACACGTTAAATTAAACCATATCTAGGATTTCCTTTAAAATATTCCAGGGGTAAGGGATGAATGTTGTGGGAAGGATATAGATGAAACAATGTTGACAATTCTTTAAAGTGGAAACATGGGGGTTAACTATACTGTTCTCTCTACTTTTGTGTATGTTTGAAATTTTCCATAATAAAGAACTGGGCTTTGGTTTTGTTTTGTTGAATTTTAAATGAGCTTGTTTCTACAGATCACAGCCCTCTGGCTGTGTTCTGACCTACTGAGAGTTCAACAGGACCCCCTCCCTTTACCCATATGGAGGCCACACACTCAATATCTGTAGGGTACAAATGACTGAAATGAGTCTGGGATAAAGAAAACAGCAAAGCAAGCCAGTGAATCATGGCAGCTGGCACCTACCTCTGTGTTGGAGACTAATGGAGAGTGACAGGGACCGTGGCAAACCAAAAGCCACATACACATCCAAGTTGGGCAGTCAGTCTTGCCATGTAGGAATAAGGGCCCCAGATGGCCAGGCTTCTGACTTGTTTTTTTTTTTTTTCTTTTTGAGACAAGGTCTCATTCTGTCTCCCAGGCTGGAATACAGTGGTGTGATCTCGGCTCACTGCAACCTCCGCCTCCCAGGTTCAAGAGATTCTCCTGCCTCAGCTCCCCCGAGTAGCTGGGACTACAGGCATGGCTAATTTTTGTATTTTTAGTAGAGATGGGGTTTCGCCATGTTGGCCAGGCTGGTCTTGAACTCCTGACCTCAGGTGATCCACCCACCTCGGCCTCCCAAAGTGCTGAGATTACAGGCGTGAGGCACCGCACCCAGCCCTGACTTTTCATTAGAAACTGAAAATCTCAGCATTTCTGTGAAATCTCCGAATATGTAGGCAAATGATTTTTTTTTTTTAATGTCAGCACTTTGCAAGTTAGTGCTGGAAGGCCAAACAAAATCTGTCTGCAGGCTAGATTT
Source organism: Chlorocebus sabaeus (assembly GCF_047675955.1). Taxonomy (NCBI): domain Eukaryota; kingdom Metazoa; phylum Chordata; class Mammalia; order Primates; family Cercopithecidae; genus Chlorocebus; species Chlorocebus sabaeus. The sequence goes on along the minus strand of NC_132917.1, from coordinate 42,601,329 downwards.
GTTCCACAGATGGCTGTTTTGTGATCCCTGACACTACACCATGTAATGCATTATATAGTAATGCATTAATAATCGGTTGACATTCTTAGCAGTTGGGTCACACTGCTGGCACGACCAAGGTTGCACACATCTGAAATCCCCAGATCTTTTACGTGCAAACAGCTGTCAAGCCAGGCATCCTCACACATGGCACTTTGAACTGAACATAGACTTACAATTATCTCTATGAAAATTGCATCTTGTCATTTGTCAGAAACATTTGTCTCTGGATTGGCTCCACTCTTCTCCCAAATTCTACTGAATGTGCACTCCTTTCAGGCTGTGTCACCCCTAGCTCTGATGAGCTCGTCTTCATCCAAGCAGTCTACAAAGCCAAGGTCAGCCTGGGTTACATCTGGTTTCTCTCCTGCTGGGGCCTGGGTCTGTTCAGTTGTCACTTCAAGCTTCCTTCCCAGTTTGGTCACTTCGTACTTACCCACTTCCTTCTTGAAGCCACTACACAGTATAGTCAGGTCTAAGCCAGTGGTCTGATGCTAATAAAAATGTCATAATACTTTGTGGTTTTTAAAGCATTTTCCTGTATTCTGACTTGATTTTTTTTTTAATTGAGACAGAATCACTCAGGCTGGAGTGCAGTGGTGTAATCTCAGCTCACTGCAGCCTCTACCTCTTGGGCTCAGGTGAGCCTCCCACCTCAGCCTCCCAAGTAGCTGAGACTACAGGTGTGCCTCGCCACACTGGGTTAATTTATGTATTTTTTGTAGAGACAGGGTTCCCCATGTTACTCAGGCTGGTCTTGAACTCCTGGGCTCAAGCAATCCTTCTGCCTCAGCCTTCCAAAGTGTTGGAATTACGATGTGAGCCACCATGCCCTGCTGACTTGATTTTTATCACCCACCACAACCTTAAAAAATTCTATCAACATCACTTTAAGACATTGGACCACAAATAGGTTCACTGTATGTTTGTTGTTTATGGCCTAATCAATTTCTTAGCTGAAGATTTCTAAATTAGGGAAAGAACAACTAGTTTAGCTTCCTTCCAACTCTACCATCTTAACAGAGAAACAGTTGCCAAAGCCACTGCCATTCCAGCAGTAACCAGCAGGGACAGAAACAATATTGAAGAATGTTCTAACCATAACAGTTGTTGGAAAATGGAATAGGCTGCCTTGAGAGGAACTGAAATTCTGATGCTTGTAGTTTTCAAATAGGAGCTGGGGTTTTGTGGAAGGAATTTCTCTGTGATAGAAGGTTGACAGAATGATCTCTCATTCATTTATTGTTGTCTGTTTGGGATCTTGCTTTGAGCTGAGCTCTGAGAAGTACCTAAGAGACTCCTGGTGGTCAGTGAGTTACCTGTGAAGGTTAGAAACCTGCACTTACTGAGTCTGATCACTTTTCTGCTTTGTGCATTTTAAAATTAATCACCTCTTACAAAGCAGTTTTTGGCAAATTTCCTTTTGAAAATGCCAACCCTTTCTCCATTATTAAAAAATGGAAAGAATCGATACGATGGACTATTACTCAGTCATAAAAAGACATGAAGCAGTGATATATGGTACAATATGGATGAATCTTGAAAACATTATAAAGTGAAAAAGCCAATTACAAAAGACCACATGCTGTATAATTCCATTCGTAGGAAAGTCCAGACTAGGGAAATCTACAGAGACAAAAAGTGGCTTTGTGATTGCTTAGGGCTGGTAGGGGAACAGGATGGAAGATGGGAGGGTGAGAACTAGTCTTGAGGTGATGAAAATGTTTGAAAATTGACTGTGGTGATGATTGTACTTACCTGTGAACATACTAAAATCCATTGAACTGTACACTCTAAAATGGACGAGTTGTATGGTACAGGAATTATATCCCATTAAAGTTGTTGAGTTGTTTTGTTTTTGTTTTTGTTTTTTTAAGAAAGTAAGCAATTTGTTTTTTGGTTTTTGTTTTTTTGATACGGAGTCTCGCTCTGTCGCCCAGACTGGAGTGCAGTGGCACGATCTCGGCTCACAAAAACCTTCGCCTCCCGGGTTCAAGCAATTCTCCTGCCTGAGCCTCCCAAGTAGCTGGGATTACAGGTACACGCCGCCACGCCTGGCTAATTTTTTGTATTTTTAGTAGAGGCGGGGTTTCACAGTGTTAGCCAGGATGGTCTCCTGACCCCGTGGTCCGCCTACCTTGGCCTCCCAGAGTGCTGGGATTACAGGCGTGAGCCACTGCGCTAGGCCGCAAGGTTTTTTTTGTTGTTTTTTGTTTTTAGACAGGTCTGGCCCAGGCTGGAGTGCAGTGGTGCCATCTCAGCTCACCACAACCTCCGTCTCTCGAATTCAAGAGATCCTCCCACCTCAGCCTCCCGAGTAGCTGGGATTACAGGTATGTGCCACCATACCCGGCTAATTCTTGTATTTTTAGTAGATGCGGGGTTTCACCCTGATGGCCAGGCTGGTCTTAAACTCCTGGGTCATAACAAAAACAAAAAAAAATTCCGCCCACCTTGGCCTCCCAAAGAGCCAGGATTACAGGCGTGAGCCACCTATATTATTATTATTATTATTATTATTATTATTATTATTATTATTAAATGGATAGAGATTTTATTTGTTTCCAAGCCTGGGCTGCATTTCTACAGGGCACCCACCCCATGCCTCTGAGGATGTCTGTGAGCCAGAGGCGACCTCCCCGGGGTTGGCGAGGAACCCGGCGCCAGGACGAGGGGAAGTGGGCGGCCCTTCCCACATTCCAGTTGGCACAAGGTTCCTGTTCTGCATCTGGGGGCTGGGTGGGTGAGAGCAACCGAAGCCTGGGCTAGCGGAGGAGATAGACGAGAGCTCCGCCCTCCATCCACTTCTCTGAACGTTTTAGGTCTTGCTTTTTACCACTCGCGGGGTAATATTTGCACCCAAAATCTAGCAACGATCCCGTCCACGAAAACAGCTGAAAATCTCCCCTTTGAAAGAACACGTCCGGGAGTCTTTCCAACCCTTAACTAAGCTTGTGCCCGCTTTGCCCACCCCCCTGGGGATGTGGAGCAGGGCGCATCCGCCCACAGCTTGGCCTGATTTCCCGGCCCCCGGGAGGACTTCTGAACCAGCATCTGTGACGTGCCACTAGGAGAAGGGGCACAGGATGGGTAGGGGAACTCTCCGAGCACATTCCCCAAACTGCAAATCTGCCCAGGGACGGCCGGGCGCCTGGGTTGAGAAGGGCCCGCAGTCTGTTGGTCTCTGCAGACAGAAGCGAGGGGGAAGAACTCATCACGAGTTACAAGGGCGGAAAACAGCCGCCCCAGATCTCTCCACAGCTCCCCGGACGCCCCGCGCTGGGCCTCGGGCCCTAACGCCTGGGAGTGGTCGGCGGTGCTTGGGCCCCGCCAGGGGGCGAGAGGCAGGGGCCCGGCCCTGGGCCTCGTCTCGGCACCGGGAGCTCCGGCTCGCACTGTAGAGTGAAGTGCCCAGAATATTCGATCCCCACGGCCAACTAGGGACCCCGCCACAATGGAGCGCCTCGCCACCTCCATCCGCCCTCCCGTGGTCCCGGACTAGGTGCAGTTGCAGGACCCGCCTAAGAAGTGCACTAGAAGGACGCAGTGGGTGGATGTCCGGGTTCGAGCGGCTGGATGTCGCGCGTTGGCAACAAGTAGCTCGGAAAACGGGCATTGAGAGTCCACTGCGAGCTGCTTTCTGCTTGCGGCCAATGGAGACGTGCGACACAGCAATTAGAGACAAGAAGGGAGAAGTCTAAAGAAAGACTAACTCCTTCCTTCTGGCAAGGAGATACACAAAAGGGGTTGCAGACATCCAAAAGGGTCGTGCTCCAGGTGAGGCTCGAACTCACAACCTCGGCATTGCTCTGCATGTACTGCTGTATAAGTACCGCGCGCTAACCGATTGCGCCACTGGAGCTCCGCTGAGCGGGCCTAGCGATGGCTCTATCAGGGCGCACTGGCGCCCGCGGCGGGCCCCGGCGGAGCATGCGCATTCGCGGCGCGAGCCCAGGCCCGAACCTTCTGCGACTTCGCGCCGAGCTCCCGGCTGTCCCCAGGCGGAGCAAGCAGGGGAAGCCTGCGAGTGTCGCCCTCGGGAATGGAGGGGCCGCCTAGCCTGGCCGTGACGGGAGGGCCACGGGGGCCCTGCAAAGAGCGCAGCGCGCAGCCCCGGGCCTCGCCGTAGGAGGAGCGGCCCTAGCGCCTGCGACCGGAAAACCCCCTCTATGGGCTTCGCGTCCCGGAGCCGGCCCGCGAGGGGCAGGGCCCAGGCCCGGGGAGCGGCAGGCGGTCCTCGCCGCGGTGGTGACGCGGGCCGGGGGTGGGGCTGGGGATGGGGATGAGCCGGGCGGCCTTGCTCCCGCGCCCCGGGGAGGCCCGACCCGACTCCCCGCGGGGCCCCCGGAAGGAGCGCGTCCGGAGCCCCCCAGTGGCGGCTGTCGGGGGCGCCCCGGCTGGGCGAGGCCAGGGGCCGGGGACGGCGCGCGGCTGTGGCTTGGCGCCTGGTCTGACTCGCCAGGTTCCCGCGGCTCTTGGGCCCTCCAGGCAGGAGTCGGGGACCCGAAACCTGGCCAGGCCACCCCAAGCGGAGGACGCGGACATAGCTCGGGCTTTGGAGAAGTTGCAGCCCAAACCCTGCGTGTTTTGTTGGGCCACAAAATGATGTTAAAACTAATTTCCAGTATTTAAAGTCAGGAGATCTCATACAAATATCTAGATACCATTTAAAAACAAAATCTAACCATTTCACCCAAGGCTGAGTTGTGACTGTTCTGGGCCGTAGGCACTTTTGTCTTCGTAGGCTCCTGTCCTCCATTTAAAAAAAAAGTTTTGAAAAATTACATTTTACCACTGTGATGATATAAAAATGAATGTAATTCAAACTGAATTTATTGCTATATTATT